>NC_135477.1:50518302-50818302 GCF_052094955.1 Ictidomys tridecemlineatus | reverse complement strand
ACAGAGGCCAGAGTCGGAGACTGTCGGGGTGGTGGCCCATCTGGCTCAACCCTTCCTGCAGGGACAAAGCCTGGGGCTCCGGAATGATGGGGAGCCCCTTCCACGCATGCTCCCTTACCAGGAGCCTTCTTGGAGGAGACAGGGTCTGGGGACAGGGCCTAGGCATGCAGCCAGGAGGGACCGGCGCATCTTCAGGAGGAGCCTTGTGAAGGGAGGGAAGGCCCCGGGCAGGGAGCTCTGCAGAGGCCAGAGGGAAGGAGAGGTGTGTGTTTAAGGCTGAAGGCAAAATTTAAGACCGCCCTGGAGGTCTGCGCTGCGAGTCCTGCAGCCACTGAGCATCCAGCAATGGCCAGAGCCGCCAACCAGCCGAAAGCTAAATTCAGTCCTGCGACCAAGGCGGGCACCACTATCCAACAGAAATAGAGTACGAGCCGCACACGGGCTTTTTTGTTGTTGTAGTTTGTTTGGGGGGGGTACCAGGAATTGAACTCAGGGGCCCTCAACCACTGAGCCACATCCCCAGCCCTACTTTCTATTGTATTTAGAGACGGGGTCTCACTGAGTTGCTTAGCGCCTCACCATTGCTGAGGCTGGCTTTGAACTCGGGATCCTCCTGCCTCAGTCTCCTGAGCTGCTGGGATGACAGGCGCGCGCCACCATGCCTGGCACTTTCTTTTTTAACTAAAGGTAACAACAAATTCTTGAAGGAAGAAATAGTTCCTGTATGTGACCAAAAAAAAAAAAAAAAAAAAGTCCATGAGCGGCTTGTACTCTGCTTCTATTGGACAGTGGTTCAGGTCTTGGAGGCAGGACTAAATTTAGCATTAAAATATACATCATTCATTAAGCGATTCAGACCAATGTGGCCCTGGGAAGGTTTCCTCTTGCTCCCCAAGAGTGGGGAGGGCCCTCTTTGGGCTGCCAGACCACCCTGTGTTCACCCCAAGTTTGGGAGCAGATGTGCTTTGAGGCAAAGGATGTGGTATGTTCTACTCCAGATGCCCCAAGTCCAGGAATGGGGTGTGCGAGTCGGGGCGCTGTCTCTAGGTTCTGCTCCCCTCCAGGTGCAGCAGGCCCCATGTCCAGAGAAGCGCTAAGTTCAGCCAGGGTGAAAAGCCAGCTTCCCGCTCTCCCCGCCTCCTCTCGCACCTCCCGGTCTCGGTCTCCGTGCAGACAGGCCAGGCAGGTGTCATCAACCAGTCTCGGCACAGAGCTGGGACAGTTCTTTACAAGGGACACGTGTCAGACCTTTCCTCTGGTGCTGCAGAGGAACACCACTGGCACGGAAACATGACCCCGTTCCCGCCTGGAAATGTCTGGGCTCTGGCCGCCAGTGTGCAGAACCCACCTCGGGCTCCCAGGTCTGCGGGAACTCTAGTGCCACACAGGGGTGCCCGAGGCAGAGGATCTGGGCTGTGTTCTCTCAAGGCGGAGGGAGGACCCGATCAGCTTGCCCGGCCTGTCTGGTTCTCTCTGTCACTAATTTCTCTGGGTGCTTTTCAAGAAAGAGGTGGTTACCCAGTCCCTGAAGTCACCTTCGACTTGGTCCTTGTCATAGAGAATCTAGAGGGCCAGTTCTTGAAAAGGGCAGTTTCTAGAGACTGTAGCACTAACCTGGAATGGCTGTGTGACCTGGGGAAGATGAATTTGTTTCTCTATGCCTGTTTTCCCAAGTAGGAAGACACCTGGAACTTCCCTCTTATCTCCCACTCCCTGCCAGATCTTTATGGAGGGGATGCAAGATGATATTGTCACTTGTGCCACCCTTTGAAGGTAGGAGAGCTCAGCACTAGTGGTGACACCACAGACCAAGTAAGGGGATGGCTATTTGGTGGAGAGCTGGATTTGCAAATCCAGATGTGAAGCAGAGGCTGCCAGCATCCTGCTTCCTGTTTTTCTTCAGCCGTCTGTCTCTGAGCACCGCCTGTCTCTACAGGAATGGGCTGTCTTGTTAATGTATTCAATCAACAAACATCTAGGAAAGCGCTCTGTATGACGCATCTCTCCTCCTCCCCCCCTCCCTCTCCCCCTCCCCCTCCTTCTCCTCTCCCTCCCCCTCCCCCTCCTCCTCCCCCTCCCCCTCCTCCTCCCCCTCCTCCTCCTCCTCCCCCTCCCCCTCCTCCTCCCCCTCCTCCTCCCCCTCCTCCTCCCCCTCCTCCTCCCCCTCCTCCTTCCCCTTCTCCTCCTCCTCCTCCCCCTCCTCCTCCTCCCCCTCCTCCTCCTCTTCCTCCTGGACCAGGTGCTGAGCATGCGCTTCCCCTACCGTCTTCCCCGGGAGGTCATCAACTCACTCCATCAACTCACTCGTCCCTCCCTGGACCAAGCTGTCCCAGGGATGGTGCGGATGATGTCAGTACAGACTCTGAGGGCCCGTCCTCCTGCCTCCTCCACCTTTCCCAAGTCTCCAGCCACTGGTGCCCAGGTTCACTGTGGTTTCCAAACCCTTTATCTTTTAGTTGTAGAATCCTTTCTTCACACAGACCCTTCCACAGAGATCTGTTGTCGGAAGAAGGCAGATGGAGCCTGGCCTCCTCCTGCACCGGCCTCCCTCTGCAGCAGCTTCTGAGACACTGATGGAGAACCTGGGGCTCCGTGGAACACAGTTGGAAAACACTGGGGTGCAGCAATGACCAGGAGTCCGGAGGATTGCAGCTGTGTGACTTCAGGCAAGTCACAGCCTTCTCTGGGCTTCGGGTCAGTTTTGGCCAAATGAGGAGGTTGGGATGGATGAGTTTTAAAAAATGGGCACAAGCCTACAGCAGAGAGCAGGGGAGAGTCCTACCCTTCCCACTACAGACACCTAGGAGCAGCCACATCCCTTCAGGTGGCTGTCCCCCTTGGGAGCAGGTCACTGCGTGTCAGGAAGACTTTGAGTTCTGCTTAGGCACAAAGTGTCTCCAAATATCTCTCCCGTCATGTTTCACGGTGTCTAAAATGCCGTCTTCAGCCCTGCATGCCTGTGGCTCCCCATACTTCAGGATGCGCTCTGATCTGGTTACATGCAGGTCCACATCTGCCAGGGGCAGAGACGGCACCTCAGGTAAGACCTTGGTGAAAACAAGGCAGCTTCCGGGACAGGTGGGCTGGGATGACAATCCAGGACAGGGGACTGGGAACCAAAGCCCTCTTCATGAACTTAACCTCAGCCTATCCTCAGGCACCACCTGCCCAGGCCACTGAGCTGGCTCCACAGCTGCACCTGACCCTACCCTGGCCCCACCCTGCTCCACCAGCTCTACCCCAGCCCCACCATTTCCCTGTCCCTGCCCCGCCCTCCCCTGTCCCTGTCCAAGCCCTCCCTATCCCCCTCCCCCATCCCTGCCCCACCCCCACCCCACCCAGCCCCACCCCACCCCCAGGCTCCTGCTCCAGGCTGCTCCCCCAGCCCCATGCATAACCACTGCCCTGGTTCCTAGGAGCTGTTCCCCAGCAGAGTCGCAGCCTGGGAAGACAAACAGGCCCCCTGCCCAGGGGGGACACAAGGTAGACAAGCAAGGCCCTCACAGAGGGGCAAATCTGGGTGGCACTTTAAAGGGTCCCTGGCTGAGGAGTGGAGAAGAGGTTCTAAGGGAGACCAGACCCAGCCAGGTGGTGGGCTCTCTGTTCATCTGCAGCCATTGGCCAGACGACGGGCCTGAGAGCCATCCAGTCCCGGCCCTTGGCTCCCCCAGCCTCTGGTCTGTCCCTAGGCTCCATTGCTCTTGGTGGAGGGAAGAGTAGGTGTCGGGCACTGCCCAGCATTCCAATTCAAGGGCCCGCTGGTTGAATCCAACGGTAAACCAGAAGGCCACCTGAAATGGCAGCCCGGCCCTTTCCCCGCTCACACAACAGGACCCAAAGCTGCCCACGGAGCTGGGGACAGAGTTGATCAGAGGTGGACTCCATCTGAAGTTGAAGCCCAGCAGCAGTCGACGCCATCTGGGAAGAATCCACTTGATCTGCCCCTCGCCCTGCACTTCAGGCAGAGGACAATCCTCCTCCTCTGTGTGAATGAAATGAGCAAACAAAAGCCAAATTATATTTTAGTCCCTACTTTAAAAAAAAAATAGATGGTATTTAGAAAATAAATAGATATTTTGATATAGATGAAGAAATAGGAAAATATGCAAAGGCACGCTGCAACCATCTCGGTTTACCAAGGCCACTGTGCCCATCTGCTCCTAGCTCTGCTGAGAAGCTGCATCATGTGGGTGGCTTAAACTCTGCTGTGGAGGAAGTCATTACACGAGGAAAATTGACAAGTGCTACCCATCAGGGCTGCTGCTGCTATTGCCATCACCTCTTTGTCCTCTGTTCTTGTTTTTCTTCAGAGAACTGATGGTTAAACGTTTACAACATACCACGGAAATACGACCCAACGTTAAGAGAAAACATAGTCCCTAGAAGCAGACCCGTGGATGACTTTGTTGTTTTTTGTACATTCTAATAACTATTGTAAAATGTCTAAAATAACCTATTACAAATATTTTATAGGACAAGTGGGCATAGAGGGTTTAGGAATGGAATATTTCAAAGGAGAAATAAATAGTAATTCTAAAATGAAAAGAGGAAACAATAGAAGTGAAAAATTATCTGAAACGGCAAATGCTAACCAAAAGAAAGCTTTAGTGACTAGGCACAAACATATGTACATGGTATATAACCATATACACACATTATACACATATATTATTGAGATAGTTACAGCAGACAAGTCACTTAAAGTATATGTAATTCAAGCATTTCTAGTATTTGCAACCATCACCACAAGCAAACCACAAAGAAATCCCATACGCATCCAGCAAGGTGACATATACCTGTATTCCCAATGACTTGAGAGGCTGAGGCAGGAGGATCACAAGTTCAAGGCCAGTCTCAGCAACTTAGTGAGGCCCTAAGCAATTTAGTGTCTCAAAATTAAAAATAAAAAGGGTTGGGGATATGGCTCAGTGTTAGAGCCCCACTGGATTCAATCCCCAGTTCCAAGGGCAGGGTGGGGGGAAGAAATCCCAAATCCATTGGTAGTTATTCCAGTGCCCCTTAACCACACACACCACCACCACCACCACCACCACCGTGAAGCTCTGTGCAATGACTAATCTATGTTCTGTCTCTCTCTAGATTTGTGGAGTGACTATTTCAACACCAGATAAAGTAGGTTTCAGAACAAAGACTATTAAGATGGTTGCAGCAACACCTGCTTGTAATCCCAGCTACTAGGGAGGCTGAGGCAGTAGGATGGCAACCTCCATTTCTGTTAAAAATTCTCAGCAAATAAGGAATAGAAGAGACCCTCTTCAATCTGATAAACGGCACTACAAAAAAATGACAGCTAACATGTTTTGTGGTGAAGGGCTAAATGAAGACCAGGAACGAGACAAAGGTGTTACTCTGACCCCTTCAGTCAACATTCAGGTGCAGCCAGCAAAGTTAGGCAAGTGAAAGACATAAGAGGCTACCAAGTGGGTGAGAAATGAATAAAACTGTCTTCATTCACAAACAACATGATGGTCTGTGTGAAAAACACATAAATCTGATGAATCCACAAAAAAAAAAAAAAAAAGGTAGAAGAATTAATAAGTAAGTTTAGCAAGGTTGCAGGATAGGAGATCAATACATTTAAAAAGTCGATTGTATTTCTATATGCTGACAACCACCAACTGTAAATTAAGTTTTTTAAAGAACAATGTACGATAGCATCACAATATGAGGTTCTTAGGGATAAATCTGATAAAAGATGTGAAACGCTGGACACGTAAGACTTATAAAATGTTGACAGAAGTTAAAGACCGAATACCATTAAGATATCAGTTCTCTCCAAATTGATATGTAGAAACAATGCAATCATAAAGCCCCCAACAGACTCGTTGAAATCCATAAGCTGTCTTAAAATGTATATGGAAATGCCAAGGCTTAGAATAGACACAGACTAGTTATGAAGAAAAGGAGGCATATTTAGCTCACAGTTTTAGAGATTGAAAGTCCAGATAGCCATAGTGCAGGCTCTGGTGAAGGCTTCTTGGGGAATGGTGGGGGCAAGGGCAGGAGCAAGGGATTACATGTCCAGACAGGAGGCAGCTGGGGTGGGGGGGGTGCTCCTTTTATAACAACCCTCTGGGAAGACCACCCAGGGGATTACAGAGAGCTACTTTAAACCCTTCTGAAGGCAGCACCCCCAGCAAGGCCTTTCACTAGGCCCACAGCCCCTCCCAACACCTCCACCCTGGAGACCAAGCCTGTGATCACACGAACTTTTAGGGGGACACAATAAACAAATGCAAACTTTAGCAAAAAGCTTGTTAGTATCTCAAAATTTAAAAAAAAAAACAAGCACCTACCATAAATCCAGGCATTTCCATTCTTAGATAATTTACCCAAGAGAAATATTGATGTGGTAGTTCTAAACTGCAACTGCCCAGATGTCCATCAACAGGTAACTGGGTAAGGGAACTGTGATAGATCCACATGATAGATTACTACTCAGCAAAAATAAATACATGGAAATAAACTACTGAACAGCCCAACAATATGATTGAATCTCAAACTAAGTATGCTGAGGGGGGGGGCGGGGACACACAGCTGGGTGTGGTGGTATATGCCTATAATCCCAGCGGCTTGGGAAGCTGAGGCAGGAGGGTCACGAGTTCAAAGCCAGCCTCAGCAATGGCAAGCTGCTAAAAACTCATTGAGACCTTGTCTCTAAATAAATACAAAATAGGGCTGGGGATGTGGCTCAGTGGTCCAGTGTCCCTGAGTTCAATCCCTGGTACCTTCTCCCTGCCCCTGCAAAAAAGAAGACCAGACATCCCTGAATGTCTATATACTTAATTGAGCTTTAAATGCAAGAAATAAATATTCACAGGATAAAGGAAGAATATTATATTTGGATATTTTAACACAATTCTTACAATATTTGATAGAGAAAGATTTGAAATGTTATAAGGATGTTAAAGGTTTGAATGATCAATGCGTTATTTTCAACTAACAACCTAGCTGACATTTACAAAATATTACACTTGATTTCAAAATCCATTACTTAGATATGCACACATCAAAGTAGAGCATATATGTTCATACAGAAAACAAATTAATAAATTTTAAAAGACTGAAATCATGAAGTTTATTCTGTGAACACACTTAGGTAAATTAGATATCAATAACAAAAAAAGGTATCTGCAAAATGCCACATGTTGAGAAATTAAATAACATACTCCTAAATAATTCCTGGGCCAAACCTAGTGAAATGATTTAAGATCTTTCCAACGTGAGTCCTCAGTGCTATAGATTTCCCTCTCAACACAACTTTAGCTGCATCTCACAAATTGTGGTTTATTGTATTTTCATTATCATTCAAATCGAAAAGTATTTTTAAAATGTTTTCTTTGGGGACTTCCAGTAGTCTCTATGGATTATTAAGACATCTAATTCCTGTGTGTTAGGAGGTTTTCCTGTTATTTTTATGGTATTGCTTTCCAGCTGAATTCCATTGTGGTCAGAGAACAGACTCTCTGATTTCAATTCTTTTCATTGTTGGTTTTGTTTTATCATCTAGGATGTGGTTCATTTTGGCACATTTTCTGTGTGCACACTAGAAAGAATGGTGGCTGCCCTGATGTTGATGGAGCAGTCTATAAATGTCAGATCCTGTTGCCGATGGTGGTGTTCCGTTCCTGGTTCCTTCAGTCCTTGTGGATCTCTGCCTGCGTCTCACCAGCTGCTGAGAGAGGGACCTTTGAGTTTCCAACTCTGATTGCAGATTTGTCTGTTCCTCTGTCTCCTTCCAGTTTTATCAGTTTTCTTTGTGCATTTTGAAGTTCTGCTGTTTTGTAGATATGCAGTTAGAATCTCTGAGTCTTCTTGGGGCATTATTTCTTAATATCAATATTTTATGTCCCTTTTTGTCCCAGGTCATTTTTTTGCTCTGAAGTCGACTTTACCTGATACTGATGGAGCCGCTCCTGCTTTTTAAAAATTGTTTATGCTGTGTATATCTCCCCTTGTTTTTCTTTTACTTTTGGCTATTTCTATTGCTATCTTTGACCTGAGTTTCTTGTATACGGCACGTAGTCACAAAATCATGTTTTTAAATCTACCTGCCAACCTGTCTCTTAATTGGTGTATGCAGATTATTTACATTTAAAGTAACGAGGGGGCTGGGAGTGTTGCTCAGGGGGAGAGTGGTGGAGTGCTTGAACCAAGCCCTAGTTTTTTTTTTTTAAAGAGACAGTGAGAGAGGAGAGAGGGGGGGGGGGGAGAGAGAGAGAGAGAATTTTAATATTTATTTTTCAGTTCTCGGCCAACACAACATCTTTGTTGGTAGGTGGTGCTGAGGATCGAACCCAGGCCGCACGCATGCCAGGCGAGCGCGCTACCGCTTGAGCCACATCCCCAGCCCACAAGCCCGCTAGGTTTGATCCATAGCAGCGCGCGCACACACACACACACACACACACACACACACACACACACACAGTAATAATCGGTATGTCTGAAGCCTCCCATCTTATTGTTCATTTCATGTGTTCTTTCTGTTTTTTGTTTGTTTCCTGGCTTTCTTCTTTTTTCCCCCTTTTGTAGGTTATTTGAATAAATTAAGTGAAATAGAAAACAAAATATAAAAATTTAGAGGATATAAGTGAGGTCCTTCTAAAATGAAGACTTAATATCAACTGTCTAACCATCTATGTTAAGACAGAAGAGAAAGAAGACCAAATTGATCCCACAGGAAGTAGAAGGAAATAACAAAAAGTGGAGAGCAAAAATACAGAAAACAGATTAAAGAAAAATCCATCAAAGACCAATTTAGAGCTGGACACGGTGGCACACGCCTGTGATCTCAGCAGCTTGGGAGGCTGAGGCAGGAGGATCGCAAGTTCAAAGCCAGCCTCAGCAAAAGTGAGGTGCTGAGCAACTCAGGGAGACCCTGTCTCTAAATCAAATAGAAAATAGGGCTGGGGATGTGGCTCAGAGGTCAAGTGCCCCTGAGCTCAATCCCCAGTACAAAAAAACAAAATCTAGTTATTTGGAAAATTTGATAAATCCATAAGCCCTTAACCAGATTTAACAAAGGGGGAGGGGAGAGAACAAGAGGAAGCTCCAATTGTCACTATCAGAAGGAAAAGAGGAATGTCACCTTTCAGGTTCCAGACGTGGCAAAGCTGAGCACTTAAGCGTGTAATGTTTAGATGAGGTGATGGATTCCATCCAAGTACAACCTAGCAAAACTGGTCCAAGACGAAGAGGAAAATAGCAATAGCTCAAAATCTATTTAAAAATTAAATTTGTAATGAAAACCTTCCACAAGGCAACACCAGTCCCAAGTAACTTCACTGGTGGAGTCTATCAGGTACATGAGGACGAAGCAATTCCAATCTTATGTAAACTCCTTTGAAAACCAGGAAAAGAGGAAGCCCTCCACTGGTCACTTTATGACCCTAAACCAAAACCTCACAAAAAATAATAACTATCACAGATCAATATACCTCATGCACATTGCTGCAAGCCTCTGCAGCAATATGTTAGCAAATTGAATCCAGAAACATATAAAAGGGAAAACTTATCATGTCTAAATGTGATTTATCCAGGAATGAAGGCTGGTTGTTTGGGGGTTGAACCCAGGGGCATTTAACCAGTGAGGCACATCCCCAGTCCTTTTTATTTTTTTTGTTTTGAGACAGGGTCTCGCTAAGTTGCTTAGGGCCTCACTAAATTCCCAAAGCTGACCTCGAACTTGTGATCCTCCTGCCTCAGCCTCCCTTGCCACTGGGATTACAGGCATGCACCCCTCACCTGGATCTCATTCATATTTAAAAACAACTCAATGAAGTGGGAATAGAATAAAAAGAAATCTCCTCGATATGCTAACAGCTTTGAAAGTCCCAGAGCTAACACATACAGAGCCAAAGTGGTGAAACTTGACAACCTTCCACCTGAGATCCCGCACATGTGAATAATGTCCATTCTCACACTTCTATTCCGTGTTGAACTGGAGATTCCAGACGGTACAATAAGGCAAGAGAAATAAATGCAACTCATAGCGTTGGGAGGGAATGAGTTAAAAATGCCTTTATTTATAGGCGATATGTTTGTGTTTGTCTAGAATCTAGAGGAACAGAGGATAGAACAACTAGTACTAGTTAGTGACTTTAGTAAACTACAGTGGACAAGGTCAGTGTAGAAAACCAATTGTCTTTTTAGACTAACAATTAAAAGATGCGAATTATAAAAACATTTATTATTTTTTAATTTAATTTTGTATTTATAATTTGTTTCTAACTAGTCATTAAAGACATTTTGATGTCATAAAATCAATTTATACACACACCAGTGTAATTAAAAATGGGCATGATCTCTACAAAGCAATGCCGAGGAAAATTAAGACCACGGAGAGAGATGCCTGTTTGCGCTTTGGAAAATTCAATATCCAGAGGTTCATTCTTCCAGGTAGATGTGTATATATTCAGTGCCATCCTATCAAAATTCCAAAGGTGCTTTTATAAAAATTAACAAGCTGGTTCTAAAGGTAATGGGAATGTTAATGATTTAGAAGCGGCAAAATAATATTGAAAGCGAAAAGCAGGGTTAGAGGCTTAAAGATGAACTATAAACCTGTAGTGATAAAGGTGGTGTGGTGTTGGGGTCAGGACAGACAAATTAACGAATAGAATAGAGCCCAGAAATAGAGCCACACTTACACAGACCATTGATTTCGATAAAAGCAGCCAAAGCCATTCAACAGGGAGAGGAAAGTCTTTTCAAAGAGATGGTGCTGGAACAGCCGGATAATCAGATGGAGAAAAGTCCCTCCCCTGGCTGAACACAAAACAAATAATTCCCGGTGGATAATAAACCTCAGCACAAGGCTGATTACTATAAAACTGATGAAAGGAGAAGCAGGAGGCTATCTTTAGGACACAAAATATACCAATCACAAAAGAAAGACTTAAAGAGCTGATCTTTGTGAAAATTCACAACTTTGATTCTTTGGAAGACACTGCTAAGCAGGACACAGTGGCACTCATCTGTGATCCCAGGAACTAGGGAGGCTGAGGCAGGAGGATTGCAAGTTCGAGGCCAGCCCAGGCAACTTAGTGAGGCCACAAGCAACTTAGAAACATCCTGTCTCTAAATAAAAAAACTAAAAAGGGCTGGGGATGTGGCTCTGGGGCAGAGCACCCCTGGGTTCAGTCTTTGGCACCCAAAAAGAAAAAAAAATGTAAAGAAAGAAAGAAGGACACCATTAACCAGATGGAAAGCAGACTACAGGAGGAAATATGCACGGTACCTACTGCTGACAAAGCAGTATGTGTGTATCATTCACAATATTTAAGGAACTCCTAAAAGTCAATAATCAAAAGACAACTCAATAAAAACTGGGCAATAGGTTTGAACAGAGCTTTCATTTAAAAATAAGATTATCAGTGGGGCTCAGCGGCACACACACCTATAGTCCCAGTGGCTTGGGAGGCTGAGGCAGGAGGATCATGAGTTCAAAGCCAGCCTCAGCAAAAGCGAGGCTCTAAGCAACTCAGTGAGACCCTGTCTCTAAATAAAATACAAATTAGGGCTGTGGATGAGGCTCAGTGGTCAAGTGCCCCTGAGTTCAATCCCTGCTACCCTACCACAAAATAAGATTATGAAATGGATAATAAACCCATGAAAAGATCCTCAGCATCACCAACCATCAGGGAAACGCCAAATAAAACTAAAGCAAGAGAGCACTTCCCACCCACAGGCTAATATGGAAAAGGCCGACAATATTGGGGCTGGGGATGTGGCTCAAGCGGTAGCGCGCTCGCCTGGCATGCGTGCGGCCCGGGTTCGATCCTCAGCACCACATACCAACAAAGATGTTGTGTCCGCCGAGAACTGAAAAATAAATGTTAAAAATTCTCTCTCTCTCTCACTCTCTCTCTCCTCTCTCACTCTCTTAAAAAAAAAAAAAAAAAAAAGGCCGACAATATCAAATGTTGGCAAGGATGGGGGACAACTAGGCTCTCATACATTGATGGTGGGAGGGTAAAGTAGTACAGTGACTTTGGAAAATAGGGTTTTGTTTGTTTGAATTCTGCTTTTTTGGTACAGGGCCACCCTGAGTTACTTGGCGCCTCACTTTTGCTGAAGCTGGCTTTGGACTCGCGATCCTCCTGCCTCAGCCTCCGGAGCTGCTGGGATCACAGGCGTGGGTCACAACACCCGGTACTGGGAACCAGTTTGGGCAATTTTCTATAAAGCTAAATATATGCTTTACTTGATGACCCAGCAATGTACTCCTAGGTATTCACTGCGGGAAAAATGAAAACATGTCCACACAAAAATATTTGCGTAAGAATATTCGTATAGCTCTGGAGGCAGAGGCAGGAGATCACAAGTTCAAAGCCATCCTCAGCAATTGAGTGAGACCCTAAACAGCTCAATGAGACCCTGTCTATCAATAAAATCCAAAAAAAGGGCTGGGGATGTGGCTCAGCGGTTTAAGTACCCTGAGCTCCATCCCTGGTACCAAAAAGAACATTCGTAGAAGCTTTGATCACGCTAGGCTAACATGGGAGACAACCCAAATGTCTAGAGAAGCACGGGTAGGCAGGTTGTGGTGATTCGAACAACAGAACTGAGAAATAACGAAAAATGGACTTTTATTCCTGGAAACAATCCGGATGGATCTGTCATGTCACCGAGAGAGGGGAGGAGCCCAGAGAAGACAGATTGTGTCGTTCTGTTTATGTGACCTTCGGGAACCGAGAAACCCACCTGTCGTGTTAGAAATCAGGAGGACAGCTGCCTCAGCGGGGTGAGGGTCACCTGGGAAGCAACAGGAGGGGACTTCCTGAAAGGATGCCGAGGCTCATATCTTGATGAGGGTCACGGTTACTAGGCTTCTCACCTGTCGGATTTCATAAAATTGTGCCCTAAGATCTGTGCAATCCACTGTATGCGAATTACACCTCAATCTCAAAGTTTTAAAAAGAGGAAGCCCCGGTCCAGCACCTTCCTTTCCTTGACCTTGACCTTCAGGCCCGTCCCCCCCTGCTTCAGGCTAGTCCTCCATCCCGCATGTGTCCTTGGGGGATGCTGCTCTGGGCAGGGGCCACTGAATTTTTTTTTATAGATCTCTTAAATTTGGAGCAGATGTTTCTACTCACTGAAAAATACCAGATCACACAACTTTCCAAGCTAAGAGCAAGAGAAGGTAAAAATCTTGAAAACGCAGCCCCATTGGGAGTCTTTGGCCGGAGGCTCCTGCTGACAGCCCGAGTCCTGCTTAGAGGTGCCGGAACGACAGGAGAAATCGGAGCAGCACGCACAGATGAGGAGCTGGACAGGGCCACCTTCAAGAACCAGGCCGACAGCAGAAAGCTAAGAGACATCTGAATATTCCTAACCGGATGAGTTGACCACGGAAAGCCGGACAAGGCTGGACGGCACGAGCGCTTCCACCGTGGCCCTTCATCGAGGGGTCAGGAGACAGAAAGGGAAGTCTCTGGCTGACTCCCCCGAGGGACTGGCACACAGCACACGCGCACACACAAACCCACATGCACGCCTGCTATACTTTGCCCTAGAGTTTCTTTCCTCTGCTCTTCTTCCAAGATGCATGTTTCGTTCTCTATGTTTTATCAATAGTAATAATAAAAAAAATAGCCCACACATCCAAGAAGACAGTTCATGGCCGAGGACCTCTTTTTCTCCTCCCTTTCAGAAGCACGTGTGAATCTCCCCAAGAACACTTCCCACTAGCAGGGCATGGCGGCACACACCTGTGATCCCAGCAGCTCGGGAGGCTGAGCAGGAGGATGGCAGTTCAAGGCCAGCCTCAGAAACCTAGCAAGGCCCTAAGTCACTCAGCGAGACCCCTGTCTCTAAATAAAATATAAAAAAAATGGGCTGGAGATGTGGCTCAGTGGTTGAGCGCCCCTGGGTTCAATCCCAAAATATCAATGACTTCTCTTATTTTTAGTTGAAAGAACTTCTGTAACTCAAGTGATCCTCCTTCTGCCTAAATGAAAGCTTTACAGACTTATAATTCTCAAGATAGCATTTTGTAAGTAATGTTTATTTAAATATAAATCTCATATTATCACACTTTACCTTATTCTCTCTGGATAGCATAAATATTGAGTTCCATTTGATTAAAAGTGCATTATTACAGGAACAATATCGGAAACATCACATAAGCAATACAGATATTGGGCACATCTGAAATGGTAAAAGGTGTTTTTATGTGTCAAGAGCTGTACTATTACAGTTTTAAGTCAAATATGAAGTATGTAGTGCTATCTGTGTATGTGTGTATATATACATAGGTACATATGTGTGTGTGTGTGTGTGTGTGTGTGTGTGTGTGTGTGTGTGTATGGTATTAGGGATTGAATGCAGAGGCACTTGACCACTGAACCTCATCCCCAGCCCTTTTTATTTTTTTTATTTTGAGACAGAGTCTTGTTCAGTTGCTTAGCATCTCACTAAATTGTTGAGGCTGGCCTCCAACTTTCCATCCTCCTGCTTAGCCTCCAGAGTTGCTGGGATTACAGGCATGTGCCACCATGCCCAGTTCTAGATGTTTTTACTAGATAAAGGAACTTGATGTTCACCCGAATGCATTGAAGCTGGAATGTTTAAAACAGCAGAGCATGAGAAGGGTTAAAAGGTCTAACCTGATATCCTTAAACCTCTCCTCTACATGGGTAACTTGCCGTCGGAGACTCGGGCAAGACCTGGGAAAGGCTGCAGAGGTGGCCCGGCCATGGGACCCCATCTCAAGCTCAGAATCCGCACTCACCATGGGATCTGAGCCAAGTCCCTTTCCCACATGCAATCCTGGTTTCTACTTTAATGTGCCCACGATTAACACCTACCTCCAAGAACAACTGAGGGGATCAAAGAGAAAGGATGAGAAGTACCAAACAGAGGGTATTTAGGGAGCCACGTGCTGCATTGGTTGGGTTTATTAGATGTGCGGACTTTGAAACCAGCTGCCTGGGCCTGAATCTGGCCTCTCTCTCTCCCTGAGCAGGGAAACCCAAATCTCAGTGTTCCCAGCTGGCAAATGGGGTCATTGCTCCCACCATGGGTCAGCACGGGGCTAGCTCAGGCAGAGCTCTCGGCTCCGTGCCTGGTTCCCTGCGATTGCCCAAGTGCATCTTTGAAGATGGTGACCTCCCTCTGCAGAGCCCCCAGGCCCGCCCTCTGAAGCCTCCAGCCAGGGGCCCATTGTCCCACTTCAATAATTGTCCCCCTCCTTCTGCTCTGACACCTGTCTCAAAAGATGCTTCTCTGGCCCTCGGGAAGGAGGCCTCCCTCCAGCTCAGTCAGCACCTGGGACTCCCTGCTTCCTCCTGAATCCAGGCTCATCTCCGGCATGGAGGGAGTCCCCTCCTGTCTTCTCGGCCTCCTCTTCCTGTGGCATCTAGTTACTCTGTTTGAGTCAAAGGACCAGGACCTGGCTGCCTCCTGACCACCCCATTCCTGCCCCTGGGCCTTTGCTCACCCTGTTCCGGATGCTGAATCTCCTCCTTGGGCCTCCTCCATGTTGACAGTCTCCTTCTCACCCCAGGTCTAGTTCCAAGCACCCCCTCTCCAGAGCAGTGAACCCCCCAGGGACCACGGAGCATTGCTGGCTCAGCCCGCCACATGTCCCAGCCGAGGCTCAGCCTGCCTTTTCCCTGCCCCATACCCCAAACCGGGATTCACTACACGAACTTTCAGGGCCAAGAGGGACAAGAAAATCAAGGTCCCTTGTTCAAAATTATGGAGAATGTCAAGATAAACGAATCCCAGTTGACGGGACATTGTACAAAGTACCTGACCGATAACCCTCAAAACTGTCAAGGTCATCAGAAACAAGGGCAGACTCAACTGCCACAGCCCCAAGGAGCCAGAGGAGTCGCAACCATAGAAGCCGCGTGGGGCCCAGGATTAGGATCCCAGGACAGAAAGTCACTGGACCACAACGAAGAAAGTCTGAATTAACTTGAGCTGGTGATGATGTATGCGTACTGGTCCCCCTGTGCAGTCAGTAACCTTTACTGTAGGGTGCTCACGGGCCCGAAGGAACTTTCTGTACAATATTTGTCGTCTTTCTGTCAATCCAAAAGTGTTCTCACATAAATAGTTACCTTTTGTAAATTAACACCAGTTTAAAAAAAAAAATTGAGAGACAATGAATAAATTGCCCAAAATAGAGACAGGATTTGAACCCCAATCTGCCTGACCGCAAGGCTTTGGTGACTAACTGCTGAGTACCCAGGAGAAGGCCTTCCCGTGACGGGCAGAGAGAAGATAGGGGAAGACAGGCTGGAGAAGGGATATTGTCAAAGATTTAGCGGAGGCTGAGTCCACGTGTAATGACCCAGGCCACATATTGTATGACTTGATTTATATGAAGTATCCAGAGGAGGCAAATCCATAGAGACAGAAAGTAGATTAGTGGTTGTCAGGGGCCCAGGAGGAGTGACTGCTTAACCCCGTGGGGTTTCTTTTTGGGGTGATGAAAATCTTTTCGAATTCATCCGTGAGCATGACTGTGAAACTCATGAGTATATTAAAAACCACTGGATGGTGCACCTTAAAATGGTTAATATGGTACATGTTGTGTTATGTAAGTTTTATCTCAATTTAAAAAAAAATGAGACCAGCTTGTGATCCATTCCTTCTGGATATGCGTCTCCACTGCGTCCTCTAATAGCAGTGAGTGACCTTGGGCCGGTCGCCTGTCCCTGCCTCCTTTCCTTCATCTGGTGAATGGGGGCAAGACGGTTCCCATCACACGCACCATCGCGTGGAGGATTTAAGACAGAACCTTGCATGCAGACGATGCTCATCATTAGCTGTGATAACATTGTCACCAAGGGCTTCAACCCGACTGCACCTGCCCTCTTCGGGGTCTAGGCATCTGGGGTCCCTTCTTCACCGGGCAGGTCAACAGAGGCTCATTTCTAAACCTTCCCACTCAAGATCCTGCAAACCATGTAGTCTGATAATCCTCTTTGGGGCGGAAGCCCCGTCGCAGGCGGTCCTCAGGCAGGGTTTGGCTGGGGACAGTTCTCCCCAGACCCACAGCATTAGGAGAAAGACTGCGGCGGCCTTGGGGAGGCGTAAGCGGCAGCGCGCCGCCTAGTGGCACTTGCCGGAAACGGCCTGCGGGGGGAGGCGCCAATCCCGAGCTCCAGCCGCTCCTGCAGGGAGCCCCTACAGTTGCTTTCGAAAAATAATTATTATAACATAGGTAGCTTTTATTCAGCTAGATTAGAGGATTTATGCATATTCCTTTAATCCTACGAGGCATTTATTATTTGCATCTTACGATGAAGGAAACAGATTCTTGGAGTGGTTCCCTAACTGACCCCTACTCTCCCTGCAACTGGAGCTGGGGCCACTCTTGTGGGTTTGACGCCAGATCTCTCTGTTTCCTATATTCTTTTCTGATTTGGGAAGAAATGAAAGTAACCCCTGGAAGGGTCTGCAGGCTCCGCAAAGGGTCAGAACTGGCTCTTGAACCGACCTCAAAGCATTGGTATCACACAGAGGCTGCTGGCCTCCAGCCTCAAGGAGGCCAATAATTCATGTATCCACTCAACCAGTATCAACCACATTCCTACTATGTGCCGTGGGTTGGAAGTGAATACAACACAGGAAACAGGAAAATCAGAGCCCTCACCCTCCAGCAGCTCCTGTGCCATTCTCTTGCTTAAATCACAGCAGTGGCTCTTTGCAGTGAGCAGAGCACAGGTTGGGGAATAAGTCCTAACACAGCTACTCTGAAGTTGTCACCCCAGCAGAGGGGGCTTTGCATTCCCCAGTCCTGGGAGGTGGAGGTGTGACTCTGGGCAGTCTGACTCCCTGTGGTGCTCTTCCGGCCTGGGCTGGGGCGGAGCCCCACCTGCAGTGTGGCTGGGCGGCAGGTGGCTGGAGAAGGGAGGTCCCTGAGACTGGAGAGGCACTGGAGCATAATGGGGACATTCCCTGCTCCATGCTGGAGTCCTAGAGGGAGAGGCGAGCCCAGGACTCCCTGTAAGCATATATCCAGAGTGGACAGAGGAAAGTGGGACAGGGTCTGGCGGGAGACAGGAAAACGACTGCTCTGCCTTTGCTTGCTGCCCCTCCCCCTTCTTCCCAGGCAGGATTTACACAGAGCCAGAAACCTGATACTTGGGCTGGGGTGGAAGTCACAGCCTGAACAACAAAGTTCCAAGGACTGCAACTTTTTAGAAAAGTCTCCAATATCCCACTGGCCTTGATTGGGACGGAGGTGGCGCCTATAGTCCCTGAACGCCATGGCTGTGCTGAGGTCCCTGCTGGGCTCTCCGGCACAGGGTCCTTGACCCTGCACCTGTGTCCGGTGGATGATGAACCGGTGTGGGTCTTGGGTCACGCCTGTTTATTTCCTGGCGGCACATAAGTAGCTAAATACCTCTGTGTCTTTAGAGTCACGTGCTGTTGGTGTCCTCAGATGTTGTGTGCCTGTGTGTTTGCTTTTTTGACTCACATGTCCTTGGCCGTGGGTGTTTCTGTGGTCGGATGCCTATTTGTTCATGTGCCCTTCCTGGGAGGGAGCTCACTGTGCACCTGCATGTCTCTGTAGTATGTTTGCTCGTGTAGGTGTGTCTGGGGGTGTGCCTGGGACTGTGTCTAGGGTCGTGTGTCTGCTGTGTGCCTGCAGCGTGTGGCTGGCTGAAGCGGGCTGGGTGTGGTGGGGCGGTGGCGCTCTGGGCTCTCATCCAGGGCTCTTGCCTGGGCTGTTCCAGGCCAAGCTAAAAATAACCTGCCTACCTTGGCCTACAGAGGCTTTTCTCAGTTGACCAAAGTCCTTCCCCAGAGAGTCCCACTCCACCCATACCCACCTTCCTGATCCTGGGTGCCCAGCCAGAGGACTGGAGAGGTAGACTGAAGTCATGCCTGGTGCCCACCTCGCCAGGCTCCAGACCCTAGACTGTGGGGGAGGGGAGGAGGTGTCGGGGCAAATCTGCTCTCATCTTCCCTCTGGGGACATGGCTAGGACAGGTCCTGGTTGCTTCTCTGCCTGATCTCCTTGCAGTCGGCAGGCCTGGCCCCAAGCCCTTCCTCCTCCAATCCCTCCTGGGTCACTTGGCTCCTACAGCAGCCCACCCTCCTGTGCCTGGCTGGACCTCCCTGACTCGCAGGCCACCCCTGTACCTGAGGAGGGAGTCCAGACCCAGCTCTGGGACAAGGGAAATCTCTTTCAGGACTAGGCAGCGTGGACCGGCTTGCTGGCTGCCAGCCCCTTCTCAGAACTGATCCAGCCCCTGGAGGGTGTTCAGGAGCAGGAGCCCGGCTCAGAGGGTTTTTTCCCAGCCCCATCTCCCATGGTGCCTTCGCTTCACCCTTTGCAGCTGACGAATAAATGACTTTACATCTTTGGGCCTCGGTTCCCCCATCTGTAAAATGGAGCTATCAATGGTTCTGGCTTCAGGGAGTTGTGAAAATTAACTGAGATGAGACATATAAAGTGCTTAGTCCTGGGCCTGGCACACTGAACCTCTCTGCTGGTGGTGTTGATCCACTCCTGTGTCTCTGGGTTTCAATCCTAAGGCACCACCCATGTGCCAAACCTCACCTGGCCTCCCACCTCACTCTTGGGAGGTCATGACTTCCCCCCCCCCAAGAATCAGACTGGCTGGGAGGGGACGATCTTAGAAAGAGATTGTGACATTCGTCTAGCAGTTTCTGTTATCTATCTGTCTGTCTCTCCTTATTCAATTTTACATTCTCTTGTGAAATAGTTTACATTATTCTCCGTTTTACAGATGATCATGATGAAGGGAGCCTCAGAATGGTTAAGTAACTCACAGTCACACAGGTAAGGGAGAGTTCAAGTTTGCCCTGAGCAGCAAACAGCGCTCCCCCCACCCCACACACACACTGCAATTTTAGGATCAGATGTCGCAGGGGTTCCCAGTGTTCTGGCAAACAGGTCTGCCAAAGATCATATAGAAAAGTAGGACCCACCAGGATGATCCTAATACGTGCCCACATTCACAGTTCTAAGCCCCAGCTTAGGCGGGACTTGGTGTTTGAGGTCTGAGGAAGCCTCTTCTGTAAAGACCTCCACGTGGTGTGGAAGGCATAGACCATGCAAAAAGGGAGAGTCCAGAGTTTGATCATCGGAAGCGAAGGCTGACATATAGCCAAATTAAAGGAAGGCGTGAAGGTACCTTAGCTCAGATTTTGGAAACGAAAATTGGGTGGACTCCGATTCCAGACCTCTTCCAGCAGCCAGGTTTTCCAATGCGCTGGGTCCAGCGTTTCTCGAGGACCTCCCTTGAAGGACCCCCAGCTCTGCTCGGCCACGCGGAGGGCCGTCGGGCTCCCCCTCGAGGGCGCCCCGCCGGCCCCGCCCCTGCCCTCCAGGCCCCGCCCCGTCCCCGCGCGGTCCCCGCCTCAGCTGGCGGACACTAAGACTCTCAGCAGCGCTGGGCATTGTGGCAGGCGGCGGGGGCCGGGGAGGGCGCTGGGGCCGCTAGGAGTGGCTGGGCTCGGAGAGGCGCGCTCCGGGACTCGGACGGCGCGGCGCCGGCCGCTGCGAGCGCCACTGAGCGCACTCCCCTCGGGTCGCGCAACTTCTCTGCCGGGGCGCCGGAGCCCGCGGAGCCGCAGGAGCGCAAAGAGGGGCGCGCCGGAGCCTGGCTCCGGAGTGGGCGCCCGGCACCCATCGAGCTCCGAGCGCCGGGCGGCCCTCCGCGCAGCGTGGCTGCCGCTGCTCCCACCGAGGGCTCGGGCTGGCTCGGCCCGGCGCCGGGGAGGACGGCGAGGAGGAGGCGGCGGCGGCGGAGACGGCGGCGGCGAGGCTGGGGCCAGGGAGAAAGCCCTGGGGGAGAGGCACCCGAGCCGGGCCGCGGGATCATGTGGGCCCGCAGCGGAACGCCGGGCGCTTTGCTGCTGGCGCTGCTACTCTGCTGGGACCCGAGGCTGAGCCAAGCAGGTAGGGAGTGATCCGGCTTCGGGGCTGGGGACGAAAGGACCCTGGAGTCTCACTGCGCTCATCCCCAAAGTTGAGGTGGTTTTTGGTAGAGTCTGGGTGCACCGGGAAAGCGGCAGGGGTGCCCAAGTTAGAACGCTGGTTTTTCTGCCCCATTCAAGTGGTAGATGGCGCAGCCACCTCATTGGGGGGCGCTGGCCAGGGGTGGGTTGGAGTAAGTCGGAAGCTTCCTGTTCCCGCCTGGGAGGGATCGCTCCTTTCCCCTTGAACGGTAGCGTGATTCGGGGTCAGAGCCTCCACGAGGAACCACCTCCAAGGGACTCCTGCCTTCCAGCGTGCAGCGAGGGCGCCGAAAAAGAACTGTCGCTACGCGGGCCAGGTGTGCGCCGTCTGCCGTTCGCCTGCAACTTCCTAGTCCAGGTCCCAGCTCGCCCAGGCTCCTATGCCTGGAATCTGCAGACCAGAGGGAGGCAGCGAGAGTCCTGCCCAGTACGGGAAGCGCAGGATGCGCTCCGCCAGCCGGGGAGGCCAGAGCGAAGGGCTTTGGCTATTGAAGGGGGAGGGCCTGAATCCTACACACAGCTTTCCGGGGATGGTGGGCTCGCAGGTTTGGAAGTCCCCCCGCCTCGGGTGTTGGTGTGTGTATTGAAGGAGGGCGGGAGTACGTAGAGATCCTGCTGAGTTTCCATTTAAATGGGTCACTGACATTCTTGCTGTCCAGGGAACAGACCAGGTGCGCTTGCCTCTCGGTACAGCACCTGCTCCAGATCCAGGAAAATGCCTTAGGGGGTTGGTGGATTCCTGATATAAAACCCCCGACCTGCACTGATGTGTACGTGTCTCGCCTGCCCTGTAGCGGGACTGGCGTGGTCAAGTGAACTGACTCTTCCAGGTTAGGCAGGGAGGCGATGGGCGCACTGAAGCCATCCTCTCTGGTACCCTAAGCCAAGCAGGTGGACTGGCTCTAATCCGAGGCGCCCACTCTGGGAAAGGGGAGGGAAAGGAGGGGACAATCTGCACCGACCGATTCCTCTCTGAGTTGAAGCTGAGAATCAGGCAGGAAAACTGGAGCAGAAAGTGGACGCGATGACGCAGCTCCCCCCCCCTTTCCGCTGTGATGTTGACATCCGCTCTCCTCCTCTGCTCCCCAATAGCTAAAGATCCCTCACTCTGGAATTAATAATTCCCACGGCCAGGAGTGAGGGCTTGGTTTTAGCACATCTCCCACCTTTTTTTTTTTCCCCAACCTGTGTGCTGAAAAGTTACGACACACAACCATTTGATCCAAGTTAATTATGATTTGGGCAGACTCTGGTATTTAAAGCAGTGTTTTGAAGTTAGAAGGTAATGATGGGGAAGGGGGGAGGGAGGCAGCTGAATGACCAACCATGCTTTAAAGGGTGCAGTTAGATGTGGGAGTGCTGGCTTGGGGTGTTGGTTTCTGGTTTAAGGGTGTTTGAGGAGGTGATTGAAGGGTAAGTTGAAGACTTCAAGTGGCACATGGGCAGGGTTGCTGTTTGTATACCAGCAGGGCAGTGGGATCAGGAATAAATACCAAGGCTACAGAGGGTGAGGGCTCTGCCAGGAGAGAGCCAAGACTGGCGGACCTGGTGTTCTCCGGGTGGGTGGGCTGGGCCAGGAAGGCTGGAGGTGGCCTGCTTTTTCTGCTTAACAAAGCATCCAGCCCCTCTTTCCCTAGAAGAAACCCCAGGCCCGGGGCTTTGATGGATTTGGGCACAAACCGTGCCCAGACAGAAATGGCCTCTAATACCCGGCTTTGATTTCTCACTAGTGAGGAGAAGCCGTGTTGGAATCGTGCTCATTACTTAGCGCTGCAGGGGCTGCCTGCCCACCAGCCTGGAGAGGGGCCAACTGGTGGGCTCGGCCTGCAGCCTTCCCTTTGCCCAGAATGTGCCGCCCTTAGAAACCTGCCTCAGGAGCAGAACATGGCCCTTCCTCCTACACAGCCTTTCCTCCCAATGCCAAGGGCACCGAACATCTTTCTCTCAGAGTGTTGCTTGGGTTTTGTGATGGATCTCTCAGGAGTCCCATTTCACTGATGGGGAAAACCAAGTCCCAAGTGTTGGTTTTGCCCAGATTTTGCCTTCACTCTACACAGATTGCAGGCCTTGTATGTACGGCCCCTGTCCAGTAGCCAGGCTGATTCAAGCCACACAGGACCCCCCTCCATCTACCCTGCTGCCTTGAGCCTCCTTCCTCCAGGGGAAGCCGGGCCTACAGAGGGCTCTTTCCTGAGGGCACCCAGGCTCCCTTGAAGTGGCAGGCGCCTCTCTCCTCTCCCCAACCCCATCTCAAGAATGAGCTTCCTTTTCAGCACGGAGAATTTCTTCCAGCCACAAAGTTTGATGGTAGAGAAATCAAAACAGGAACCATAGGACCCCCCCCCAGAACCTTAGAAGAAGATGTCAGCGAGTGGCTGCCCCCGGAGGCCACTCAGTGCTCCTCTCCTCCACCCCTTCAGAGCTTTTTTTTTGGCGTAGGGGGGGAGTACCAGGGGGGAGCACCAGGGATTGAAACCTGGGGCACCTCTCCAGCCCTTTTTTTTGTATTTTAATTATGACAGGGCCTCTCCGAGAAAGGCCCTGCTAAGTTGCTGAGGCCGGCTTCGAACTCACAATCCTCCTGCACCCCTAGAATCACAGGTGTGTACCACCACTTCCGACCTTTCCCGAGCTTTTAATGAACTTTTCCTGGGCCTCTGGCTGGGATGGTTGGGAAAGAGTCGGAGTGTCTTGATAATACTTCTTCTGAAGGTGCAGTTAATCAGAGTTTTCCTAGTGTCTAGCTTTGTGTGCCAGTGTGTGCACGCGCAGTGTGTGTGTGCGGTGTATGTGCACACGCGGTGTGTGTGCGCGCCTGCGCTGTGGCAGCCTGTCCTTATCTCCCTCTACACTGTAGCAAGCACCCATCTCACTTAAACAAATGGAAAATCAAGTGTCTTAATGGGTTTTCTCATTAAAGTGAAAGTACCACTGCAGGGGAGAGGGGAGGAATTTCTGCTGTAATCACTATCCTCAGGCTCTTTCCCCTCCCCCAAACCAACTGGGAATTCTGCAGGATCAAAAATCCTCCTGTTTCCAATCCACTAATTTATCTGTGGTAGCTTTGGGACAGGCCCAAGGTCATATGGGACTCAGGGACAGAGTCAGGATTTGCACTCAGGCCCACAAACCTCAATCTAGTGTGTCTGCCTCCTTCCTTTTTCCCGCCTCACCTTGGGGCTGGAGACCCCTCACTGTTGGTCTGGGGTTGAGATGCTAAAATTGAGGCACCACCTACAGCAGGGGACACTGCTTTGGCAACTGAGTTCAACAGGGACTGGCGTCGGGATTGGGGAAAGAGGGGCATTTGGAGAGTTGGAATCACAAGGGATGGAACCAGGCAAGGCCAAAGGTCAGGAACAAGGCCTCAGGACTGGGCAAGTGCCCCTGTGTAGCACCATAGGAGTCCTCAGCACTGATCTTAGCACCCAGCCCGACCTGGGGAAGGTAAGCTAAGCTCCCGGGGACTTCAGGGCTGAGCCTTCACATTTAAGAGCTCTGTGTCCCTTTGCGAAGTTGGGGACAGAATGTGTGTTGATTTTTTTTTTTTTTGTCTTGACATTTTGGGAGCCCAGCCTTCCCCAACCCACTTTGTCCTGGACTTTTTTCTGCAACGAGATAGTCACCCATTCCTATCGATCAGGCCCGCACCCTGAGCCACCAGGGTTTCTGTTTATGGGTGTAGGCTGCCTAGCACTTGGGGGATGGGCATGGGATAAGCTGATCCCCTCCATCCCAACTGCTTGGAGAACATGGTTAGCGATTTCCAATGGACAGGTCTCCGCAGGGTTTGCAGGCTCCAGTGCCATCTTTTGAACCTCAGACCTGGGTTGGGGTGGAAAAGAGATAACTTGAAGCCTGCTGAGGCCTATAGGAAAGGGCCAAGGGACAGGTCCTAGGCAGGGACTTGGGGTTGGTGGCCCTGAGCCCAGAGAAATTGCTGCCTAGGCAGATGGCCCCCAGGGAGAAGGGCGGAGAAAGCCAGAGGCCCAGGCCTGAGCTGGCACTTCTGCTGGCCTCCTCCTCCTCCTCCCCAGTTTCCTAAACAGCCTCCGCAAATGGAGTCATTAAAGCTGGGAAGCCGAAATGAAACGAAACCAATGCGTTCTGTGCTTTTGTTTCTTCCTTTTTTAAAGGAAATTTAAAATACTGTAATTAGAATAATACAAGGAAAGCCCTTTCCGGGTAAGGAAGGGCTGGCGGGCTCTCAGGGCTGCTCCTTGGACTCCTGAGTCGGGTGTGGGGCACCCGCTCCTGCCCCTTGGGGCCTGATGGGGACCCCCTCCTAGGGCTTTTGGGGAGAAGCCTGGCATCCCGGATCCAGCTGCGGCTCTTCGCTGGGAGTTGGTTGACAGGCCAGAGCCGCCCCAGCCGCTGCGCCCCCGCGGGCAAACAGGCCCAGGCGGAGCGCGCTGAGCCACAGGTCCCCGCGGCACCCCTTGCTCTGCTCGCGGTCTTGGTCGAAGCACTGGCGGAGTGCGCTGTAAATCAGCCGCCTCCCCCGCCCCCACCCCCTTTGTTTCTCTCCCTCGGCTCCCAAAGCTCCGAGCCCCGTGGTCCCCTCTCCACAAAGCCGCCTGATCAGCAAGCTCCGCAGCTCCGGGGCTGGATCCAGCGCCGCTGCACCCGCGCGCTGTCACCAGGTGTCAGCGTGCGCGCCCCTCTCGCGCGCCCCTCTCCCGCCCCTTCTTGTCCCCCTCTTCCCTCTTGCCACTTCCCTCCCCAGCCGAGCTAAATCGGGTCCGCTGGAGCCCTGGGAGCTCTAGCGCCACCGCCTAGCGGGGAGCGAACGCGGCCCCCCTTTCTCACCTCCACTGGGCTGCGCCCTGCTCCCGCAACTTCCCGCGCTGCGCTCCTTTCTCTGGGAAGGGTGTGAGGGTGTGTACCAGAGAAAGGGGGGCCGTGAGAGAGAGAATGAATTAGGAGGAAGGAGGAGGGGTGGGCAGGACCTGTTGCTCTGGGGTGTTGGTGTGTGTGGAAGTGAGGTGCAGGAGGCGGGTGTGTTGAGGTCTGTGTCTTCTGTACAGGAGGGTGTGTGTGTGTGTGTGTGTGTGTGTGTGTGTGTGTTTGGGTGTGTGTGGGAGTCTGTGCTGTGTTTGTGTATAAATAGGTGTATGTAAAGTGGGGACGGTGAGTCACTGCCAGGCATGGGAAGCTCCATCCACTGCGTCCTGCTGGGGATTCCTCTTCAGGATGGGACCCAGGCCATTTGCCCTCCAGCTGGGAGCAGGGTTTGTCCCGGGTTCTGCTGTTGGAAGGGCAGGACCGCCCACCCCCCTGAGGTCTACCTGAGCATGGTTCTGGTGCTGTAAATGGATGAAGGAAGGTTGGTGGGCCCTAGTCCACTCAGGAGTTGGGCTCCTGCCCCAAGAGGACTGGGGTCCCTGCAGTCGGCTCCCTGCTGGCCTGTCAGATAAGTGGGAGAGGCTGAGATTTGGAGGCTCACCTCCCTTGGGAAGGAGAGAAGGGTGGGTGAGATCTCCTATAGAATTTTCTGGAAAGGGAAATGGTGGACCTTGAGGGGGTGGGCTCTCTGAGGGCGAGCAGCATCTTAGGCAGGCCCTGGGGGAAGCAGTGGAACTGAAGGAGCTGCGTGCTGCCCCCCCATCCTTCCTGGGTCACAGAAGGGTCCCCTGGCTTTCCTAGTTCTGTCCCCACCAACAGACGCATTGCTCTGGAGTCTACAGAACTCTGTCACAGGGACTCACTCTGTCCCTGTGAGAACCCCACCTGGGAAGGGGAGGCTCCTTAGGACAGGAACCCTGGTCAAAGCCACAGCGGCTCTGGCTCTGGGCCTCAAGGAGATCGCCATCCATAGGGGACACTGATGTCCACTCCAGAAATGCTAAATGACATTCAGAGAGTCTCAGGTGTCACCTGAGGGCAACAGACAATTCCTGTAGGAAGAGTAAAACCATCTAAGCCTCAGGGCTTCCTGGGGGTGGTGACGCGCCTCAGCGGCCACTCTCTCCTTTTCTGGGCCTTTTTTGAGGGTGGAGGTACCAGGGATTGAACTCAGGGCACCCGACCCCTGAGCCCCGTCCCCAGCCCTATTTTGCATTTTATTTAGAGACAGGGTCTCGCTGAGTTGCTTAGGGTCTCGCTATTGCTGAGGCTGGCTTTGAATTTGCAATCCTCCTGCCTCAGCCTCCCAAGCCACTGGGATTACAGGCAGGTGATACAGTCTGGTCCTTTTCTGGTCTTTCTAAGAACATTTCCTGGAGCGGGTGGGATGGGGCTGGCTGGCTGGGGCACAGAGCTGGGAGGCCATCCCCACCTGTCCCACTCTCAGGAAATGTGGCCCTGTCAGCCTCCACTCTGGCTGCCACCTTGGGGTGGCACTCCTTGGGGAACTACTGTGTGGCCCCATTTCCACTCCTGGCCTTCTGGATTGCACTGACGGGATGTGCCCCCTCAGCTCCCGCTGGCCCCATGGGCTGGGACCTGGGACAGAGCTTCTTATTCTTCAGTCTCTCAGTGGCCTTAAGTGGAGGGGACCAGCAGATACTTCGTAGGCGTGAGTCGGGATGGTGTTGGGGTGAGGCCTGGGAGCCAAACACAGAGAGGGCAAGAAGGCAAGGGGGCCTCTATGGCCAGCAAGAGGGGAGGCACGTTGGTCGTCACCCCTTGTTAGTCCTGAGCCCCTCCTCACCGAGGCTGTGCCCCAAGGCCTTAGCTGCCAGCACAGGCCAACTGGGATTTTGTGGTCAATGGAGCCTCCCAACATTGGCACACAATCACCCGGTGGCCTCAGGTGGCTCACCTAACGCTGTGTGCCTCAGTTTCCTCATCTATAAAATGAGGGTGCCGATGTAATCGCCATAGGATTGCCCCCAGGTACATGAGTTGATGCACCACAAAGCCCTCAGCATGGCACAGCATATAGCAACCCCTGGTACTGTTAGCCTGGAAGCCCTTGAAGGGAGAGTGGTGGGGCCCAGCAGCCCATGGCCCAGGAGGAAAGATCGTTTCTGCCCTCACTGTGCTGTGTGACTTTGGGCCATTGCCTTTCCCTCTCTGGGTCCTGGTTGGCTGGTTTCCCCCCTGTCTGTGAGTTTGGAGTCCGGGAGAGATAGAAGACGGATCCTTGACAGTTGTGTGTTTTTCTGTCTGGTTCTATTGGAAGAGGCCCCAGCTGCCAGCAGGACACAGAGGTTGCTGAGGCCCAGAGCCCCGTGTTTACAGAGCTCCTCCGGAAAGTCAGTATATTGACTGGAATGCCCTTGTGTGCATTACGCGGCCCTGGGTCTCTCCCTCTCTGAAGCCATAAATCTCCCTCGGAGACCTCCGACCCTTTTCTTGCTCTCTAAGCATCTCCTGCCTCAGAGACCAAGAGCCCCAGGTCCAGGTGGGGCCCAGGAGGCAGAGAAGGACAGGCCCCCTCCAGAGGCAGTTGCACGCGCCGCCCCCCCTCAGGTGGAGGGTGTGATAGAAGGGACCACCCAGACTCACTTTCATTTCTTAGGGACAAGGGAGGGCTGATTGCGGGAAAGGGGCTGGGGACTCTTGTCCTCACATCAGATACTGGAACTCCAGCCCCTAAAACGTGTGCTCCTTCATTCATTCTGAGAAAGTACTGTACTTTGGGGTCAGAGATGGACAACTTTGCTCTGGCCCTTTAAGAATTGAAGGGCTTGTATGAAAAATTGTGCCGGTATTGACCATGTGCCAGTCCTGTGATACTAGGTGCAAGGGGTGTGGGATGGAGGGCCTCATCATAAGTGACCCAAGATGTGCATTCTCCAAGGGCTCTGGTGTTGCACTTGGAGGGCAGGCTGTGCACCCAGACTACTTGGGATCAACTCCTGACTGTATTGCCATCTGGCTGTGTGTCCTAGAGCAAGTTGCTTACCTTCCCTGAGCCTCATTTCATCATCTGTGAAATGAAGTAGCATAGCACCAATCTCATCTGATTGTTGCAGGGATGATAAAGTGCATTGCTCGTTCTAAAGTGCTCAGGAATGTTCACTGTCTTCATCATCATTGTCACCACCATCATCGGTGCCAGTTGTGGGGTGGCACAACAGAAAATGCCTCTGATGTTGAAAGGAGGCTTTCACAGGCTGGGTGGTCAGGGAGGGCTTCCTGGAGGAGGGGACTATGACATTTGACCAGCCCTTGGGGGATAAGCAGAGGCAAATGGAGAGGGAAGACCTTGCTGGCCGGGGTACGTGAAGGTGCAGGGAGGGGCGTCCGGCACCCCCACACTCCAGCAGCTGGCTCGGGTCTCATCATCTGGCAAAGCCAGACTTTTGGCCCAGGGGTCTCTTTTCACTGCATTGGAGAGAGCCCAGGGCTTTGCAGTGAAGGACTGAATCTTCCTGGGACCTCAGTGTCCCTCCAGGGGACAGATGGAGGGACAGGCCACTGGCTGGCCTTCTTGGAATGAAGCCATGTGACCGGAGCCAACCTGTGAGTGGGGCTCCTGACCACCACTGCCACCCCTCTGCCTCACCACCCCACCCTGGCTGCCCCCGCCAGGACTGGGCCGGAGAGCAAGAGGACAGGCCCTGGTGGCCTGGTGGCAGCTTCCACGTAGGCCAGAGAGTGGGGGCTGGGGGGGGTGAGCGCAGGAGGGGAGGGGCCGTCTTCTGCTCCTGGGCGCCCACTGAGCAGGCCCTGGCCCCGCCCTCCCAGGGCTGGGAGGGACGTCCCCTGCTCCCATCCCCAGGAGCCTGCAGCCCCCAGAGGCCCCAGGCGGCGTCGGGAGGCATTACCGGCCCAGGAGCAGTGGAGGGAAGCAGCCTGTAATGTGATCAGAGGCGCCTGCCACCCGCCGCCCGGGCACCCAGCGAGATGCAGGGCTTCCAAGAAGTTGAGTCAGAAATTCCAGGAAAGTTGCTCCGGCCCCTCCCCCACCCCACCTTGGGTCATTCTGTGACCCAGCAGGACAGAGTGGGCAGTGACAGAGATGGGCTGGGGGTCCATCATTGTCAAGAGCTGGGGCCACAGGATTGGAGGCAGAGCTGGGGCCACAGGATTGGAGGCGGGTGGGCTGAGGTGGCCAGGGAGACGACCTGCTGGGGCCCAGAGCCACGAGGGAGTGTCTGTCTGATTCACTCACCTGTGGCTCCAGCACCCCGCTGGGTACACAGCAGGTGCTCAGGAGGTGCAGAGTGAGCAGCCAGCGTGCTGCCAGACAGGGACCTGCCGCTGTGCAGGGACAGCCAGGGGACCTGGAGTCTCATTCCCCCTCCCCCCCACTCCTGCCTCCCGCCCCCTCCCCCTGCCGTCTTTCTCGAGCACTTCCTGTCACCAGGAAGCTCCTGTGGTCAAACCCCTAGGTAGGAAAGGCTTTACTCCCTAAATCCCTAAATCCCAAGAAGCCACCGCGAATGAACCAAGTCTCCCTGTCAGGTGCCCTAGGCCCCTTCCTGTGCAGACTGCAGGTCTGGCCCCTGTGGGGCGGCTCTCTGTGGCTGCCCCCAGTTCACACGCCCAAGCCGGCTGACCACTCCAGGTGACTCCAGAGAGTGCCCCTCGCACGATCACTGGCTCTGGCCTGCCGCAGGTGTGGGCTGAGAGCGGGTGTTAGGGCCAGGGGCTGACTCCAGGCCCCAGCCGTCCCTGGCAACTGCCACCAGCTTCTTGGCAGAACTGAGCGGTCCTGGCCGCGGGTCTGGCCACTCCAGGCTCTCCATGGCCCCATGTCCAGTGTGCAGGGAGCACCCTGGAGACTCCACGTCCCCAGGTGCCAAGCCTGGCCCAGGTTCCACCTTCACAGCTGGGCACCCACCGGCCTCTGCCAGGAGCCCCTGATGCAGGGTGATCTGGTGTCCCTGCCTGGCAGCCAGGTCAGCCAGGCCTGCTGGGCACAGTGACCCCTATTGCAAGCTTGATCTGGCCCCATATTTTCCAGTCGGTCTATCCAGCTTCTCTCTCTCTCTCTCTCTCTCTCTCTCACACACACACACACACACACACACACACACACACACACACATCAAGGAATAGCAAAAGAAAGCCCTGAGCTAAGAATTGGGAAACTGGATTCAAATCCCAGCCACATGGCTAATCTGCTGTGTGGCCCTGGGCCAGTCCCTTTCTCTCTCTGTGCTTCTTCAATCCAAATGAACAGGGTCACCCTGAAATCCTAAAACCCTGCCCTGGCTGCCTCCCACAGTGTACCTCCCCAAGCCTGGGGGGATAACGTGGGGTCCTGTAACGAGGTGCCCTGTTGGGGAGGTCGGGTGAGAGGGTCAGGGCAGGTCCGGTTCCTTCCCTTCCTGCCTGGAAGAGAATCGACCCACAAATCACTGTCACCCCTCTTTCTTCTTTCTATCTAGTGCTCCCCACTCGACATGGAAAAATATTAGCCCCAGGTGGCCCAGGGTCATCGCGGGGAGTTCTGGGACCCTTTCCAGTCATCAGAGTTCACTGTGGCCCATGAGGTGACCTGGTGACCGCCTGGGGTTATCAGCAAGGGGAGGGCCTGCCTCCGTAGGGGTTTGGAGAGTGCCTGGACCAGGAGGCTGGAGGCAGCTGTGTTTGTGACAGGCCAGTCACCTGCCCTCTTTGAGCCTCCCTTTACTTACAGCAAAAGGAACCAAAGAGGCTGAGCAGCAGGCGGGCTGGGAAAGGAAAGGCCAGGAGGAGGCAGGAGGCTGGCCCAGCAGGGGCCGGAGGCCCGGGGACTGTGCGGTGCATCCTGCAGGACCTGAGGGCTGGGCTGGGGACGGTGAGGAGGGGCCCAGTGTCCCTTTCCCTGGCTGGAACCTGCCTCCTGGAGGGTGGGCTCTGGCTTCTCCGCCTTCCTGGCCGGCCAGGGCCTGAGCCCGATCACAAGAATTTGGGCCACTTGCCGTCCCTCTCGGTGCCCTGAGCCCTGCCGCGTGCCCAGGACTGCGGAGCAGAGGAGGCCAGGCGCCACGTCAGGGGAGGTTAGTGTCAGCGCTGGGCTGGAAGCAGGCGCCATCTGCCGTGCCCACTCCAGGTTACGTAAGCCTCGGCCGGTCGCCCGTTCTTAGAAAACGGGGCCGGAGGACCAGCAGGCAGGAGAGCTCGCTTCCTTCCCAGCCCACCGGCCCTGGCGTCATTCTCCAGTGGCTCTCCCGGGGTGCAGAGAGAGGCCCAGCAGAGCGGGGCTGAGGCTGGCGGGTGCAGGTGCGCCCAGGGGAGGTGCCGGCTCCCTTGGCACGAAGACTGCCCACAGCACGCCCGGCCAGCAGCACTCCATCAGCCCCTCTCCCCGTTTTTCTGGGTTGGCTTGAGAAGCACTCTGGCTTCTGCAAAGTAGGGAGCCTCTCCTCCACCCCCTAATTCCTAAGAGACATAGCCCTCCCACAGCTGATCAGAGAAGGTGCATTCAAATGACTCCAAATAACAGTCAGTAGTCGTGCTACCTGCGTATCATCAGGGCCTGTGGGGTCACCAAGACCCAGGGTCGCATCCTTACTCCTTCATTTGCCAGCTCTGAGTTGTTGACCAGGCTGCTTCCTATGGCAGGTGTCGGTTTCCTCATCTGAGAAGTGGGAGTCAGGAAGCCTGCTGCACAGACCACCTTAGGACGGACTCACGCTTGCCTAGAGGACAGGGGAAAGGTGCTGTGGTCACTGGGATTCAGTCCCATTCTGTCTTTCTCTTTTAAACGGTACATTCCACCATGTCTGACTTATTCCAGGCATTCAAGGGTGCTTCAGAATTAACCCTGTGTTCAATTCTTGGTACCAAAAAATACACCACACACACACACACACACACACACACACACACACACACATACACACACACACACCCTAGGCCTCAAGTCAGTGTCTTCTTTGAGAGACAAACTCTACAGGCATTTCCATCAAGACCATAATAGACAGATTCCCAGCACCTCTCCTAGTGTTCTACACGGTGCTTGACGCTGTAGCCAATGCAATTGAGCAAGAGAAATAAATTAGAAGCATAATAAAAAGCTAAAGAAAAGAAAATTATTCCTACCGGATAGTAAAACATTTTACAAAACCCCTGAGATTTCAACCCTGTGACATGATACAAGAATTGGCAAGTGGAACAAAGACAATAAAAAGTTCAGAATCAGACCCAAACACGTGTGGAAACGTAGTATATGAAAAAGGCAGTTACTCAGATCCTGGGCTGCAGGCAGATTTCTTAATGAGTGTGCTGGGACAATGGTGACCATTCAGCAAAAAGTGAAACTTGAGACAGGAGTTCCACGTGGATTAGGGACACCCCGACTGAATGGGGATACAACTGCCCAAAGAAAACACAGGTGAGCCCTTCTTCAACTTTGGGTACAAAAGGCTTTCTAACAATGACTCCCAAGTCCAAGGCAACACAAGAGTGATCTTTTTTTTTTTTTGTATAATTTAGATTTTTTTGGTAAATACTTTACAAAACACCTTAAATAAAGTGAAAAGACTAGACTGGGGTGTGGCTCAGGGTGGAGCGTGACCTTAACTTGCATCAGACTCTGGGTTCAGTCCCATCCAGGTCTAGTTCACCACCAAAAAAAAAAAAAAAAAGCCAAAAGATTACGCATTTCATAAACTGATAGAAAATATGTAATATGTGCTGTGGACAAAGGCTCCCTCCCATCCCTAGTATATAAAGTCCTGTTTCCTAATTTTTTATTCTTTTTAGTATCCGTGACAGTAGAATGTATTTTGACATATTCATGCAGGGAGCATAACTTCCCATTCCTGTGGTTGGGCATGGTGTGGAGTTTCCCTGGTCGTGTGTTCATGCATGAACATGGGAAAGTTATGTCTGACTCATTCTACATTCTTTCGCATTCTCTTCCCTCCTCCTGACCCCCCTGCCCACCGTGTCCAATCCAGTGAATCTTCCCCACAAATTGTGTGTTAGTTTCTGTATGTCAGAGAGACATTAGGCCTTTGGTTTGGTGGTGGGGGAGGATTGGTTTATTTCACTTAGCATGATAGTCTCCAGTTTCATCCATTTACTGGCAAATGTCATAAAGTCATTCTTTATGGCTGAGTAATACTCCATTGTGTATATGTACCACATTTTCTTTATCCATTCATCTGTTGAAGGGAACCTAGGTTGGTTCCATAGCTTAACAACTGTGAGTTGAGCTGCTCTAAACATTGATGTGGCTGCGTCACTGTAGTGTGCTGATTTTAGGTCCTTCGGGTATAACCCGAGGAGTGGGATAATCATGTCAAATAGTGGTTCCATTCCAAGTTTTCTGAGGTGTCTCCATATCTTTGCATATTGGCTGCACCAGTTTGCAGTCCCACCAGCAGTGTGTGAGCATACCTTTCCCCACATCCTCGCCAACGCGTGTTGTTGCTTATGTTATTGATAATGGCCATTTTGACTGCAGTGAGATGTGAAGTACTCTCAAGGGTTAAGGGACAAAGAGTCAGAACCTGACAGGTGGGAAGAAGGAACGATTCACAGAGTAATGTGCGACAGCAGCTGCAACCGGCTCGCTCACGCCTGGAGAAAGAAAATCAGAGCGACTCTGAGATGCCCGTCTGCTCAGCTTGGAAAACCCAGTAGAACTTCCACTGTGGGGGATGGGGGACGGGGAACGGGCACTTCCAGACGCCGTGGTGGAGAGGAAAATTGGTAGAACCCTTTAGATAGGAAATTTGGCAATACCGTGTGTGTGTGTGTGTGTGTGTGCGCGCATGCTGGGAATCAAACCCAGGCCCTTATCAATGCGGGCCGGCTCTGCACCCTCAGCTGCATCTCCGCCCTGTCCGTGGCCTGGGGACCCCACCCTGCTTCCTCTTCAGGTGTCCCCCAACTCTGCTCACAGAGCCAAGCAGTGAGCCCAGGGGGGCAGGTTCCCCCTGCTGCCCACAAGGACCCTCGCCGCATGGACGATGGCTTCTGCCTCCCTGTGGCCCTGAGCACCTGGACTCGACTTCCTCTTCTGTGAAATGGGGACAGTGGGTCCACCACTCGCTTCATGAGCGAGGGTGGGACCGAGGTCACACTTAGCCCGTGTGTGCAAAGGGGAGGTTGGCTGTGCCGTGAGGTTTCACTCGTTATTTACCTGAAGGGTCTGCAGGTGGCTTGGGGGCCTTCAGGAAATCTCAGTCCTGCTTCTCCAATTCCTTGTTCTCTTCCACCCCCCCCCCCACACACACACACAGCCACAGAAGATGCTGAAGAGGCTCGCTCACTGCGGTCACCTTGACCTGGGAGGGTCTGTTCAGTGCCTCCCACCTGCACACCAGGTGTGTGGAAGGCCCCCTGCTTGAGCGTGGGCACAGGAGGGACACCCACCAGGCCTGCTCTGTGACGTGGCCATTTCGCCCACACTGCTGCTGCAGTGTCTCGCAGTGTCTCCGGGAGGACGGGGGTCTTAGGAGAAGACCTGGTGGGGCTGCGGGAAGCCGGTGACCCCCGATCTCCTGGCCGTTAGTGCCAGAGCCTCGCCCAGGAGCTTTGGACTCCAAATTCAGTGCTGCTTCCACGAGCACCCCCCCCCCGTCTGCTCTCTGAGACAGGGTCCCCTCGCCTCCCCCACATACCTCCCTTGATGTCCCCGGAAGTGCTGGGGACCCAGCGGTCACTGGTGGAGTGCCTGGGCGCTGAGTGAGTAGAATAACTTTGCACTGCCTCGCCAAGTGCTCTGGGGGGGGGGGGGGGTCATGGGCTCAGGAAGGAGCTGTGGGCCGCGGGCAGAGCAGGAGCCTGCGCTTTCCTCTTGGTGGGTCCCAGCCGCCATCAGCCAGCCGCTTTGTCACTGTGAGAGTGTGTTCTTGGGCATGGAGAGCAAGGTCAGCAGCCCACGGGCAGTCAGCGGGCTGTGGGGGAAGGGGCTGAGCCAGACCTCACGCCTCCAGAGCTGCAGGGGCCTAGGCCCAGGCCAGCTGAGGGCACCATCGCGGGAAGGTCGCGGGAAGGTCGGGGAGCCCGAGAGCTCTGCCCACCAGTCACTAAGTTGTCATTGCACCCTCCACAGTGTCCTCCTGCACCCTGCCCCTGGATCCTGTGGAGCTTGCAGAGGGAGGGGCCAGGGCCAGCGCCAGCGGAGGGTCTGGCCTCTTAGGGAGAGGAGGCCATCCCCTGCCCTCCAGTCGCGGCCCCCTGGACCCGAGTGCCCCGTCCCCCAGAGGCCCATCTTGGCTGGAAAGGGTGGGGCCTGGGCAGGTCCATCTCACTCCCGGAACTCCCTGCTGTCCAGGGCTCCTCCAGGGAATTCCAGTGCTTATGGGGCAGGAGGTGCGGTCCTCAGAGCTTCCTAGGAACTGCAGCCTGGCTGACTCTGCCAGGGGGCGCGGGAGGGCCCAGTGCCCCGTTGGCCTGGGTAAGAGCCGGCATGAGCATTGCCCTCCACCCGTCACATGTCAGGTGTGCCCGGTCCTCACCGCAGGACCCCGTGGTACAAGAGCACCTTTACATTGGCTTGAGCTGCTCACCAACCCCACGACATCACCAGGACAAGTGTTCCCTCCCTTTTACAGGTGGAGAAACCGAGGCAGAGGGGAGAGAGCCAACCTGCCCGAGTTACCACCTACGACTTGGGCTGCTGGTGGCTGAGAAAGTTTAAGAAAATGGCACCCAGCTGTCATTCCTGTGGCCCAGGAGGCTGAGGCAGGAGGATTGCAATTCAAAGCCAGCCTCAGCAACTTAGTGAGGCCTTAAGCAACTCAGTGAGACCCTGTCTCTAGATAAAAATACAAAAAAGGGGGCTGGGGATGTGGCTCCGTGGTTGAGTGACCCTGGGTTCAATCCCTGGTACCAAGAAAAAAAAGAAAGAAAGAAAGATGAAGCAAAGCCTTGTAGACTCCTCAGGATCGCCGCTGGAGGACACCTGTCCACCTGAGTGTTACTGCCTAGGAGCACAGCCCGGGATGAGAGAGGAGCCTGGGGCCTTTAGCTCTGATTGGTCAGACAGAGGAGGAATGTGTGGCCCAGGGGGGGAAGTGGCTGTCCCCATGTTTCCATGCAGCAGAGGCCAGGCAGGCTGGACCTGGCTCCACCGCAAAGGTGCAAGTCGGGGCGGAGCCAGAGCAGGCCGGTGGCCAGGTCAGCCAGCAGTTTCAGTGGCCTATCCACCACGTGACCCCATGTGACCCAGCTTGCCTCTCCTGAGCAGGGACATTTCAATGGCTAGTCACCTTCCTGCTTTCCTGCTGCCACGCTGTCCATGAGTGCATATCAGGTCTGACTTGGGGACAGGGACGTGGACCACCCACTCTGTGTCATTTTCTCCCTTGGATGATCCCAGCGGGTGGACAGCTGGGACTGCCTTCCCCGTAAGGGAAATTCCAGAGCCCACCAAATCCCAGATTCCATCACCTTATCTGGCCCCATTCTGTCTGGCCTTTGATGTGCCTCCTGGTGGAGAGGAAAGGCCCCTACCTCCCACCAGCTCGACTCCCGGGTGTGCTGCAGGCTGTACCTGGGCTGGAACACGCGGGTTGTTGACAGAGAGCAGCCAGCAACAGGGGACTCAACAGCAGCAAGCAAGCTCCACAGTGGACGGCATCGTCCCCTCTGAGCCTCAGTTTCCCCACCTGTTAAATGAGGGGGTTGAACCCGTGATCTTGGTTCCTGGCCCAGCAATATGAGGAACTTCCTGAGGGGCAGCGGGTGCCACCCTCATGCCCGCCAGCCTCTCCCAAGCACTTCCCGTCCAGCCAGGCATGCAGCAAACATGGGGTGCGGGGTTGGCTAGAGTGTGGGTTCCACCCTCGTGGAGAGGAGAATCACTCCCCACATCTGTGAACCTGGCCCGGCACGGAGTGCTGCCCCGCTGACCTGGGCATGGCCGGCTCCTTCTTATGGTTCAGTCTTGGCTCAGATGTCCCCTCCTCAGAGCCTTCTGCCCTGATCTCCTGCCTCTTTCACGACGACACCTCCCCTTCCCCTGCACCTACTCCCAACTGGAATTATGTGTTTGTGGGCTTCTGGTCTGGCTCCCCCTCCAGGAGGGCCGGGCCATGTCACTCAGTGATGTCCCCCTGATCCCCAGAATGGTGTGTCCAGTGCAGGGCGGGCCCTCCATGAGCAGGTGCCCAGTGAATGAATAACCAGCATGGTGCACGGGAACTCCTAGCAGTTGTTCAAAATTCACAGGATGCCTGGCCTTCTGGCGGGTGGCTCTGGTTTGCAGGTCCAGGCCCCGTGTGGCCTGTGGATTTGACAAAGTTGATTCCAGGTGAGCGCCTCCCAGCCCTAGCTGCACGGAAACTGGTTGTAAGGCCTGGCTGGGCATTGGGTCTTTCACAGCTCCCTCTGAGGGCCTGTTGGGCAGCTAAGGTAGAGGACCCCAGCCTCCGCTGACCCCCCGGGGCTCTCTAAACCAAGTCCTGCCATTCTTGGGAAGTCCTACAAACTCAAGCCACTTTGTTCCACATGGCTAAGTTCCCCAATGAGGTGACCTCCTTGTCGGACTCTCCAGAAGGGGAGACCCTGTTTGAGCCTCGTAGGTGATGCAGAGCACGGTCCAGGGCCCTGTGGTCCCTTCTTGATGACACTCCAGGAACAGCTGGTGGCCCTGGGCACAACACCCCCAGCACCTCCTCTTCCTGGCCAGACGGCAGAGCCGCTGGAAGCTCTCCCTTCTCCTCCCCTGACAGCACACAGTTTTAAATAAGATCTTCATTTACCAGAAGTTCACACCACAGCGTCGTGTTACATGAGAAGCCGCAGCCCTGTTCCTGGGGGATGCGGGGCTGAGACGCAGTCGGGGGGCTACAGGAGAAGCCACCGTGGGGGGCGGTGCACAAGGAAGGAGCTGGTGGCCCGGCCCCAGCCCTGGCAGTGCCAGGCTCCTCTTGGCTCCGCGTGTGGCTGGTGGGGGAGGTGCAGGGCTCCGCGAGCTGACCTCAGGCTGCTGGAAGGCTTGGAGCCGGATGGGTGTATGATGTCACCGTGAGTTCCGCCAGTTGGCACCCCCTGCGTTGCTCTGGGTCATTTATATGGCTTCAGTCATTAACAGGGGGCTCTTGCTGCTGATTAATGAGCCAGCCACCTCCTGCCTTGCCTTGGAAACCGTGGTAAGAAGGGATTTGGTGACAGTGGGCAGACATCAGTCCCCGCCCCGCCTCTTCTTCCCAGTCCAGCCCGTGCAGCATGTAAAGGAGTGACAGATCCCAGCAGCACAGCCCTCTACAGTTTCCCAGGCCTCCCTGCCGTCCCTGCAGGCTGTGAGGTGGGCGTGGGGGTCACCCTGCTGTGCAGTGGGGGTTCGAGGACCTCATAGGCAAAGCTGTGTGACCTTACACCAGGCTTCCTGCCAGCTCTGTCTACACCTGGTTGGGGACTGGTAGGCAGGTCACTGTCACACCTCTGGCTGTGACCTGGGGTGTTTTCACTTCACGGCTTTGTTCTGATGGCCCGAAAGCAAAGAGTTCAGGGACCCAGGATCAGTGTGCCCCGTGACCTTGAGCAAGGCAACCCCTGCCTTAGACCTCGGTTTTCCCAAAGGTAAACCAAGAGTGAGCTTCCAGCTCTCCGACAGGAAGCAAAGGCCCTTCTTCTTTCCCTGCAGAGTTTCCAGTGTGTCCTGACTCTGAGGAGACGATGGGGGAGGGGGCCCTGTGGCAGCCCCCATCACAGGGTCCGCAGTCCAGGGCTGATGCGTCTGTAATAAATATTGAGCTGACAGATGCTAAGCCGCATCCCCAACCTCTGAATAAATAAAAAGTTGCCCAGAATAATAGCCCGGAAAATGCTAGAGGCTCCAGCCAGCTCTCACCCCTGCCCCTCCCCCGCCAAGCTGTCCAGCCCACCCCCACCTCCTAGCCTCCCCTTTCCTCCCCAGCCCCCCAGTCCAGCACTGCCGCCCGAAGGGGACGACCAGCCTGGCCTGGCTTTGGTTCATAGCTGAAGCCTGCACAATCTCCATGTCCCCTCGGCTGCTACAGCAGCTAATGAGGACCAGCCCCTGCCCATGACAGCTGGGGGACAGGCCAGCCAGGCCCTCCTGGGCGGGTGGTGGGGCAGGGGGAGCTGCTTTGAGTCCCCAGCCCAACCAGCCTGGGTCTTCCCTTCTGTCAGGACCCTTCCTGCATTTTCCCCTCTGGGAGAGGAACAAAGAGGACCAGAGTCCGCCTCAGGTGGCCCCAGAACACGTGGGCACACTTCGCCATTTCTTTGACTGAGCTGAGCGCATGTGCTGCTTCCTGGCCCTCGTTAGGGTTCAGGTTTACATGAGACCCAAAGGACACCTCCTCTGTGTCATAGGCGAGCAGGCTGAGCCAGGCTGGGGTGCCTAGCACACATGTCCTGGGTCACACGGCCAGAAGCTGGTAGAGGCTGGATCTGAACCCAGGTCTGGAGCCTGTGCCCTTGACCCCCACCTGACCATGCCCAGCTTTGGTTGGGGACCCATACGGAGATGAAGCCTCCTCCCTGGGATCAGCCCAGACCCAGGGAAGTCCCGGCTAAGGAATCAGTGCTGCCTGGTTCTGTGGCTTTGGGGCCACCCTGGAAATCAGTGCCCACCACAGAGCCTGCTTCCTGTGGGGTTTCATGGGAAATGTCTGGGCCCAGCCCCGAGTGAATCTCCTCAGCCCTTCCTTGGGAGGCCCCTGGGGCAGGAGGCCCGAGGCCGAGGCCCAGGCAGGACAGCCCTCCCTTCACTTTTCTTGATGGTATCTGCGGATACTCCCAGGTGGACTTTGCTCCCTGTTCCTCTGGGTAAGAGTGCAGAGGTGCAGCTCCTCAGAGAACATGGCCAGGTCTCCTGGCGCAGGCAGGGCTAGCTCTTTGGGATGGTTGCGTCCAGCAGCCCTGCTGCTTTGTTGGTGACTTGGGGGACCTGGGGACCTTGGGTCCCTTCCAGGGTGTTCATTTGTGGAGTTCCCAGGGCCAGTCCGAACACGTGGCGAGACCCTTGTGTGTAGAGATGGGCCAGAGAGGGCAGGGTCTGACATCCAGGTCGCCTTCCCAGGGGCCAGATTCCTGCTCTCTGGCCCAGAGCACCCCCACATACATTCTGCCCCCCACCCCCAGCTCCCCCAGGGCCCCGAGGGTCCCCTCTGCCTTCCCTGGCTGCAGAAACAGGAGTCTGGGCCTCTTGCTGGACTCCCTGCCCTCCCGCCACCACCGCCCTGACATTCTGCCCCTGAAGATAAGGATCCTGTCTGGCGCCGGAGAGCTGTTTCTCCCTCCCTCTTTCCGAATCTGTTCCCTGATTATCTGCAGACAGCCCCTCACCAGGGAGCCACCAGGGAGGGGGCCCAGGCCTCCCCGAGGCCTGCAGCCGCCCACCCCCTACCCCCATCTGCGCCATGGCAAGTGCCACCGGAATTGGAGCCCCAGCTCAGCCGAGGCTGAGCGCTGGTTCTCTGGGTGGAACTGACCCTCTGCAGGGGGAGGGAAGGGGCATGTGCACTGGAGGCCCTGCCGGAGTGGGCTGGGATGGGGACAGAGGGCGGGGTCACTCCGTGGTCAGCGCTCCTCAGCACTGGGCCTGGATGGTGCCCAGAGGGGATGTGGTGGAGGCTGCAGTCAGCCAGACGGCCACATCCTGTGCGACGCTGGCCCTTCCCAAGCCAGATGGGGGCTGAGGACACTTAGGGGGGTGCTAGAGGGCTCCTGGAGTCCAGCCTGCGGCTCTGGGACTGGACTTAAAGGATGGCCAGGGCTGCTATGGAAAGGAGGGGCAGTTCCCCACCAGCTGGGCCTGGGACCAGGCACCATCCCAGAGTTCCAGCCCTGCAGAGTGCCCCACCATGTTCAGGCAGGGTATCGGCCAGTTCCCACCGGAAGGGAGCATCCCATCTCCATCTTGCAATCGCCTGCCCTTCTCTCTCCTGGAGTCTGCATCATGGGCCCTGAGCACTGGGGTCAGGAGTGCTAGGTTCAGGCTCATGCTCTGTCACTACCATGCTGTGTGACTTCGGGCAAGTTCCTTTCCCTCTCTGGGCTTCACACACACATCACCTGTCAACTGAGGAGGCCTGGTGGGGACAGCAGAGAACAGTGGAGACCTGAGTCCACAGATGCCACCCTTGGATGCTGTGAAGGTTGAATGAGATGTTGGAGCTGGTCCCCAGGCTCGAAGTAGATGCCCCATAAAAATGAGTACAGCTGGGGCTGGGGATGTGGCTCAAGCGGTAGCGCGCTCACCTGGCATGCGTGCGGCCCGGGTTCGATCCTCAGCACCACATACCAACAAAGATGTTGTGTCTGCCGAGAACTAAAAAATAAAAATAATAAAAAAATAAAAAAATGAGTACAGCTAACAATGGCAGCTTAGGCCGGGAGCCCAGGGCTGGGCAAAGCCTGGTGCAGGACCTGGGCTGGCGGTGCGAGGAGGCCGAGGATCAGCGGTCTCCTTCAGGGCTGCTCACTTTTGCAGGCTTTGAAACAGACCCTGTGCCTTCCCTGCCCCCAGCCTCTGCTGCCACCCCCCATTTGGGGGAAGGGGCGGCAAGATCATTTTTTATGGCTTCCTGGCCCTGGAGCCAGCGCTGAGGATCAGGTGGTGGGGGCTGGATTCCTGAGCCTGCCCCTCGGAGCCTTTCAGCTCGTAAATAAGCAGCCGGGGCCGGGAGGTGCCGCGGGAGAAGCTGTCAGCAGAGCGCCCACTTAGAGACGGTAAAGTGCCCCTCGGAGCTGGGCCTTAGACCAACAGTGGCCGCCTCCTCGGTACAGGGCCTCCCTGCCCAAGCTCCCACGTGCAGCCCGGCGTCCACTGCTGCTGTTCCTGCTGGCTCCTGCAGAGGAAGTCCCTGCTGCTCCTCTGGAGGCGGTTGGAGACCCGGGCTGGGCCCTGAAGCTCTGTGGGTGCCTCCAGAGGCCACAGGGGCCTGCTCCTGAGCACAGGAGCCCCACGAGTCACAGTTCCCTTCTTTGCCAAGCCCCAAAGGGACCCAAAACTGTCCCCAAGAAGTCACAGAGTTCTGCTTAGCTGAGGGGAGGCGGGCACAGGTGGAGACTGCTCAGATCTTCCCGGCTCCAGGAGGAGGCCCCGAGGAGGGAGAGGTGTGGCCGGGGCTGGGGTCTCCGCATATTTGAAGGGAAGGTGGGGGTGGGGGGCAGAGGGGCCTGTCAAGAGTGACAAAGGCCAGGAGGCCTCAGTGGGTGTGGAGCAGTAGAGACCTCGGAGCCTGGGCTTGATCCTTTTGGGTGTGAGACCGAGGAGGCCACCTGGTGAGCAGAGGCCACCTGGGCACCACCTTCTTAGCCACCAAGACTCATGTTTATGTGGACAGCTCGGTAACAGACTGGTTTGAAAGCCCGCTGTTTGAGATCTTAACCGTGCGACCGTGGACAAGTTATTTAGCCCGTCTGAGCCTCATCTTCAACCACAAAATGGAATTAATAGCAGCCTGCCCCCTAACGCCATCACGAAGTTCAAATGCCTTTCTTCCGAGCGCAGCGTCACTCAAGGCTTAGGGCCTCTGGGGTCCGTGGTCTGGATCTGAATCTCTGATCACTTCCCTTATCTCACCTCTCGGACTCAGGCCTCCTGACTGTGGAATGGGTAGAGGGGCATGCGGCTTCAGGCGGTGTGGGCTGAGCACATACCCCGAAGGCCCTCGGCACACAGCCTGGCCCGTCCTGAGTGCCTGTTACTGTCACTGTGCGAATGCTCCCGTGCCCGGTGCACAGTAGCCTGCGGGGAAGTGCACCGTCCTCAGCCTGTGGCCTCTTGGGTCAGGAGGGCGCAGCTTTATTGGGCTTCCGAGTGTCTTTACCTGGACTTCACACGGTCCATTCTTCTCTCTTAGGGGACTATTCAGTGTTTATCTTAAGACAAGAGAAAACAGTACCCCGCCGCTCCGTCCATTTGTCCATCTCCCTCATCTGGCCAGCTGCGTGGGTCTGGGGAGAAGGAAACCTGAGCTGGGGGAGGTGAGGACAGCGGAGAGGCCCCTGCAGGCAGGTAATTGGGGACGGGCCTCCTCGTTGCCTCATTAACTTCACCACAAACAGCCCCGGCCTGGGACTCCCTCAGGCAGAAATCTGGGCCCTTCAGACACTGCGTAAACAGTGGTGGGACTGCCCCCCCAGGCGCAGCCCAGGGGGAGAGCCTGCTTCCTGCCTGCCCGCCTGGGAGGGGATCCCTGGGGGTCCTGGGGAGCACCTCGAGGCCTGGCAGGGTCCCCCACACCTCCCAGCGGGGCTGGCCCTGTCAGCCTGAGACACAGAACTGAGTGGGGGTCACTCCCCAGGGCTGACCAGCCCACACCCCACCTGCTCCCTCCCTCCCTGCTCCTAGCACCCACTCAGATGTCCCCTGCAGTTCCTGCAGGTCAAAGGGCTGGACACAGGCATGGGAATGGAAGAGGGATGGGCTTGGCAGGACGACTGGGCGGCAGGCTGTGGTCCTGGCAGTTGGGGGCTCACTGGTGTGTTCCTCAACACCCCCCTCAACCCCGGGGACTTCATGGGAGGTCCCGGGGCAGTGAGAGGTCCTGTTCCTCTTGATGCTGCTGTTGCAGTTGGTGCTGAGCATGGCAGGGCCCAGCCGTCCCCCAGTGCCTGAGCGAGGTGTCCCCTGGAGGCAGACAGTGGGTCCTATGTGGTGGCGATGCCCAGGGTCCTGGGTGATCTGGCAGGGCAGCTGTCAGAGTTCCATCCGGGAGTCTCCATGTGAGCGCCGTCTCCCGGGCTGGTGCTCACCCAGAGCCAACCTTCCCAGGCCTGCCCTTGGGGAGCTGCCCGTCCTGGGGGGACTCCTCCAGCTGCCGGAGGGGCTGCAGGCGGGGAGAGGGTGGCATGGTAGGCGCTGCCCCTGCTGAGCCTCCCCATGGGAAGCCCTGCCTGCACCCAGGAGCCCTAGAGATCGCTAGCCACATCTCCCAGCCACCCCCGCCTCCTGCCATGGCCCTGCGTATTTGGATGACTTGGACAGCCATCCGTGTGGCACGCGGTTCTGTATCTTCTGGCTTCTGTTCCCTGGCCCCGGGCCAGCAGGCACCAAGGTCACTCGGTTCCTTTTGGACGTCACCTCCTGAGTTCTCAGTCAGGGCGATCCTGGGAACCCTGGAGGGAAGGAGGGCGGGCTCTCAGTGCTGCGGGGCCCTGCGCTCGCGGCCTCTGTGGGCTCACACCGGGGCACAGGGCCAGCTGCGGGCGTGGGCAGCGAGGCCTCTCGTCCTGCTTTCTGCTCCCCCAGACTCCAGCCTCCCAAGGGCCCACGTAATCACTTCCTGTTAGGGTCACGGCTAAGCAGAGGCCAGCAACGATGATTTCCTCCTTGGGCCCAGCAGACGCCTGTCCCCCCCCCCCCCCCCCCCCCCCCGCCTCCCGCTACTCCCTCTCATGTTTAAGAGACCAGGGCAGGGCGGGGGAGGGGCAGCAGAGGTGTTTGGTGTTTCTGGCCATCCCCCTGTCCCACCTGAAGTGCCTGTGGCCGAGAAGTCAGAAGAAGTTCAGAAGAAAGAGGGGGCTCGCGGTACCAGTCCCCAACCACCAAGATGGCTTCCGTGGGTTCCTGCCTCAAGGGCAGGTGTGGGCTGGCCTCCAAGCCTCTCTGAGTTTACCCGCCTGGAATCCAAGAAGCTGGGATTTCTTTGGTTCTGGCCTTGCTGTGTCCAGGTCCATCATCATGGTGGCCTACCTGTGTGCCAGGACTGGTTCCCAGCATGCTACTGTGTGGGGCCACTAATCTTCAAAAATCTCCTAAAGTAGGAAGATTCGTCCCCATTTTACAGATGGAGAAACTGAGCACCAGAGAAATAGGCCTCGGCTGGGGTTTCATGTCCTCATAAGTCTCCTCTCTCGAGCCCCTTTTGCTGTGATGCGGCTCAGCTGGAGGGACGTCACCCACGCAGCCCAGGGAAGCTCGGTGGTTCACCCAGGCCAGAGGGGTCCCTAGAGGAGCCGTCGCCATGGCGCCCCCCAGTGGTCTACACAAGCTGGCCTGTTGCAAAGGAGGCTGAGGTCCTCCCCCCGGGGCGCTGTAGCTCTGCTCTGGGTCACAGAACCACCTTGCACCTTGGAACCTGGTGACAGCCAGTGTCCAAGGTGGTACAGGTCTGCTCAGGAATGAGCCGGAGGCCTCAGTGAGCAGTGGGCAGGAGCTGGGCCTTCCGCTTCCCTCACTTTCCTCCCCTGCTGAGCACTGCCCGCATAGCCCGCAGCCCCGCAGGATCCTAGCCAGAGAGGGCCCGAGGGAGAAACGTGTTTAGTGGCCTTATCTCACGTGTCCCTGGAGGATGGGCTCTCCTGACTGTGGTCCCTGGCACCAAGACAGCAGGCCTAGGCCGGCCGTCCCCAGGAGGTCTCTATCTCTGCATCACAGGCCGAGCAGAAGGGGCCTCCTGTTCCCATGCCCAAGGTGAGGCCCAGGGTCTCTCAGGGATGCCCCAGGACACAGTGTCACAGCAGTGTCACTGGCCATCAGGGCCGGGGAAGGCCAGGTGTACAGGAATCGTGACTTCTAGCAACAGGGATAATAATGGCCCAGACTGCTGCCTGTCATCCTGCAGTGGCCTTGGATGCCCTCCTCGCCTGGAGAGGCCACATGGCTGCCTGGAGTCCCCAGGCCAGGAGGGAGACTCTCTGGCTGGCTGGGTTCACATCCTGGTGCTGGAGACCTGCGGGGAGGCCCACCCTGTCCCGCCGCTCTGTCAAGGCCCAGGCCCTTCCTCCTGGGCCCACCCTGCAGCGCGGAGGCGTCGGGGAGAGCGGGCGCCCGTAGGTCAGTTGTGAGATCCTCTGTTCCCCTCTCTGTGCCCATGGATCAAGAGCCAGGCCTCCCACACACACAGGGGCACAGCCCGTCTTGCCACCAGGTGGGTCGAGTCCCTTTGTGTAGATGAGGACACTGAGACTCAGGGTGCAAGGCAACGTGAGCAGGAAGTGGTAAGATCCGAGATTCGACACTTGGAGTTCCCCAGAGGTAGTTCAGCCCAAAGAGGGAAGCCACGAGGGAGGGGGCAGACGGAGCAGCCACGCGGACAGCACTGGGGTTCTGTGCCACGGGGTCAGGGCTCTGCTCCCTGCCGGGGTGGAGGGAGAGCGCCTGAGCTGCTGTCCCCTCCCGCCCTCTGAGAGACACAGATGCAGCCTGTGGACATAAGCCCCGGGGGAACTCTGCAGCTGGAATGTGGCGTCGTGCGGCTCTTGTTCCCTACAAGGCCTGGCTGCCTCTGCGGAGCTGGGACTGGCTTGGCAGGCCCTGGCATGGCTCCCTCATGCCACTTCTGTCCCCAGGGTCCCTATATCTGAGCTCAGGTTCGGCAGCCCCAGAATCTTGCACACAGTAAGGGAGGCACCTCAGTGAGCCTGGACGAGGACCAGTGGGCCACATGGGCTCCACCATGTCAGCAGCAGAGCACCAGGTGTGTCCCCACCTTCCAGCAGGTGGGTCGGGGAGCACCTGATGAGGACCCAGCTGTCCCAACCTGCTGGGGCCACTTACGGGCTGAGCAGAAAGAGTGGGCTTTTGGGCTCCGTGTCCTCCACTGTGCACTGAGGCCATCAGACCACACTCAGGAGCAGCAGTGTCCAGGGGACTTCCTGGGGAGTGGGTGTGTCCTCCACCCACGCTGTCCCCATGGTAGCCACTGCCACGCTGCACCCTGGGAATGTGGTTAGTGCATTGAAGGGACAGAGGTTTTTTTATTTTAATTAAGGCTTCAGCTGCCACGCGAGGCTGGTGGCCCTGGGCTGGACAGCACAGCTCTCAGAGCCTCTGGGGAGATGCCAGCCAGCAAGTGCCTGGGACAGAGCAGCCCTTGGCCAGGACTACGCCCCCTCCTCCCAGGCCACCCCACCTGGACTCGTGGCCTGGAAGCCCGGTCTGCCTGTCCCATGCTGCCTGGTGCAGTGTGGAGGGAAGTGACACAGCAGTGGTGACCACCTAAGGCCACAGGATGGGGACTACTTTTAATCTGCAGCTTATTCTATTTATTAAATGCTAACCAAGCAGCAGACACTGTGTGAGGGGGTTGACATGTCATGCTACTTAATTAACCCTTGGAACTCAGCATTGTTCTTCTCATTTTACAATTGGGGACACCGAGGCCCAGAGAGGTGAAGCAACTTGCCTAAGCTCACACAGCTAGTGGGTCGCAGCACCAGGATCTACACCAAAGAATCTGTCTGCGGAGTCTGTTCTCTTACAAACCCACATGGCCCTATCGACCCATCACTTATTCTGTCAGGCCCAGTACTGGGCTACATAGTCTTTGGGGACTTGTAATTGCACAAAACAAGGTCTCTGCCATCCAGGTGTCTTCGGAGGAACCCTCTGCACATCACATTGTCACACGGAAACAGTAAAGGACCCCCAATCAGCAAGAGCCTCTGAGCTCTGGTCTCCATAGGATGGTGACAGGCCCATACCTGTAGCATGGAGGAGCCCTGCTGGGAGAGGGTGGCTCCTTACCCCAGGACCACTCGGGTGTCATAACACCTGAAACCTGGGTGCTGGCATTTGGTCATGACCCCCAAACCGCCAGCCGGCACCTAGCCCCACGGGCCAGCATGGCGGAGGCTGGCAGATGTCAGCTGGGTGGACGTTCTCTAGTGTTCCCTCCCCTGGGAGCCAGGCAGAGGGGGAAACTGAGGCCTGGGGTTGCCTGGAGACTCGCCTAGGTCTGCCCCAGCCCTGCCGGGCCTCCCTGCGCTTCCCCGGCGGCTCCTTGAGGTGACCAGGGACAGGTGGTGGGGAAGCACTTGGCCTGTGAGTCAGAAGGACCACAGCAGCCCAAAGAGGGAGGAGGGAGGGTGCTGAGAGCCAGGATGTCCGCTTCCCAGAGTGCGCGTCCGGCGGATTCCAAGGGTTCCCACGGGTTCGTGGGCATGTGGGCATGCGTGTCTCCAGTGGGGCTGGCGGGCGGGGGTGTGCTGGCGTGGCCGTGGGTGACTGTGGGTGACCACAGCATGCAGACGTCCCCGGCTCCCTCCGCCCTCCCCGACCTGCTTCCCGGCTCCACAGCCAGATGTCTCCCAGATGTCTCCTACTTCCTGCCGGCGCCGTGTGTGCGTGCGTGTGTTTATTTTGGACGGCCCCCTCAATAATGACCATTTTGAGAAAAGCTTTTCATAACCCCGTTCCCACGAGGAGTCAGAGTTCAGGAAATAATCCCAGCTCCATTCACTATTGTCCTGGGATCCCTTCCCTTGGACCCCCATCCCCCACCCTGGGGACCACTTTTGAAAAGATTTCTTTTTATCCTCCATGATGTGTGCCCTGTCCGGGACGCGGGCTGTGGGAAGCTGGGCCTGGTGTTGAAGGAGTCGGAAATGGGGCTCAGTTGGGAGCCAGCTGCACCTGGAAGTGGTGGGGTGCTGAGGGCAGCGCTGCCCCAGCCCCAGGCGGCAGCTTCCTGCTGTCAGGATCCCGAGGCTGCTGCCTACTCCAGCTCCAAGGCTGATGTGAGCCGAGTGGGACGGGCCCCATCAGGCCTCCCCCACAGAGCCCCGGAGAGCCTGCTGGTGCCACCTGAGAGCCAGAGCCCACGGAGGTTGAGTCTGAGCTGCAAATGCCCTGAGACAAGGCTCTGACCATGGGGACTTGAAGCAGCCTCCGTTCAGAGGGCCACCCATTGGTGGGGCTGCCTCCAAGAAGGGTGGAGTTGGCAGGTCATCCTTGGACAAGGTGGTGGGCAGCGGGGTCATACTGTAGCCTAGGGGAGGGGGAGGACGTGGAGAGGTCCCAGCAAGGGGAGAGGATCCACCGGTTCCTTCTCGAGGTCCTAGCCCCAGGGCAGGTGAGGCCACAGCAGGGGGGGCTCAGGATGGCAGGGGAGCCCTCCCGAGGCTGCCTGAGCCCCTGAGCTACAGGAGGTGGCCAAGTGGCATGTCCTCCAGGTACATGGTCAGCTCCTGTCCATCATAACCAGGGCATGGGTGACCAGGTGAGTGGTGGGCTGGCAGAGGCAGGAAGGAGGAGAGGAGGGAAGGACAGGTGGACAGCTGGACGGACAGAGTGTGTCAAACTTGAGGAGAGGTTGAGGATGAGGGTGAGGGACTCCTCCTGACACTGTCCAGAGCCTCCCATGGCCACCCCCGTGGACCCCACCCTCTTCCTCTGAGGGAGAAAGGCCATGAGTGTCCATCCTATGGTTAAGGCTGGCCCTGAGCTCCCCTGCCTCTTCCCTGTGTGACCGGGACCCACCCTGCAGGCCGTCTGGGACCCGTCTGGTCCTGCCCCTGCTCTCAGAGCGTTGGTCCCCAAGCCTCTTTGCCCAGATTCCAGGGCAAAGTTGACGGCCACGATTGTCCACCGGGGCCATGTCCAGGCCCCGCCGGGTTGTTCAGGAAGCTCGTCGCTGGTTTCTTGAGACAGTAGGGATGGCAAAGGTCCATCCCTGCTCCTGCGGCACCGCCATTATCTGAGGACAGAAGGTCACAGCGAAGGCAGAGTGAATGTTCCAGAACACCAGGGAAGGCGTCTCGGGCCAGAGCTGCATGTGCAGAGTGGGCCGCGGAGAAGGTGCTGTCCACCTGGCCGGCCCCCAGGGCGCCCCTGCGCAGACACGGGGAGAGGAGAGGTGGCCAGCAGGCCTGGCTCTTCCGCCCACTGAGGCTGCCCTGATGGAGGCTCCCAGCATTGCCAGTGCTGTCCTCCTGAGGCCGCACCTCAGAGCTCCCAGACCTGACCCTGTGCGCACTGACCTCCCGCCCAGCCCAGCCTAATCCGGCCGTTTCAGGGGCCCGAGTCTGGGCCTTCTTACCTTCTGTCCCCAGGCCCTGGTCAGGGGACATGAGCAGCAACCACACCCCTCCACAGGGCCCTTTATGTGGCCAGTTCTTGCTGCAGAACCCTGAGAACCAGGCTGCGGGCTGCCCGCAGGTTGGCAGAGGCCAGGGGAGAGCCCTGCTCCCTCCCCAGGCTTGCCCTGGAGGGGGGACCAGGCCAGTAAGGCTTCCTAGTGACTTGGGGGACCCATCTGAGGACCTCAGGGGAAGGAAGAAAGGCTGGGGACCTCCCATGTGCCCTTGGCTAGTGGCTGATTCCCCTCCTGGTGGCCTCACTTCCTCCCTGCGTGGTGGGGGTGGGCTTAGCGACACCCCCCCCTTATCTCTAGCACTGCCTTGCCAGGTCCAGGTATCTCAGGGAAGGGGGTGCGTGTCTCCTGGAGCCACCCAGGCCCCCTGGCGCCAGCCCTCAGCTCCTGGGTCTTCCTGGGCCCCACCTCAGGGGGCAGAAAGGCAACCGAGACGCCCCACCCTGGGTCCGCAGCCTGCCTGGCTCAGCAGTGCTTACCCAGCAGGAAAGCCCTCCCGGGCCAGCCAGGAGGGAGGCCAGGCAGACAGAGCCCAGCCAGGAGGGAGGTGGCAGGAGGCCTTCCAGGGGCGGGGGCGGGGCCTTCCTCGTCTGCCCCTGAGCTGGCACTTTCTCTGGGTGTCACCCTCAGCCCTCCCTCCCTCTCTCTCCTATTCCTGTTAAATAATTTAAATATTTGGGCCTAAAGGGCTTCAATTATCCTTTAATTTACATTAGTCATTTATGTATCCGGCAGAATGGACACAGTTAGTGCGGCCGTCCCCAGAAGACCCGCTGTGTCCGCCGCCCTCGATGCTCCTGAGTCTCCTTCTTACAGCCTGAGGTCTTTTGGGGTTTGTTTGTTTAAAGTCCCTCTTGCGCTCACACCCTTACCCAGAACTACCGTGTACACGTCACCGTCACACAGGAGGACGTCTGTGCTCTCTGTGGACACTGACCCGCACCCACAAGGCTGTGGGTACAGCTTCTCACACGCACAGAAAGAGGCAGAGCACGCACCTGGCCAGTCCTGTCCTTCCACTCCCACTCGTCCCCTGTCATCTGGTGGTCCCAGCATAGCTCCTGGCAAAGAGGGCATGGGTTCTGAATGACATCCAGACGGGCCATTCTGTGTCCAAGGGTTCAGTCCCTCCTTGCACTGACCCTGGGCTTGAACCCAGCATGAGAACATGGCCCCGGCCACATGTCCATCCTGCTCACGTGCCACGGGCTGGCACCACCTGCCATTCCCCCTGCATCTCAGGCGCCCTGCCCACCAGGCCTTGGCACCAGCACCCGGCACAGCCTGAGCTCCTGCCCTGACCTGGCCCTGCTGTCAAGGGGAGCCCATTTGGGATTGCCAGCTCCTGGCTGCCCCCCAAATCTTGGCCCGACTGCCTCACACCAGCTTGCAAGGGCTGAGACCTTCCCAGGGGGTGGGAACAATGGTGGCAGAGTGATGTCCCTATGCGTGTTTCTGAGCTTATTCAGCCGAGAGGGGGCCCTGGCCCTCCAGGCGAGACCCTTTGAGTCTGGAGCCGTCCCTGAGGATGTGGCTTCCCAGCTGTCATCCCTGACCCCAGGAGAGTCCCTGGCATGTCCCCAGCCCCCTCCTCATCTCCCCGACAGCCCAAGAGAACAAGGAGGGAAGGGGGCAGGTGTCCGGGGGCAGCACAGGCCTGCGGCTGAGGGGTGGTCCGTTACACAGGGGGTCAAGCCTGCAGGCGTTGGGTTGTGGGGAAGGGCTGATGGAATCTTCTGGAGAGGCCTCTCCTAGGGCACTGGCCTCTGTATTCCCGTGCCAGGATTCCCCTCTGCTCCTGCTGGGCTCAGGCTCTGGTTCTGCTGCCCGCATAGGGTGGGAAGCAGGTGTGCATGCTCAGAAGCCAGGTGCTCAGCGTGTGGCCACAGGTGGCATCTCTCTGTACTGTGGGGGGACGGCTGCAGCAGCAGGCAGCAGGCACCCCACAGCTCCTGAGTAGGGCCCTATTGGGCCTGAGCCACCTGGCTGCATCCTACCATGGCCTTGCTCCCGGGAGCCGTGGGCTGGACATTTGTCCCCTGATTCTCTGGTCTTCCTCTGAGCACCCCCATGCCCCCAGCCATTCTGCTGGACCCAAACAGGATGTTCCCTGCTTGGCTGCTCACCCGGCCCTGTCCTGGGAATTCCCACCCGTGCCCTTCTCCCTCAGCCTCCTCCTCCTCATCCATCTGGCCTGGCAGGGGTGTGGCCGGGCAGGGTGGCAGGGGTGTCCAGAGCCTCCTCAGGGCCCAGCCTGACCCTGACTTTCTCTAACCCAGCCTCCCAGACCTGCACCTCCAAACCGAGGGCAGCAGCGGCCATCTCAGGGGATGTTCAGAAAGCCCAAGGGTGGCTGTCTTGGGTTGAAAATTCCAGGGCCTCATCTGGGCTCATTTGCAGAGGCCAACATCAGTTACACACACACACACCCACACACACCCCTGTGGCAAAGTGTAATTCATAAACTTGGCACCTAAGAGAGTAACAGCAGTGACTTCTTATAGATCTTAGCAACTTGAGCGGATGATTCTTTGTCTTCCCTTGCTAAGTTGAAAACTTCCACCTTTTCACCTCAAGGAAGCACTTTACGGCTCCTTGTCATCACCATATCCTCAGCATCACTGTTCCTGCGCTTCAGGGCCACGCACGATTCAGTAAAATACAAGTTACTCAACACAAGCCCTGTGAGAGGCGCCATGGCAGCCAATCTGATATTGGAGAAGGGCACAGGTGACAGCTGCCCTGGACTTCAGACTTGCAGGTCGCAGAGCACAGCTGACCCTCCATCTTACAGGCCGGTTTTCCATTTGCCCCATGATGGGAAATGAGAATCGCATTGGGAAGGTGGCCCCGAGTGAAAAAAGGGCGGGTAGCATATACAGCATGGATACACTGGACAAAGGAATGATTCACACCCCAGGGGGGAGGGTGTGAAATTTCATCTTGCTGCTCAGAACAGAGTGTGATTTAAAAGTTACAAAGTGTTTATTTTTAGAATTTTCCATTTAATAGTTTTTCAGTCAAATGTGGTGACTGAAACCACAGAGAGCAAAATAAGTGAGACTCACACTCACCAGAAGGCATGTGCCCACACATGTGATGAGCCTTGTCCTTCTCAGTTGTCCTGGGGGACCCAGGGGTAGCCCAGGAAAGCCTGCACAAGTGCACTGTTGATGTGTCTGTCTGAGACTCGTCCCTACGACTCTAGTTTTCCTAAGTCTTTTTTTTTTTTTTTTTGAACCCAGGGGTGCTTAACCGCTGAGCCCCATCCCCAGCCCTTTTTATATTTTATTTAGAGACAGGGTCTCGCTGAGTTGCTGAGGGTCTTGCTAAGCTGCTGAGGCTGGCTGAACTTTGTGATCCTCCTTCCTCAGCCTCCCAAGCCGTTGGGATTACTTGTGTGCGCCACGGCATCTGGCTTCCCTAAGTCTTGGTGTAGCTTTTAGATTTGTACCCTTTCCCCTTTCATACCATAAGTAGTTGGTGTGCTTGAAACTCTCTGAAATGACATTTAAAGGCAAATTGGATTTTCTCCTGTCAGCTGCCCTGGACTCAGACTTGCAGGTCACAGAGCACCGCTGACCTTCCATGGTACAGGGCGATTTTCCATTTGCCCCACGGTGGGAAATGAGAATCGTGTTGGGAAGGTGGCCTCCACTTTAATAAGTTTGCTTTTAAAAGCCGTCTCCCGGCCCTTCCCCACGCGCCCGCAGACACCGTGATTAAAACTGCAGTCTGTGCCCGGTCCCTGCACAGACCCTGGGCTCCGTCCCGTCTGAACCTGGCCACGCAGTCAACCTTGAGCAGGTAAAAGAAAGAAACAAGAAACAGCTCCCACCCTCGAGGGCCTGCATCGCGCTGCCCCGCACCGGCAGGGAAGAATTGAGCGTGGTATTTATTTTTCTTTTCTTTTCTTTCTTTCTTTTTTTTTTTTTTTTTTGTTGTTGTTGTTGTTGTTGTTGTTGTGATGTATATGTCAAGCCACTCATTTGATTTCCTCTCCAAAGGACCATACTTTCCTAGGACTTTGTGTCTTCGAAGTGTATCAGAGTGACCATTTGGTTAAATGGTGCTGTGTAGTACCTCCCTCCACACCCCCAGCAAAAAATATCCCGGTATGAAAGTAGGTATTCTTGGTATTCTTTACATTACAACGTTTCCTCAAATGTCTGTGCTTCAAAAAAGAAAAGGTGTGTGTGTGTGAACACAGTCTTCAGTGGTGTCCAAATCTTGAGTTTCATGTTTCCAGGTCTAGCCCCTTCAGAGTTGCTCACACGCTGTGTGACTTCAGGCTGATCTGTTACCCTCCCTGGGCCTAAGTTTTTCATCTGTCAAACGGGACCACTTTGGGTCTGGGGCAGCAGAAACCGCGATAGAACAGCAGGCTACAGAGCTGGCTCACTTTATGGCTCTGTACCTGGGTGGGCAGGGCTTGATCTGCCACCCATCAGGCCAGCCAGCGCCCACCTGTGCCCACGGCTGCCACAGAGGCTTGAGAGCGCTCGTGGCTCAGGAGCACTCTCCCCTGAGACTTGGGCTGCTGACAGTGACAGCCGCTGGTTGTCCTCCGCTTAGATCGTGGGCGGGGATCTGTGCTGGGTGGTTGACGGGTCCATGGGCTAATGTAAGCCCAGAAGAGCCCTCTGAGGTGGGCGCGCCTCTCCTTTGGAGTGAGGGAGACAGGCTCGGGTAGGTGACTCGCCAGGCTGGACCCTCCTGGGACTTCCCGTGTTAGACAGGACCTGAGCTGCAGGGAGACGGGGGCATTGGCAGCCAGGAAGGGCCTTGCAGAGGGGAAGGAAGTGACCCCCGGAGCCTGAGAGCAGGCCAGGCCCAGCTCACAGCCCAGCAGACTCTTCTCCATGGGCAGCCGCTGGGGGCCCAGCAGGAGAACCCAAGGGACAAGAGGGGAGAAGATGTGACCAGGCCCCAGGACCTGCGGCTAAGGCTCTCCCACCCCTCCTGTGAGCTCAGAGCCCACCCCGCCCACCCTCAGCCCCTATAGGCCGCCACCTGGGCCTCTACCCTCCCCCTCGGCTCGCTCACTGGACTTCAGCCTCAGGACCCCTAGAGGCCCACTCCCTAGGATGGAGTGTCACTAAAGTGGCCCCACCGCCCCCTTGCCCCTTGGGTTGTCCCTAGGTTGTCCCTAGGTTGTCCCGGCCACCCCCTGCGAGGCGCTGCTGGGGTTGGCAGTACCTGGAGCTCTGACACCAAGCCCAGGGGATCCTGACGCAAGGGGCAGCAAGAGCAGAGGCCCTGGGGATGAGGCTCTCCTCCCTGGCTGTTGCCCTGGACGTGCCCGAGCCGGTGGGCAGGCTTGCAGGGAGGGCCAGGGCGGCGGAGGGCACACTGAGGGGCTGGGAGCAGTGGTGGTGCTGTGGCCTGTTTATGTGAGTGTCCCGAGTCCCCTCTGCCCCCGGGGCCCCGCCACACCCCCTGGCACCCCGCCACACCCCCTGGCACCCGCCTGAGAGCATTTCCAGGAGCTTCTGGCCTCCCCAGGGCTGCTGGGGGAGAGAGGTGGGAAGGAGCCTGTGCGTCCCCCTCCCGGCCGCCCCTCAGCCTGGGGCTGGAGGTGGGCACCACGGTGGATGGGACAGGAAGCCCGGAGGCTGGAGAGGCCGGCTCCTGCATGTCTCAGGGAGTGTTCAGGGACCACCTACCCTAAGTGGGTGTCACTTGGATTTCCTGGGGACCCCTCCCAGCCACCGTCAGGGGTGTTCTTCCTGCCACCATATCACATGAGCTCCCCATGCCCCATCACGCCCAGACTGCAGACCAGCGGTCTCCCGTTCCCCAGATGGAGCTGACGCCCAGAGGGGGCAGGGGTGTTGGAGATCCTGTCAAGTTAGTTTTGGGGACTGACTCCAGGGTCTGACTCTGGTTCAGGGCTCTCCCCGCTGCAGCAGGTGGCTGTGCAAATTCATGTGCCTTCTATGCAGATCGCGTGGCTTCCCACCCCTAGCACAGGGGCCCAGGGGGCCGGGCTCCCTGGTGGACTGATGTCCCCTGCTCACAGCCTGTCACATCCACATGGCCTATGGCTGTTGGATCCACTCCCCACACCAAGGCCTGGGCCCCTGTGGTCTGTGGTGACCAGGGAGGACGAGAAAGAAGGTGGCTCTGGGACCTTGGGCGCCTGGTGTCCTGCTGCTGTGGGGGGCAAGGGGCTGATAATACCAGGAAACAGCCAGAGGAAACCTCACGATGGGTCCCCAGGGTCCACCAGACGCCATGAGCCCAGAGCAGGGAGATTTTCTCACGAGGCCCCCCGGGTCCCCATCAATAACTGGCTTGAATGGAGATGCTGGGTTTGGGGGAAGATCTGTTTCCTGGCTCTGGAGCCAGCCGCTGGCCCCGCCCCCACCTTCCTCCTGGCGGAGAACAATGAGCCTCCCCAGGGAGGCCTTCCCCTGGCAACAGGTGCAGGAGCCTCGCCACCCCCAGCTCTGTCTGGGGCTGGACCTCACTGCTGCAGCCTGAGGGTCACTTGCCAGAGTCCCCGGGGCTGTTCCCGACAGCACCAACCCTGGCTCTCTGCGCCTCACTTCTGGTCCGAGAGTGGTCAGTTGGCTGGCTTCTGTGTTCCAGATAATGTTGCAGTAGTTCCCCAAACACGGAAAACAGGCACCTGGAAAAGACTCCCCCACAATCCCACCAGAGCCCGCCGCTGCGCGCACAGGGCGACATTTCCTCCCAGGCATGTCCAGGTTCCATTTACGGTGTAGCCTCCTCAGTCACCTTTATCCCAGGAGCCTCTCCTGGGTAACTAGTGACTTCCTCATTGGCACGTTGACTGAGGGTGACCCCCCTGTGGGTGTCCTTTACCTGGCCTGTGGCCCGGGCTCGGGTGTTTCTCTCTGGTAAATAACACTGCAGTGGACATCTCCTGCTCAGGGCCCAGTGAGTTCCCAGGAGGAACGTCCTAGAAGTGGACACCAGCGTCAGGAGGTAAAGACAAAAGCCCACCTTCGTGCTGTTGCTTTGTGGATTTGGAGCAGGAGTCACCCCAAGCTGCCATTCTCAGGGGTCCCAGCAGATGAGCCCGCCTCCCCACGGCCCAGGTTCTGGGGAGGAATGTGGATTGGAGACCAAAGGAACCCAGGGTTCTCCCTGCCAGAGTCCCCCCCACCCTGGGGACCGCTGCCCGGGCAGGGCAGGCCACTCCTCGTTGGTAATTAGCGCCATCCATCTGCCGCCGGATCTGGAATGAGCGGAAGCCCTTTAGAGTAATTTGCTCTTTTAATATCACCCCTGTGATCTCATTTAATTTTTTTAACCAAACTTTTCTCACAGAGGAAGCCCAAGGTGCCTGCGCCCCGCCAGCCGCTAACCAGTTTGGCACCCTCGCCCTTCCCCGTGGTGGGTCTGACTCCCACAGCTCTGCCGGGGTCCTCCCACCCCAAAACAGAAGCACTGTTCCTGTCTAGCCAGGCAAGCGGGAAGTAAGGGGTGAAAGTATGGCTCTGAACATCGGTGGTCCCTTGCTGCCCAGTCCCCTGGGGCAAGGCTAGCCGTGGCGTCCTGGGCCTTTCTGGCCGGCTCTGCACTGGGCCTTGTTGGTGACGACAGAGTGCCAGGTTATCTCCCATGAGCCCTCTGCACTTGGGGCAGCCACCCATTTCCCAGATAAGGAGACTGAGGCTGAGCCTCAGTAACTTGCCATGGCCCCTGCTTCTTCCTCTGGACAGCCAGGGGATGCTGTGAGGGAGCCAGGATGCTGTGGTCACCGTGTCCTGCCCAGAGGTGGCCAGGTGGGTGGCTGCCTCTGTCACACCTCCCAGCCGCTGCCCCCCACCCAGCACTCAGGAAGGGAGGCCCTGCTGAGCAGCAGCACTCTGGGGCGCTGGGCTGTTGGCAGCCACTGGGGGCAGGGTGCGTGAGTTATGGCCACTTGTCCCCCGGGCGCCCCCGGCCTGCTGTACTTACTGACCGATGGAAACTGCAGTTCTGGCCCAGAGGCGGGAGGACCACCAGCCCCAGGCGAGGGTGGGCTGGGGAGGGAGGGAGCCTGGGCAGAGGCCAGAGACAGGCACCGAAGGCTCCGAGAGAACAGACGGAGCCCAGGGGCTTACTCAGGAGTCCAGAGGGTGGCAGGGCCTGGCAGCCCGGTGCCTGGACCAGCTTCTTCAGGGACCCAGTGGGGAGCCAAGAGGTGAGCCAGGAGCCCACGGCCCCAGCTGCCCAGCGGCAGCCCAGCCGTGCCTGGTGAGGGGGTTTTGATATTCATGGAACATCTAAGCTTCCCGTGCAACCCTTCAGTGACAGATGGAAAACTAAGGTCCCAGAGAGGGTCAGGGACTTGTCCAAGGTCACACAGCATGTTGATGACTGAGCTGAGACAGGAGCCCAGGTCCTCACTTCCCTGGGGTGTCACAAGAACATTCCAGGCATCATGGAGAGCAGTGGGGCAGAGGGAGGCCTTAGGAGGTCAAAGAGGAGGGCGGTGGCCAGGCGGGAGGCAGGGACTAAGGCGCCTTCTGAGGAGGAGGCTTTGGGCGGCCTGGCAGGAAGACCTGGGAGGGGTCCAGCCCCTGTTGTCAGGTGCTCCTCCCAGCACAGAGGGGCGCAGGCGAAGGGCCACCACTCCCTGGGGCTCAGCTTGCTCTCCCCGCTGGCCTCCACCAGGCGCCTTGCCAGCCCCGGGCATGGAGGGCGCGGGCCGGCCCCACCCACCTGTCCTGAGCTTCGGTTTTCGGTTTTCTCCTCTGTTAAGTGGACCCTGTGCCACCTCCCGGGGCAGGGGGCCCGGAGAGCACTGGGAAGCCTGGGCAGAGAGCTCTGAGCCTCCGCGAGGAGATGTTGGCTTCAGTTACGATTCCAAGGCCCCTGTCACCTCTCGGCCCTGTCTCCTGCAGGCCTCCCGACCAGTCACCTAGGAGGTGAGTCCCTTGGTGACAGTCCCCACGGTGGAATGGGAAGAAGCAAGGGTGCCCGCTCCTCCTCCTCATGCCAGGTGCTGCTCGGGTGCCGTGTGGGTGTGGAAGGTGCCGTCCCTGGCTGGGGCCCTGCAGCCATCTGGGGCCCGACAACAAGGAGCCTGTTGCAGAGCAGAGAGGAGGCTGGGTCCCTCCCTGGAACTGGGCAGCCTGTGGCCAGGTGTGCAGGAGACTCCTCCAGGTCACCTGGTCTCAGTGACTCCAACAAACACTCAGCGCCTGCCAAGGCTGGGAGCCAGGCCAGTGTTCTCATGGAGTAGGCGATATTCTGATACCCACTTCACAGATGAGGAAACCGAGGCCGGAGACTGGGACAGCACTCCCCAGGAAAGCATGCCATCACCGAGAACCATTGTGAGAGCTTTCTTTGTGCAGCTGCTGAAGTAAGACTCCACAGCCGCACTCTTCCCTCCCCCTCCCCCTTTAGCTGCATTTCACAAGTAAAGAAACTGGGGCCCCATCGGGCACAGCAGCTCTGGAGGCTGAGACAGAAGGCTCTTGAGTCCAGAGTCAGCCTCAGCAATCGTGAGGTGCTCAGCAACTCCGTGAGACCCTGTCTCCAAATGAAATACACACACAAAAGAAAGGCTGCAGGTGCGGGTCCAGCACCCCGGTTCAATCCCTGGTACCCAAAGGAGACAAAACAGGCCCAGAGGGGCGGAGCCACCTGTCGATGTGGAGGTTCTGTCCTGAGCGTGTCGGGCCTTTCCACCGAGATCCGGCCCTCAGTCGCCGGGCGATATGGGTGTCCTCAGTCCTGCACAGGGCAGAGGAGGGCTCCCTCCTCTCGGCCTGGGCTGGAGGAACCTATGTGGCTCCATGCTTGCCGGTGACCACATGCTGCCCAGCCAGGGTGGCAGGAGACAGCGTGCAGGTCAGGGAGCCTGGGGAGGGCCTGGTGCTGCCTCTGGTTCTTGGAGTGTGTGTGTACCAGGGAAAGAACCCAGGGGCACTTAACCACCGAGGCTGGCCTCCAACTTGTGATCCTTCAGCCTCGGCCTCTGATTCGCGGGGGTTTCAGGGGTACGCCACAGCGCCCGCTCCCCATTCTTGTTTTTTTTTTTGTTTTTTGTTTTTTTTTTTTTAAAGAGAGAGTGAGAGAGGAGAGAGAGAGAGAAAGAGAGAATTTTTAATATTCATTTTTCAGTTCTCGGCGGACACAACATCTTTGTTGGTATGTGGTGCTGAGGATCAAACCCGGGTCGCACTCATACCAGGCGAGCGCGCTACCGCTTGAGCCACATCCCCAGCCCCCCATTCTTGTTTTGAGGGTCCTGGTTTTGGGGGGTTTTGAGTCCATCCCGCCCTCCTCACCCAGCCTGGAGCTCTTCCAGGTGGCCTGGCCTGCTCTGAGCCGTGAGCGGGGCCCACGGCCCTGGGCCAGTCCTGGACCCTCTGCTCAGAGCAGCCCAGGGCAGCAGGACAAGTCACACATGGGACAGCGTGGAGGAGGCCCAGAGGGGAGGGGCCCTGTCCAGAGACACACAGCCTGGGGCCTTCCAAGGAACGCCTCTGGGGTTCTTCAGAGGAGGGCAAAGAAGCAAGGATGGCCGTGCCCAGGCAGCTCCTGCCCAGACCTGCCTGCCCCCGGGCCACTGAGGTGTCCCCACCCCCGCCCGAAACATGGCCCTTTTTCAAGGGGTGGGGCCCCGCCCAGTGGGTCATCCTCCTGGTAGCTGAAGGTGCTCCTCCAAGCCGGCTCCCAAGCCCCACTTCTTCCTCTTGCCCAAGGATGTCACCTCCCTGTCCAGGAGGAGCTGAGCTTAGGGTGGGCAGCCCACATGTGACCACGTGAGCCAGGAGTCACCAGAATCCCCCAGGGTGAGCTGGAGTAGAAATGGCCCAGCCTTCCCTCACAGGCAGGGTGGAGGGAGGTGAAGTGTTCATTAGAAAAGGAGTAATGACAGCCCTTTATAGTTCGTAAAGCCCTTTATATAAGCACTTTTGTATCCATAAGAAGTTATATCCAAAGATTAAGAAAGTGGGGCTCAGAGAGGTAAAGTGGCTGGCCCAGGATCACACAGCATTAGAAGTCTATGGAGAGCCAGCCCGGTGGCACACACCTGTAATCCTGTGGATCATGAGTTCACAGCCAGCCTCAGCAACTTAGAGAGGCCCCAAGCAACTCAGTGAGACCCTGTCTCTAAATAAAATACAAATAGGGCTGGGGATGTGGCTCAGTGGTGCCCCTGAGTTTAGTCCCTGGTACCAAAAAAACCCAGAAGTCTATGGAGAGAACTTGAACCTGAGCCAAGCTGAGCATGAGCTTCCCGAGTGCCTGGGCAGACCCTGTGCTGACGACCTTCACCTGTGATTCTGTTCGCCTTAACATCAAGCCTGGGGGACACTGGGTCACCCCATTTTGTAGAGGAGGAAGTTAGGGCACGGAGCCCTGTGACCTGCCTGGGGACACACAGGGAGGAGGGTGGAGCACAGTGCCGCGGCCAACTCCCAGCCAGGCCCCAGCTCCCTCCTGACGTTGGGGGGCAGACAGCCCAGGGCAGCTTTGGGTCTGCCGTCCTCACGTGGGAGTGGGAGGGTGGCCTGCTGGGGACATCTCCTGGGACCAAGCAGTCTGAGCCGGAGCTGGGGGAGCCAGGCAGGCCTCTGGCCATTGCTCCTTCTGGTGGAGAGCGCTGGGGTCTGCAGGGTGGCCACACGGTGCCCACTCCCCTCTGTGACTCAGCGCAGGTTGGCCACTGCTTCTGCCCCTGCCCAGAGTGACTTCTCCACAGGGGCCTCCCGCCAGGTGGGCGGGCAGGGCTGCTGCAGGGGCCTCCCGAGACCCAAGGTGGAGGCCGCAGGAGCAGGCAAGAGGGCCGGCCCGGGCTGGGCGTGCAGAGGCCCCTGGTGGCGTGGGTGTGTCCAGCCCGTTGGCTGTCCGCCCTCTTCCCTAATTAAGGTGTCCTCTGCAGATGCCCTCAGGTCCTGGCCAGAAGAGCCAGTGAGCCAGGCGCCTCCCCAGAGTCTCGGCCATCTCTGGGTGTAGCACCTGGGCCGTCCCGGTGAGGGGGGCCGTGCCCACCCTGTCCTCGTCACAGCTCTGCCCCTGGCACCTTGCTGAGGCGACAGGCTGCCCTTGTTCAGGGGCCTTGGGAGCTGGGATCAAAGGCGCTATTGAGGCCCAGGAGCGCCAAGGAGGGGAGGGGGAGGAGGAGCAGGCGCAACTGGGAGACTGAGTCACCCGGGCCGGTCGTGGCGACCGGGCAGTGGGTGGCAGGAGCCGGCCTTCCAGCTGGGAGGAAAGCCGGCCAAGAGGCAGGGAGGGCTGCCAGGCGCTGGCGGCCATGGGGAGAGGTCGCCATTCCCTGGGGGACGGGGACCAGCCAGGCCAGGGAGAATGGGAGAATCCCTTCTCCATCACGTTGACCCACGTGGCCCTGTAGAGTCCTCTTCAGGGAGTCTGTGGCCCTGTCCAGTCCCCACCATGGCTCAGCCGTGCCGCCCCAGCCTGGGGGTGCCGGGCAGGAGCCTGGCCTCAGTGCTCTGCGTGGCCCTTCACGCCCTGGCACCCCGAGCTCTGAGCCAAGGCCCAGCTTGGGGTGGAAAAGCCCCCCCTGGGGGCAGCGCGGCCTCCGTGGATCCTGAGGTGGCATTGGAGAGCTGGAGGAGCCAGGGCCTCTAGCTAGGCAAGGGCCCCCACTGAGCTGCACCCAGACGGAGCTCTTGATCCCTAAAAGGGAAGGGTGACCCCGCTGGGCCTCTCGGGCCGGGGCACTGCAGTGGGGCACAGCATGCAGGGTGCCCACGCTCCAGCATCTTACCCCGCGGGGCCTGGCGGGAGCACTGACGTGTCCCTCGCCCACCGTGCCCTTCAGGGCGAGTGACCGCAGCACTGACCCTGGCTGGTGAGACGGGGTGGGGGCCTGTCTTGTGGGTTACTGTGCCCCTCCACCGTAAAGTCCGTGACCCGGGCCAGGAACAGACACAGCCCTGGCTGGGGCCTCCCGTGGGAAGGCCGGGAGTCAGCTGGGAGCCTCTTGCGTGGGAATTTTGACAGGGTGGGGCCAGCGGAGGTGGGAAGGTGGCTTCAAAGCAGCACAGGCCCAAACTGCCAGCTCCCGACTCTCCCAAGACCGCAGCCCCGGCCTGAGCTGGTTCCCCATCGACTCCGGTCCCTCCTTTAACCAGCCCCATAAAAAGGGAGCGGGCAGGAGGGAGTCCGGCTGCAGACTCTGTAATTTGGCGGGAGGCGGCCCCTGTTCGTTTTAACCAGGCTGTAATTACGGCTGGCACCCGGCACCCCCTCATTACCAGGGCCTGGAAGGAGGACTCTAATTATAGCGTGCTGGGTCTCGGCTCAGGGAGGCTACAGAGGAGGCCTGTGGAGGCAGCGAGGGCCCCGAGCTGGGGGGGAGCAGGGGCAGAGCTGGGGGTGGAGGCCACCCTGGGCCTCGGGGTCTTCCTCAAGGGCCTCATTTCTCGGGCTTCCATGGCAAGGGAAGGTTTGAGACCACTGCTCAGGGAGAAGAGGACACAGAGGAACTCAGACACTCATCCCTCAAGAAGCATTCATTAAGCATCTACTGTGTGCACAGCTGGCCCTGGGGGCTCAACATTAGGCACTCAGTGATGGAGGCCAGGCAGAAAGCCCAGGTAAAAACACCTGAAGACATGCACCCTGGGTGGCAGAGGGCCACCACCCTGCCTTGAGTGCCCCCCCTCCCCCGTCACTCTAGTCACCCCCCTGGGGCCTGCTGGGCTCAGCACAGCAGGGGCAGCAGGACCCTGCCCAGAGCCCTGTTGGACTATGTGGTGCCCACACAGGTGTTAGGGCTTCTGAGACTCCAGGTGTGTCCACGGGAAGCACACAGCCTGGGCCAGAGCCTCTCAGGACCCAGGTGTCTTCCCAGGTGTCCCTGTGCTGGGTGGGAGCAGTGGGAGTTCTGCAGGTCACACAGTCCAAGAGTGCTCTGCCAGAGTGCTGTGTGGCCTTAGGCCAGTCACACCATCTCTGGGCCACAGCTTTCCCATCTGTCCACAGGGAGGCGCCTTGAGGCAGGAGCCTCCCTTCCTCTCTGCCCCAATCCTGAGGATTTGTGGAGACTGCAGATCCTGCAACCAACAAGCCACTTTGGGGGGAGGTCCCTGACTGTGGAGCAGGGAGGACCCAGGCCAGGGAGGGGGAGCGGGAGCTGGGGGCTGAGAACCCAAGGGTGTCTCCTTTCTGTGAGTGAGGGCCACCCGGAAGCAGACACAAAGGGAATTGTTCGGAGCTGGAGCCAGCCCCCAGCCCCCGGCTGAGAACAATCAGGGAGGAAACCCCAGGCCATTTGTCCAGTGAGGTGCCACTGCCTGGGAAAATAGCTGTCCCTCAGCTAAAATTAGCCACCTGGAAGCCCTTTCAGGAGGGCCACCTGGAGCCGCTATTGTTTTGAACTTGGGAGGGAAGCTGGCGTCCAGGACCACCAAGGGTGGTGGCTGCCAGCCTCAGGTTCCCCCACTTCAGATGTGCTCCCCTCACGGGTGACTGGGTGACCTGGGTGACCTTGGAGTGGGGTGCACTGGAAAGGTGGCAGGAAACATAAGAAAACAGCACCCACCCTCCCGGGGAGGCGGGCCGAGGGGCACCTCCGCCAGGGCTCTTCTCGCCCGTGGGGTCGAAACCCGCTTAAGTTCTCTCCTCTGCCACCTAGTAACCATGTGACTTTGGGTGACTTGAGGTAAACAGTAGGGGTGGCTGATGCCCTTGTTGCAGGACCTGGGGTGGGATGAGGCGCAGGGGTGGGTATAAACCTTGGTCATTGTATCACGGCGGCGTGGCTTCTGACGCGCCAGGCAGTGCCCTGGCCCTTCACGTGTGTGACCGCGCTCGGTCCCCTGCCTGCAGATGAGCCGGAGGCCCAGGTGAGACACAGGCGATGGCTGTCATTATCACCCTGCGTTACCACACCTGGGTCCTGGCCGGCCACCTGATTCCTTCCGTCCCAGGAGAAGTCTCCAGGGCCAGGGGGAGCTGCCTGCGCTCAGCGCCCTGGTGGGCACCCAGGCTTCCGTGGCTTCACCGTGGACAGGCGGCAGCCCCGGGGACGGATGGGGAACGCACGTTCTCAGGCCCAGCGCACCCCTGAGTCCCGGCCGGGGCGGGGAGCCCACAGCCCAGTTGGGTACCACGCAGAGGGGTTAAAGAACATGGGTCAGAGAGACCCCGATTCAGATGCCGCAAGCCTTCCTCCCGCCCTGACTTTAGGCACCGCCTTGACCAGCCCGTGCCGCTTCTCTCACCCGCCACACTGGGGACAAGGGTAGGAGCGTCCGCCCGCAGGGTCGTTGGGCAGATTCCACTGGGTCCTGGGTTGGAGTCCTGGCACAGAGCCTGGGTCTGGCCAGCGCTGCCAACCAGCTGCAGTTGGTCAGCCAGACCCCTGCCAGCCCCGTGGACGGTAAAGAAAGGGGGCGTCTTCGTGGCCTGAGAACCCCATTAATCCAAGTCCCCTCGGGGCAGCCCGGCAGAACTGGGCGAGGCGGGCAGGGGGCACAGGGGCTCTTCCCCCAGGCGAGGAGGGCTGGGGACAGCTGAGCGGGACCCCCTCCCAGCGGGCCACGGTGGTCGGAGAGGCTTGCTGTCTTGGGGAGCTTGGACGCCAAGTGAGAGGCCTCACTGAGAATCAGCCCCCGGCCAGAGAGCCAGAGGGGGCACCCGGAGGCCCACCTCAGCAACTGCAGGCGGGAGGCCAGGGTGCCACAGACTGGGCCGCTCCCTAGGCCCTGCGCTTTCTCTGTCTTCATTGTTTTATGTGTGGTGTGTGTGTATGTGTGTGTGTCTGTGTGTGTGTATTGTGGTGTGTGTGTGTGTGGTGTGTGGTGTGTGTATGTGTGGTGTGGTGTGTGTGTGTGGTGTGTGGTGTGTGTATGTATGGTGTGGTGTGTGTGTGTGGTGTGTGGTGTGTGTATGTATGGTGTGGTGTGTGTGTGGGTGTGTATGGTGTGGTGTGTGTGTATGTATGTGTGTGTGGTGTGTGTGTGTGTGTATTGTGGTGTGTGTGTGTGTGTGGTGTGTGTATGTGTGGTGTGGTGTGTGTGTGGGTGTGTATGTATGGTGTGGTGTGTGTGTGGGTGTGTATGGTGTGGTGTGTGTGTATGTATGTGTGTGTGGTGTGTGTGTGTGTGTATTGTGGTGTGTGTGTGTGTGGTGTGTGTATGTGTGGTGTGGTGTGTGTGTGGGTGTGTATGGTGTGGTGTGTGTGTGGGTGTGTATGGTGTGGTGTGTGTGTATGTGTGTGGTGTGTGTGGGTGTGTATGGTGTGGTGTGTGTGTGTATGTGTGTGTGTGTATGTGTGTGTGGGTGGTGTGTGTGGGTGGTGTGTGTGGGTGGTGTGTGTGTATGTGTGTGTGTGTGTATTGTGGTGTGTGTGTGGTGTGTGTGTATGGTGTGGTGTGTGTGTGTGGTGTGTGTGTGGGTGTGTATGGTGTGGTGTGTGTGTGTATGTGTGTGTGTGTGTATGTGTGTGTGTATGGTGTGGTGTGTGTGTATGTGTGTGTGGGTGGTGTGTGTGTGTGTGGGTGTGTATTGTGGTGTGTGTGTGTTGTGTGTGTGTGTGGTGTGTGTGTGGGTGTGTATGGTGTGGTGTGTGTGTATGTGTGTGTGTGTGTATGTGTGTGTGTGTATGGTGTGGTGTGTGTGTATGTGTGTGTGGGTGGTGTGTGTGGGTGGTGTGTGTGGGTGGTGTGTGTGTATGTGTGTGTGTGTGTATGTGTGTGTGTGTATGGTGTGGTGTGTGTGTATGTGTGTGTGGGTGGTGTGTGTGTGTGTGGGTGTGTATTGTGGTGTGTGTGTGTTGTGGTGTGTATGTGTGGTGTGTGTGTGGTGTGTGTGTGTGTGGTGTGGTGTGTGTGTATGGTGTGGTGTGTGTGGTGTGTATGGTGTGGTGTGTGTGTGGAGGGGAGTGTGGGAGGATGTGTGTGCACGGGCTAGTCAAGGCAGGTGCTCTGCCACGCAGCGGCACCCCCGCCTCCTGCCTGTTTTCCATGGCTCCTTGGAGGCCTCTGGGGAGCCACGTGCTCCTCTTCCAAGGTTTCTGCCCCAAAGGGGAGACCTGGAACCCGGCCAGGCAGAGAGCATGGCTGCTGGGCCCTGCCTCCCCTGTCCGGCCTCAGAGAGTCCCAGGCTTCTAGTGAGTACCCACCCGACTCGCAATCTGTCCCTGAGTCCCTCAAGCCCTCTACATACCTTAGTGTCATGTCACCCTTTTACACTTCTGGCCTCATGTCTCTGAGGTGGGCACAGTGACATCATGCCCATTCTAAAGATAAGTGGGCCAGTGTGGTGGCACATGCCTGTAATCCCAGAATCTTGGGAGGCTGAGGCAGGAGGATCACAGGTTGGAGGCCATCTTAGTGAGGCCCTAAGCAACTTAGCAAGACCCTGTCTCAAAATAGAAAACAAAGGGGCCTGGGGACATGCCTAGTCATGGAGCGCCACTAAGATCTATAGAAGGTGAACCAAGGCCCGGGAGTCAGGCACTGGCCCACGGCGCCCAGGGAACTGGCGGCTGACCCAGGGCCGCGCTGGGGTTTTCTCTGGAGGATCCAGCTTTCACCCTTTCCTTCCCCCTCCCCCTCAGCTTTCCTTATTCCCCTCAAGAATCCAGGGAAGGAGCCGACGCCTGAGGGCCTGTTAGGTCCCAGGCTCAGAGCCAGGGACAGCCCTGAGGGTGGTTCCCACGGGCCCCAGGGTCCTGCTCTTTGGATGACCTCGTGCAGTGCCAGCCTGCCCCCCTCTGCCTCCTGCTCACCGCCCCCTGCGCTGCCTGCCTCTGGCTGCCGGCTGGGGGGTGAGGAGCGCCTCCCTGAGCCAAGCAGGCCTGCTGGTTACATCAGCAGGTGCAAACAAGCCAGGGGCAGGGCAGCGGCCGTCCCCCGGGGCTGTCCCCCCACGCGAATCTGTTTCCTTCCCTCCTCCCGGCTTGCATCAGCCTCTGCAGCTCCTGTCCTCCGGGGTGGCCAGCCGAGAGCGCAGGGAGGGGGCAGGGAGCCGCTGGTCAAGATGGCAGGCTGCACCCCGCACCCCCAGGGCACGCCCACGAGTTCTCACCCCAAGAAGTGATCATGAAAACCAGTGCAGGCACGGGGCTGCCCAGCTGGCAAAATACCTCCACACCTGTGACCTTGATGTGCCCAACAGCCCTGAGAGGCAAAGCAAGTAGAAATGGTCCCATTTCCCCAAGAGACTGAGGCCCAGCCAGACTCCGTGGCTCCTACTTGTCATCAATCCCAGCAGCTCAGGAGGCTGAGGCAGGAGGTTCACAGGTTCGAGGCCAGCCTCAGCAACTTATCGAGGCACTAAGCAACTCAGTGAGACCCTGTCTCTAAATAAAATATTTAAAAGGGCTGGGGTGTGGCTCAGAGGTTAAGCACCCCTGGGTTCAGTCCCTGGTACCCTGTCCCCCAAAAATTTGAGGCCCAGAGGGAAGTGGTGTCCCCAAGTTCGTCATGACAGAGCAGTGCGTTTCAGGTGGCAGAGTGTGGGATGCCGGGGCCTGAACAAGGAATCCCAGGTGGTGGCTGTGGAAGCCAGAGGAGGGCGCCCAGCTGCCACCCAGGAGGACACTGAGACGGAGCTGCACCAATTGGCGAGGGTGGTGGCCGGCAGGCAGAGGGACCACCCGTGACCGCGGGGCTGGGCCGGAGGCTGACTGAGCACTGGTGTGGACGTGGCAATGGGTCCCACTGTGGGCTTGGTGGAGCAGGGGCCTTCCCCTTGGCCAGTGCCACCGCCTCCTCATCCCCATCAGCCAAAGACTTAGCTGATCACCCACACCCAGGGCCAGGGTCTGCCCCACCATGGGATCAGAGAGAGACTGGGTTCCGGGGTGGCCACCGCCCAGTCCAGCTTTGCCTCCAACCTGCTGTGTGACCTGAGGCAAGTTACTCCTCTCCTCTGGTCTCAGGTGCTCCTAGGGCCCACGCATCCCAGTTCTCACCTTGTGGAGAGAGACCAGAGAGGTCTGCCCTCTTCTTTCCGCCCTGGGGCCCGATTAGGAAGCCATGGATTCGGGTTCGGAAAAGTGGGAAGAGAGGCTGCTCTCCAGCTCTGCAGACCCTCCCACTCCCTGCCCCTGCCGGGCTCTCTCAGGGTCTCTTTCTCGACCCCTCTCCCGTGACTCCATTTCTGCCTCTGCCCGTCTTGCCCCCCTGGTCCCCCTCTCTCCCACGCCACTTTCCACGGGTTGGCCAAGGCTGGGGTCGGGCGCCTCTGTCTCCCTTTAGGCCCCTGTGATGCCGCAGGCCGCTGTTTGCCTTGGAGCAGTTGTTACCCTGCCTGGCCGCAGGACCCCCATCTGAAGCAAAGGCGCTAGACTGAGGACCCCGCAGCCCAGGGCCTGGTGCAGCGGGCAAGGAGGGCAGCGTTCCTCCACCGGGCGACATGCTGGAGGTCACCTCCGTTTGCAAGGAAGGGCCTCCTTCCCAGGGCTCGTGCTGGGCGCTCACGGGCAGGCTGACCCTGGGCTCCCCAGGGTGGTGTGGAGAGGGCGTGGAACCGCGGTCCTGCTCAGCCTGGCCCTGGGCAGCTGCTGGGTCAGAGGACACTCCATGGGGGTCTGACTCTGCCAGGAGAAAGGGAATCTTTGCCCAGCACCCAAACCCGCCACCGTGAGGTCACTGCCCAGCCAGTTCCCGTGCCGGCTCTGCATGCCGCCGCAGCTCAGTGGCCCCAGAGCCAGGTCAGGAGCAGCCAGCCCAGCTGGCCTTCACCCCCATGTGTGCCACTGTGTGAGAGACAGGCAGAATGTGACCTCGAGATGGAGGGACCCCCAGAGCACAGGACAGCGAGATCCCGTGCACCTTGCTCTCGGTTTAACAGCTGGACTCAGTTGATAGCTATTAATTTAGTGAAGAGCTCTGAAAAGAAATCGTGGACTACACAGCTGTACGCGGCCGGAACCCATTTAAATAGTATCTGTGCACCTAAAAGAAGTCAGCATCAACACACAGTGTCGATTCCACTGCGCTGGGAGTGGGGCGGCTTATTTCCATGGTTATCTTTTCTAAATTGATGGCAATACCAGGTTATTTTCTTTGTGATTAGAAAGGGGCTGGGGAAGTGTTTTTATTAGAAGCTAAAGAAGGATTTTGAGGGGAGCAGTACTGGGGGTTGAGCTCAGGGGCACTCGGCCACTGAGCCACGTCCCCAGCCCTATTTTGTATTTTATTAGAGACAGGGTCTCACTGAGTTGCCTAGGACCTGGCTTTTAGCTGAGGCTGGCTTTGAACTCGCGACCCTCCCGCCTCAGCCTCCCAAGCTGCTGGGATTACAGGCAGCCACCTGGCAAAGGAAGGATTTTAAAAATGAAGTCTCCCTCTCCTCCCCAGGGAGTCTAGTGCCCAGTTTTTCTGGAGGGCAGTGTTTAGGAGAGGCTCCATCAGACAGTGGCATGCCACAGGATGGACGGGCTCCCGTGGCCCAGTGAGCCTAACCAGTGTCCCCCTCCTCCAGCTGCTCCCTGGGGGGGCTGCGCCAGGCTGCCCCCAGGCCTCTCCCACAGACCTCTTGGGCACGGGTGCTCCCAACCAGTCCAGGCCGTGGGGGGTCATTAGGAAACTGAGACCCTTCCCCTTGGGAACTCCTGGGAGGACAGGGAGCAGCTGCTGGTCCCTCGGGGCCATCATGGCTTCATGGCAAGAGCTGCTGGCTTTCTTGGTGGTTGTGACCTTGACTGAGCATGCCTCTGACTCCCCGGAGCCTCAGTTTCCCCCTCTGTACAATGGAGCAGCCTGTGGTGTGGGCCATGTGTGCCGCCCCAGGTTCTTAGTGCCAGGTGTGGGATGGGTGGTCCGTATCCAGAGCGGGACAGACCAGAGGGCTCCGAGCTCCTCGCCTGGGAGGGGATGGGGACAGGGGGACAGAAAGCCTTTCCTCGGGGCCCAGGCCTCCAGCTGTGGGGACCCCATCAGACCTGGGCTTTAAAATGGCCCTAGGGGCCCAGGCCCGGCTGAGAGTCAGAAGGAAAGCGTGGGGTCAGTCTCCCCAGCTGCCACCGTGAGTCAGGTAGGCCAGTGTGAGTGGCTGGCCTAGTCCAGTCCCAGCCCCCCGTCCACGCCCTCACTAGCCCCTTGTCCTGGGAGGGAGCGGCTTCCCAGGAGCGTCTGGACCCCCCTTCAGGATGCACGCCCCTGCCCCAGCTGCCCACATTGGCTGGGCCACTTCCTGCAGCCTGCACAGGAAGTGACGTCCTGGGCATGGACGGGTCTGTGGAGGGTGTGGGAAAGAGCTGTGCTAGGGGCCTTCTTTGTGAGGGAAAACTCAGCCCCCCGGGCTCACCAGCCCCCATTTGTCATCAGTAGCGGCCATTGTAGCTGCCTCTGAGGGGGCCCCAGCCCGAACCCCACAGCCGCAGGAGCCAGGGCCAGATGGAGGAAGGGCTTTGTGTCCAGGGAGGGGTCCGACCGCGTGGGGTTGTGTGTTTTCAAAACATAATAATCAGCGGGCTCCTCTCCCCCAGCTCCCCGCACCCCCACTGCGCACACGGCCCCGTGGTGAATGGAGGAGATTTTCCATGCAGTGGGAGGTCAGGTCTGCGGAGCATTAGCTGGTGTCCAGGGGCTCCAGAAAGACTGTGACTGCCCATGATGAATGTGCCCAGCGGGGGCGTCTCTCTGTCCTCACCCCCCGCCTGGCCCCCTTCTCCCCTCCCTGTCCTGCTCAGCCCCAGGTTGCTCCCCCAGTGCTGAGCCTGGGGGACCAGGGACAAAAGCCAGCCATGGGGGTGTCCAGCCAAGGCCCTTCCTGTCCCACAATTGCTGCCTCGCAGTGAGGCCTCTGCCCTAGACATCAGGGCCGATCAGAGACGGACCTGGAATGGAAAGAGCCCAAGCGTTTGTCCCCCGTCCCACTGTGACTGTGCTTACTTTTGGATCTGATCTTCCTACCTCAACCCCAAATCAGAAACTGAGTTCTGGCGCTGAACCATTCATTTCCTGTGTGATGTCACGTTAGTCACCTTCCCTCTCTGAGCAGGTAGAATACAGGGTTCTGGGGGCTCAGGTGACAGCAGACTAAGGGATATGCAGTGTGGACTCTGAGGGTTCCCCTCACACAGCTCAGTGAGGGATCAGTGGCTGCCTGCTGCCCCTCTCTGGTGCACACACTGCTGCAGGTTGACATGTTTTTCAGATGACCTTCACAACAGCACCTTGAACTTGACAGGCCAGGAACTGCTCTCCCCTTGTCTATAGGTGGGGAAACTGAGGCCTTGAGAGGGGAAATACCTTTCGGAGACCTCCCCGTGCTGAGCTGGGACCTGAGCCAGGTCTGGTGATGCTTCAAGCAGCCTGTTCTGCTGCACCCCCACCCAGCCTGGGCCCCGGGGTCAAGTCTCAGTCATGGAAGGAGGCCCCTCTGGTTCCCACTAGGGGCTGTGACAGTCTCCCATTCAAGAACCTTGGGGCTGGGGCTGGGATTGTGGCTCAGCAGCAGAGCGCTCTCCTAGCACAGGCGGGACCCGGGTTCGATTCTCAGCACCACATAAAAATAAAGGCATGGTGTCGTGTCCATCTACACCTAAAAAAATTTTTTTTAAAAAAGAACCTTGGGGGCTGCCTCCTCCTCCCAGAGTCCCCTTTGCATGTGTCCTCGGCCTGCGTGCTCTAGGGGTTTGGATTCTGCCACCTCTGCTCCACGGGGCTTGTGAGCGCGGCTCAGGCCAGACCCTGGGAAGAAGCCCTGTCCTTCATGATTGCCAGCTCCACCGTCCCTCCAGACAGGTACCCTGACCTGGACGTCATGGGGACACCAAGAAGGCTGTGGTATGTCCCTGCACTCCAAGAGCAGCCACCAGAATCGTGAAGGAGCCGTGGAACTCCCCATTCCAAATGCTCTTGCCAGAAGCAGAAGGTGATGGCCAGATGCATCCTGGCACCTCCCCTCCCCAGTCAGGGACCTTGGCCATGAGGCAGCCAGGAGAGAGTGGGCGTGCAAAACTGTCTTATATGTTCAGAAGAAGATGGGCAGGTCAGGAGGGCCAGCTACTCCCCCCGACGCTGGGCACTGTCCCAGGCAAGAGGGTGTGCAGGTCAGTGTGACGTCGAAGGTGAGGGGTCTCAGTGGCTGGTGGCAGCCATAGCCAGGAAGACTTTTCCAACTGGTGAGTCCGACCGGAGGAGACCTGGCTGAGAAGGGCAGCAGCGCGTGCCCAGCCCCGGGGGTGTGCCAGTTAAAGTTGGATGGGGGCTTGGCAGGGGATGTTGGACGAGCTGGCCCTTTAAGTCACCTCTGTGGACACAGGCAGGTGTACAGGTGAGTTAGGAGGCAGCACCCAGAGGCCCTGGTGCTCATGTTGATCTGAGGCTTGGGAGGCGGTGGGGCGTGGCTGGAGGGTCTGCTGCAAATGCCTCTCGTCCCCTTTCCAGGGCCACCCACAGCCGCCTCCGGGCCAGCCAGCCTGCTGGGTTGGTGAGCCACGCAGGAGTGGCGATGGCAGGAAAGACGCCCCACCTTGGGCACACGTGCTTTGTAAAGGAGGACGCTTTCCCATGGGAACAGAGACCCCACTGAAGAGCTGGGAGCGTTACAGCCAGAGAGGGCCTTGAGGCAGTGACTTGGCCGCCTCCTCGTTGTAAGGTGGTGGCCTTAGAGGGAAAGGCCACGTGGCAGTGCCAGTCCCCTGAGATGCAGGCTGGGGCTCCGTCCTTCAGGGCTGGGTTGCCTGTGTTTCACCGTCTGTCACTGTGTCTGGGACTGCTATTAGGACACTCGTGGAGGGAGACACATGCAGCCGCACACTGTATGTGGGAAATGTCCCTCCTGGCAGGGGCTGGGCAGCTCCTGGGGGCGCCCTTAGTAAAGATGCACAGAGGTGTGCCCAAGCCAGGAGGTGGGAACAAGCACGTGTGGCTCCGAGCCCGCAGGTGGCTTTAACGGCAAGGGGTGTTTGCAACGTAGGCCCAAGTGAGCTGTGTTATTAGGAACTGGTCCCACTGGCCGGGGGACCCTTGAAGTCCCTCGATGCCTGTGCCTTCCTCTGTAAAACGGGCACATAATCCCCACGTTGAGGACTGGGAGGAGGTAGAGTATCTGAAGCCCCTGCACACGGGTACGTGGGCACGCAGCACGTAGGCACACGGGCACGTGGGCACGCAGGTACATAGAACATAGGCACATGGGTACGTGGGCACGCAGCACCTAGGCACACGGGTATGTAGGCACGCAGCACGCAGGCACACAGGTACGTAGACACGCAGCACGCAGGCACACGGGCACGTGGGCACACAGGTACATAGGCACACGGGTATGTGGGCACGCAGCACGTAGGCACACGGGTACGTAGGCACGCAGCACGCGGGCACGTGGGCACACAGGTACATAGAACATAGGCACACGGGTACGTGGGCAGGCAGCACGTAGGCACACGGGTACGTAGGCACGCAGCACGCAGGCTGTTGCGCACACAAGTGCCAATTTCCACCCAGTGGAATTTAGAAGACAGGTTCCCTGAATCTGCCCCCAGCTCTGTTCTTGCCAGTGTCATAGCTCCCAATCGATGACTTAGACACTTTAGTCTCAGTTTCCCCGTTTGTAAGACGGGATGATCACAGGGCCGTACCCGCAGGATTCTGATTCCCAAGTTGTATGCCACGGCACCCCAGGGTGCCACAGGGTATTTCCACACTCCAAGGGACACTGTTGGACACTGCAGCAACGACCTGGGAAGGTGGCTCCCAGTTTCAGCATTACGTCACTGCTCTCCTGGATTTGGCACCGGATTTTGCAAAGCTGAGCTTTGGGCCCTTTGGAGTACCCAAGTCGTAGGGGTGGCGGTGTCCACTCTGCTTCTGTGGTTGGGAGGTGGCACTGTGCCCAGTGGGCGCCTACATCCCCGTCAGCATGTCATTGTGACTACTTAGGAATGGGGTGAAAACATTCTGTTTCTGTCTCAATTTAAGCATTTTCCAAAAGGCTACTTAGCGTTTAGGATATAAAGACTTCTGCTGGGATGTAGCTACTTAATCAGTTTCCAGCTTTGGGGACTTTCTCTGGGACCTGGAAACGCCGTAAAGAATTATTGAGATACTAAAGACAAAAACTTCCGAGCGCCTCCATGTAGGGCTGTCGTGGGATGCGCCGAGGGGACAGGACGTGTTCTCTGGTGCCCAGCAAAATAGGGCCCACGGGCCCCTGGGCACCTTTACCCCCCCCCCCCCCGCACCACGTTGCCTGGCTTAGGTCACCTCCACCTGGACCACTGGCCGAGCCTCCCTCAGCCACAGGGCGCTTGATTTCCACCGGCTGCGTACCTACTGTGTGCCAGCTAGCGCGTCCCCGAAGGCTCCCCTGGCGAGGAATCTTGGGTGTCCTTTGGTTCTTTTCCCTGGCCTCGTGTCTGCACCTGCCTCTTTGTCCCCTGGACGGTGGGGATGTGGGCAAGGGAGAGCCAGCTCCATACGGAGCCATCCCGTGCCACCAGGCAGAGCTCAGGCTGTGTCCCTGCCCAAGCCAGAGATGAATGTCTGCGCCAGCACCGGGCAGAGCACGGGGCGGGGCCGCGGGCGCGGCCCTGCGCTAATGGATGTCTAATGTTTGCTTCCTCCATCGCATCTGCGCCCGCTTTATAAATGAGCGGCATTAGGGTTATAAAACCGTCGTAAACACGGCCTGCAGTGCCGCAGAGAGCAGGCAGCCGGGGGCCGGGCAGCGTGCTTGGAAGGGGGATGAGCGCAGCCATGCCAGCCACCCAGCCACCCCAGGCCTGCTGACGCGCCATCCGAGAGCCTGTAGAGGGGAGCAGGTGCGGGAAGCCGGGCCTGGGCTCAGGAATCCTCAGTGCCGTTTCCAGGGGGCCTAGGGCAAGTCACTGGTCCTGTTTGGGTGGTCTTCAGTTTGTCCAGTTTTGAATGAAAACGGTGGTCCCAGCCCTGCTGTTGATGAGAGAGGCCATCAGCTGCAAGTCCCGGCCAGTGTCAGGGTGCTCCTGGGATCCCCAAGGGCAGGAACACCCACAGTGTCACAGAGCTACCTCAGTCAGAAGGCAAGGAGTTCTGGGTGACACCCAAACACGGAAGTCTGTTTCTTGGATTCAAACCTTGCCTTTTGCTACCTGTGCAACCTTGGGCAAGTTGCTTCATCTCTCTGAGCCTCAATTTATAAAATAGGGATGAACAGAGGACACTTTACAGGGTTGTTCAGAAACGAGATGATTTGACTGTTGAAAGGGCAGAAACCGGCGCCTGCTGCCTGGAGAGCCCTGGTGGTCCAGATGCAGCAGCAGGTGCCTCCTGTGTCCAGCCCCTCTCTGAGGCAGTCACGGGGTCCCCAGAGCCCAGAGAGGTTGAGTGCCCCCCTGCCTCCTGGCCCTCTTCAGAGGTGAGGTGACAGGGCAGATTGAGGCACTTGCCCTGGGTCACCCGGAACACGGCTCTTGGCTGGTTGCCTTCCCTCCCTCAGGTCCCTGGGTCCGTCTGTCCATCTTTCTCACACACACCCCCGGGGCCTGGAGCCAGTGATAGCAACCCAGTCACATTGGGGGCTCCAGACTTGCTTTATTCATTTTGCTCTTGGAAAACCAGGTGTCCCCTAGGCCTTGCCTACAGGGAGACTCCCAAAGGCCACCATGGCCTCCTGGAGTGGACAGGTCAGGGTCCACTCTTGGCCTCCCACCCCAGTGCTGGCTGAGGCAGGCTCAGCTGGTGGAGGGCCTGGCAGATGTGTCCACCCCACGGTGTCCCTTGTTGGGTCCTCTGGAGCAGTTAGCCAGAGGACAGGCCCCCCATGGCATGTCCCTGCCTCCTGATGGTCTGGCACTTGGCCCTGGAAAGCCAGTTTCCTGAGTGCCTGGCAAGCCAATCCCAGGCCGGGCCTGGTCTCCTCCTCCCGCAGCCTGGCCACTCCCTTCCTGTTTGTCCCCTCCCGAGGCGCTGTTCTTTCCAGGGACCCAGGCGTTCCCACTTGGCCTCTTTGGGCAGCCCTGCCCTGGGCACGGCTTCGCCTGTTCTCTGGAGTTTCCTTGTCCACGTGGGTGGGCGTGGACCCGCTGGGTGGGAGCTGCCTTGGGAGGGGCCAGCCGCAGGGCTCCAGGTGGAGTCCCACAGGAAGGGGCCTTGCCTCTGGGGCTCCCTAGAGGAGGAGGCCTGTGGGGGCTGAGCACCAGGGAGCCAGCGCGCCACGCCCCTGCAGGCCCTGGCTGTCCCCACCTCGTCATGGGGCTGGCTGGGGCTGCAAAGGGCAGCTGTGGCTCCAGGGCAGAGCTGGCCTGGTTTAAGTCCCAGCCTCCGTGGGTTTCCAGCCCCCGTGTTGTGCCTTCACCATGGGGAACGGAAGCGAGGTCCGGCAGGCCAGGGCAGGGGCTGCTGGGGGGTCCTGGGGACTGCCCTTGCTGGCCTCCCTGGGCTAGCCTCCCTGTGCCGGCCTCCCTGGGCTGCCTGGCTTTCCCAGCTGGAGCCTGGGACTGCCAGAGGCTCAGTCTCTGAAGAGCAGGACGATGGGGAGGCGGAGGCCCGAGGTGTGAAGAGCTCGCTAGGTCACCCAGCGGGTCCTCTGCCTCCCCCGAGTCCCCAGGGTGTCAGAGGGACCCTGGCCCCAGCCCTGGGCTCACAGCCATCTGTCTCCCACTCCGCAGGCCCTGACCCCGGCAGCCAGGTGCTGCCCGACTCCTTCCCGTCGGCGCCGGCCGAGCCGCTGCCCCACTTCCTGCAGGAGCCGCAGGACGCCTACCTGGTGAAGAGCAAGCCCGTGGAGCTGCGCTGCCGCGCCCGCCCCGCCACGCAGGTCTACTTCAAGTGCAACGGCGAGTGGGTCGGCCAGAAGGACCACGCCACGCAGGAGGGGCTGGACGAGGCCACCGGTGAGTCCCGCGGCCCAGGCTCTGGCCAGGGCTCCACGCGCACTGACTCAGCCGCGTCCCTCCGTCCTCAGATTCCCATCTGGGCGACACCCAAAGACAGGCCACGCGTCCCCGCCTGGCCTGGGGTGACATTGCCACATCCCTTCCCACCTGTTTTCTCAGGTCAGGGGTCAGCTCTGGGGGGACTGGGATTCTGCCCCCACCTAGAGAGGAGAGCCCCGTCCACAACCCTGGGCCCCGGGACACCCACGAGAATCCAGGGCCCTCCTAGCTTTCCAGGCCCTTCCTGTGATGGAAGGGACCGTTTTCCCTGCACACAAGTGACAGACCCCAGTCTGTGCTCGGGGCCAGCGGGGCTGGGGATTTGCATGGACGTCGCCAGTTTTGAGCGTCTCCCAAGTCCCAGACTTCCTGAGTGTTGGGAGGCGACACACTGCGATGAGAGGCAGATGCCGTGCAGGTGGTGCTGGGTGCCCCAAATCCCAGGAAGGAAGGAGGGAGAGGTGGCAGAGCCCGCTCCTCGCCTCCCGAGGACACCCGGGGCCAGCAGCCCCGTCCACAGCGCAGCAAGCCTGGGTGACAGGCTTGGCACCCCGTGGGGACACTCACTGCTGTCCCCTGCAGCAGCCCCAGGCCAAGGGTGTCCCCAGCCCTAGTGGACTGCAGTGTCTGCAGGTTCCTTGAGCTCCCAGCTCCTCCCCACTGCCCGGCCCTCCTTTGCCGTGTGTGTGTGTGTGTGTGTGTGTGTGTGTGTGTGTGTGTGTGTGTGTGTGTCCGTCCAGCCTGCCTTGTGTCTCTCTTTTCTTTTCCTCTCTCCTCTCTGTTTCTCCCCGTTCCCTCCTTTTTCCTCCCTCCTTTGATTTCTATTTTGCATGAAAAACCTGGATTTTGGGTTCACCTAGACTAAAAACCAAACCCCAGAATGTACTAAGGCTGCCCAACTGGATGTTGAAAGGGTTCCAACAGCACATTGTGGGTTATGTGCGTTTTACCACGATTCAGTTTTATAAAAAATAGATTGAAGCTACCATTCCTACCCCATATCAAAACACTTTAAAGGCATGTGTGCAGACACACACACACACACACACACACACACATTCACACCCCCCAGATATTCTCACTCTGTAGCTGTGTGGCTGTGGGGAAGTCACTGACCTCTCTGAGCCCCGGTGACAGTGGACCATATCCAGCACAAGAGATGGTAGGCATCTAAATGCCAGTCTCCTCTGTCCTCTGGCCTGTATTAGAGGTCAGCCAGGGGGTCCAGGCAAAGCCTGGCGGCCTCCTGCCTGCTTGGCCTCTCTTGGATAACTTGCAGGAGTCATAACGGCCCGTGGCTGTCGGTAACGGTTACGGCATGGCCCCTACTCCCTGCCACCAGACACATAGAAATTGGGGCACACTGTCCCCATCGGCTGCACTTGTGGATGCGGCTCACAGGCCACTGTCGAGGTAGCAGTGAGGCTGGGTTGGCCGCGGCTCCTGCTCTGCACCCCAGCCCTGCCGTGCTCCTGGGGCCCTAGGAGCACAGAGCTGTGGGCCAGGCCAGCAGGAGGGGACTCCCCAGCTCCTGCCAACTCAGGCAGGTGGTCCTCCTGGGTGTCCCAGCCACACATGGCCTGCCACTCAGCTACCATGCTTGGGAGACATGGACAGGGTGCCAGGCTTAGTGGGTGCAGCGGATACCTCCTCCACTGGGCAACCCTGGCCTGCACCTGATTCCCAGCTGGCGGAGGAGGGGCCGGCCTGCTCTGTGGGCCCTGCAGCTCTGATCTCAGAGCCAGCAGCCGGCACGGCAGGCCACCCTCTCTGACACACCACTGTCACCTCCTTTGCCATTGGGACTGGGGCTCTCTTTGCTATTTGGGAGCCCACCTGTGACAATATGGGAGAGTGACAGCGATGACTTTATTGGGATGGATCCAGAGAAGTAGCATGTTAGGGGACAGATCTCAACCTGGGCAAGATACCAGACAGCTGACCCCCACTCCACTGGCAGCTTGCTGGGGGACTTTGGGCCTGCTGCTTACCCTCTCTGGGCCTCAGTTTCTCTGATGTGAAAGGAAGGGCTAAATAAGATCCAAACAACTTGCCAGAGTCAATTTGTGCCCAGCTGGGCTGGGTTCTGACAAGCTAATTGCCATGAGTCATTTAGAGTTTATACTTTGTGTTTTACTATGATGGGAAATCAAGGCTCAGAGAGACTAAGTAACATAGTGAAGGTCACACAGCTGGGGAGTGAGATGGGGCCTGGATTCAAACCTGGCCAGCCGTCTAACCACCATGCCATGTACAGCAGTGTATACAGTCGTGTCCTCAGGGACTTAACAATCCATGTGAGGATTGGATAGGATACATTCTGGTAAGGGGGTGCCGTCTGAGGAATTCTGAAACAGGGGGCAGACAGGGAGGCTTCCTGGAGGAGGTGGTCTTGGTCCTCCCACGAGCTTTGGGGAGGAGATTTGCAGAGGGAGTAGAGCCTGCAGGGCCTGGAGGCCACAGGGAGGGTCTGGGTCCTTCCGCTGAAGAGTCTGGAGATGAGTCCCGGGTGAGTGCCGAGCTCTCCGGGCTGTTGGGTCCCTGTGGGATCCAGGCCAGGCGGGCAGTCGCAGCTGGTGCCGTGACCAGCTGGTGGCTGTGGCAGTGTGGCCTGCCCCTGACCCGCTCTCCCCCCCAGGCCTGCGGGTGCGCGAGGTGCAGATCGAGGTGTCGCGGCAGCAGGTGGAGGAGCTCTTTGGGCTGGAGGATTACTGGTGCCAGTGTGTGGCCTGGAGCTCCGCGGGCACCACCAAGAGTCGCCGGGCCTACGTGCGCATCGCCTGTAAGCTCCCTGGCCCCTCCAGGGCCTCTCCCTTCCCCTGGACGCCAGAGGAGGAGCCCGCTTCTCTGGCTGGAGATGCCCTCTGTGGACATTGGGAACCCGCCTGCAGCTCACAGGGTTCCTAGCCCAGAACTGGCCATTCCCGGTGGCCCTCCTCATCTTACGGAGGGAAACCGCCAGCTTTCTTCCGCCTGGGCTGCGGAGGACCCCCAGTTCAGGGAGGGAACCCAGTTCCTCGCTCCCTTGGCTGCGCTGCCCCCTGGTGGCCATGGTGGGTACTTCGGGTGCCCTTCTGCCCCCACTGACTGTGCCCTCTGCCCTCCAGACCTGCGCAAGAACTTCGACCAGGAGCCTCTGGGCAAGGAAGTGCCCCTGGACCACGAGGTTCTCCTGCAGTGCCGCCCCCCAGAGGGGGTGCCTGTGGCCGAGGTGAGTGGGGACGTGGCAATGCCAGGTAAGGCTGAGAGCAGACGGGTCTCACGCTTGTCACAGCCGCTGCGCCCATAGCCTCTCAGCCTCCCGTGTCACAGGTGGGGAGAGTTCAGAGCCGAGAGGGGAGCCCCTGCAGAAGGTGGCCCAGGCCATACCCCAGCAGGCCCTCCACGGGTGGGGACACCAGGGCTCCTTGGGCACCTGGGCCCCGTCTCCAGTAGGCCTCCCCACCCAGAGCCAAGGCCCGGACTTATGGATACCGAGAGGTCTCAGTGTGTCCCCATGTGCACCAGCCCCAAGGCTGGTGACCTTTGCCCTCACCACACGGCCTTTGGATCCAGGGCAGTGCCCCCTTGGGTCCCTTCTCGCCACCGTCCTCATGCTCCAGACACTCCCCATCCTCACTCAGATCCTGCACGGGGGCCCAGGAGTTACAGCTGGGCACGGACCCAGTGGGCGGGGTGGGGGGACAGACCTCCAGCTCGCAGTCGGCCCCTGCTCCCCCCAGAGGCCTGCGCCCATCACGGAGCCTCCCCTCAGCCCACACCCTCCTCCGGGTGGCGGGAGACCAGCACCTGTGGTATAGCTGCCACTCATCAGGCTCCCACGAGGGCCAGGTCCCCACATGTGGGCATGCAGTCAGCCCTTGGGCAGCTGGGAAGCAGCGCTGGAAGGGTGAAGTGGCCACCAGCGAGCAGGAGCAAGTGAGTGGCAGAGCTGGGACAGGATCCCAGGAGCCAGGCTCCCAACCATCCGCCAGGCACCACTCCAGCCAGAGCTGGTGGAGGAGGTAACAAGGCCAGGTACCGCGTGCTGCCGGGCGTGTAGTCCTCGCCCCGGCCCTAGGGGGTGCTGCCGTGCCCCTCCTGAAGATGGTAAAACCGAGGCCCTGGGGTGGGTCTCCTCCCAGGCCGCCACGCTGGAGGACGGGGCTCCCAGCTTAGTGCCCGGCCAGGTGAAGGTGCCTCCCTGGGTCAGCACTGTGGGATGGACACAGACAGGACTGCAGCTGTTTGTGGCCAGACCCCTCCTGTCCCTCTAGGTGGGTCCACACCACCCCCCGGTAGGGGGCAGGCCCTGAGTCCTCACCACCCCCATTCCTACCCCACAGGTGGAATGGCTCAGGAATGAGGATGTCATCGACCCCACCCAGGACACCAACTTCCTGATCACCATCGACCACAACCTCATCATCCGCCAGGCCCGCCTGTCGGACACGGCCAACTACACCTGCGTGGCCAAGAACATCGTGGCCAAGCGCCGGAGCACCACGGCCACCGTCATCGTCTACGGTGGGGCTCTGCGGGGAGCGAACGGCCAAGGGGGGAGAGGGCCTGGGCTCTATGTCCCACACCCTGCCCCAACCCAAGGCCAGCAGGACCCCTGAACAGGCGGGGAGGGGGCGGCCCTGGGAGGGGAAGCGAATTGCCTGAGGTCACACAGCAAAACTGGTGGCCAAGCCAGACCTTCCTGGGTTCCAAGTCGGAACTGGACCCTGGTCCAGAGCCCCTGGCCACCTGAAGAAGACCTCCGCCAGGCAGCCAGGTCAGGGGCCCCAGTGAGGACCCCCACGCCCCGCCTGTTGTCCTGGCAGGCTGGGGACGGCTGCCGGGACTGTGTGCAGCTCTCTGCTGACCCCTTGGCCTCAGGAGTGCAAGGGAAAGAGCCACAGCTAGGGTGGTTCTAGAATGTTCTAGAAAGAGTCCCAGGTCGCCCGCTGTGAGTAAGTGCTGGCCTCTCTGGACCTTTGTTTCTCCCGGCATGATGGGCCAGGGAGCAGACAGTGACCCCCAGGTCCTCCTGGTGCCCATGTCACGGCCCAGCCTGGCCGGTGGGAAGGGCCTCCCCATGGAGGTCTCAGCAGAGAGACCTCACTGGGAGTGGACGTGGACTTGGGGGCCACGGTGACCCACAGCCAGGCCACCTGGGTGACGACTGCTGTCCCTACAGTGAATGGCGGCTGGTCCAGCTGGGCCGAGTGGTCGCCCTGCTCCAACCGCTGTGGCCGAGGCTGGCAGAAGCGCACCCGGACCTGCACCAACCCCGCCCCGCTCAACGGAGGTGCCTTCTGCGAGGGCCAGGCCTTCCAGAAAACCGCCTGCACCACCGTGTGCCCAGGTCAGGGCCGCTGGCCAGGTGGCACCCCGCCCACAGCAGCCCGCCCCATCTCCACCTACCTGCATGCCAGAGTCAGGGCCTCATTCCCCCCAGTGTCCACAGGGAAGGGGGCTGCCCAGGCTGGCCCAGTGCGCCCCTCTCTGACCTCTCACTGGGCCTGGGCTGCAGCTGAGAATGAGGTGGAGGCTCTGGGCTGCAGCCTGGGCCTCTTTCCTGCCCCTGGCTAGGGTTCCAGAGCTGCCATATACAAGTGTCGATGCACTCGGTCCACGGGGCCCTGTCCTGCTAGCAGTCTAACCCTCTGTCTCCTGCGTCCCCGTCTGCCTGCCCCTGCGTGTCTGGCTGTTTTCTCCCTGTGGCTGTAGGTCCGGGTGGCGGCAGGGTTTGTCCTCTGGGTTTGCAGTTGTGCATCGGGTTGTGTCTGAGCACTTCTGTGTTCTCTGTCACCTGGTGCCCGTGGCCGCTTGCTGGCCCGAGGCTACGTGGCCGTGGTGTGGGTTTCTCTGTGCTTGTCCCCCGTCCCGCTACGGAGGTGTGTGCGTGAGCGCCGCTGTGTGTGTGCTGCGGGGTGACCGCGCCTGCACCTGCTCCTGCAGTGGACGGGGCCTGGACAGAGTGGAGCAAGTGGTCGGCCTGCAGCACCGAGTGTGCCCACTGGCGCAGCCGCGAGTGCATGGCGCCCCCGCCCCAGAACGGAGGCCGCGACTGCAGCGGGACCCTGCTGGACTCCAAGAACTGCACAGACGGGCTGTGCATGCAGAGTGAGTCCCGGGCCCGGGCCAGGGAGGACGCCCAGCCTGCCCCGGTGCCAGCCCTGCCTCAGCCTCGCCTCCGCCCCCACAGCTGACCCTCACCTGCGCCGTGTCCGTCGCCCTCTCTGCACCCTTTCTTGTCATCTGTGTCACTGGCTCTCCCTTTATTTCCTCAACAGATAAGAGGACTCTAAGCGACCCCAAAAGCCACCGTAAGTCCATCTCACGGCTGTCCTTCTTCGCCCCGCGGTCCTCCCTGGCTGGGGTTCCGGGTGTGGGGACAGGGCAGGGAGGTGGACGGCACCCACCGTGCCCAGGTCCTGGGGCTCCTCCTGCTTTGGACGCTGCATGTCTGCCCTCCATCGTGGGCAGGCAGCGGGCCCTGGGCTGACGGGGAGGCCCCAGAGACCCCTGGCTCCCCCATGTCTGGCAGGAAACTGAGTCTCGGGGCGAAGGCAGGGCCTACCCAGGGACCCCCTGGAAACAGCAGAACCAGAGCTTGAGCCCAGAATAAGTGGCCAAAGCTGGTGCTCTCAGCCCTGTGCCCTCGGCCTCCCTCCGTGGGGCAGGGCCAGCGGGCAGGCCCCACCTGTCGACCCCAGTGCCCTGGTATGGCAACCCGGCCGCTGGGCCACACCTCCCAAGTCACCCCAGATGCCCTCTGCCCTGTGTCCCGAGAGCCCTGTGCCCCCGCCCCACGGGTCCCCATGACCACAGAACTGCACAGTCCAGAGCAGTAAAGCGTCCGGCAGGCTGGCCGTGGTAACTAAAGTAATTCCGGAACCATGAGACCAGCAGTGAGGCCCTTGGCCAGCCCCCTAGGGGACCAGGCTGGTGGCTGATTACAGAGTTTAAATCACGAGGCAGGTGGCCCCAGTGTGGACAAGGACATCAGGTTCAGAGCCACACCACGTGGGGAGCAGTGCAGGAGCCTCGGGAAGTAGGAGCCCGGGCCTTCGAGGGACCTGTGGTCCACGGGGGAGCCCAAGAATGTGGACCACTGGGGGCAGGGGCCAGGCAGCTGTCGGAAGTGAGCAGACGTCCAGGCGGAAGGCCATGGCCTCTGTGACATAAGGCTCCGGCTGACCCCCGGGGCTGGGGAATCCGGGAGAGGGAAGTGGCCTTACAACTGAGGCCCACGGCACAGAGTGCTTCCTGGAGCTCCCAGAAGGGCCAGCGGAAGGGCGGCCACGTCAACGGCCGCCACCTTGGCTTTGCCTGAGCTGGCCAGTGTGATGGCCACTGGTCACATGTGGCTCTTGAAGCTTATATTTAATAAATTAAACGCAAATCAGGGAGTACCGGGGACTGAACTCAGGGGCCCTCGACCACTGAGCCCCTCCCCAGCCCTCTTTTGTATTTTATTTAGAGTCAGGGTCTCGCTGAGCCGCTTAGGGCCTCACTTCTACTGGGGCCGGCTTTGAACGGGCCATGCTCCTGCCTCGGCCTCTGAGCTGCTGGGCTTCCAGGTGTCCGCCGCTGCGCCCAGCCCCCAGTCAGTTTTAGGGAACTGATGGGGCTTTTGCTCCAGCCCCGTCCTGTTGCTCAGGGGCCACATGTTCTGTGGCTGCGGGCGGACACTGTAGACATAGGACATTGTCGTCATCACGGAAGGTTCTGGAGAGTGTTCCCAGCTACAGCCTCCAGTGTCACATGGGTCACCTCCATCCCATCCGTCTTCCACCACCCTCACTCCATGGCTCCTGTCACAGCCCCCCTCCCCCGCCCCCAGCAAAGCATTTGGAAGGGCACTTGTGAAGATCCGAGGACCAGGACCTGGGTCCTATGCGAGTGCAGCAGGCTTACAGTGAGACTGTGGTTTCGCTCTGATAGGACAGATCATGTGGCCAGCGTCCCCGAGTCGCACTCCCTGTGTCACCGAGTCACAGTCCCCGTCTCCCCAGCAGTGAGCAGTGAGTTCACTGGTGGGTGGAGGCTGCCCGGGGTCTGGAGACCATTTTAGTAGTGTAGAGACGGGCTGGGGGCTGGGCTGGGGCTCGGTGGCAGAGCGCTTGCCTGGCCTGTGGGAGGCCCTGGGTCCTACCCTCAGCACCGTGTGTCAGTAAATAGAATAAAGGTCCATCCGCAACTAAAAACGTATGAAAATACTTAGAGAGAGAGAGAGAGAGAGAGAGACTAACTGACTGACTCAGAGGCTCCCAGGCTGGCCCGAGTCCCAGCCTGCCACGGCAGACCTCAGTTGACCTCAGCACGGGACCAGCGGGCCTGTCCCTCATGTAGCCCTCCTGTGTCCGCAGTCCTGGAGGCCTCGGGAGATGTGGCCCTGTACGCGGGCCTCGTGGTGGCCATCTTGGTGGTGGTGGCGGTCCTCATGGCCGTGGGCGCCGTAGTGTACCGCCGCAACTGTCGCGACTTCGACACGGACATCACGGACTCGTCCGCTGCCCTCACTGGGGGCTTTCACCCAGTCAACTTCAAGACAGCAAGGCCCAGTAAGGACCCGGGCCTGCCGGGGTGGCATCGAGGCCAGGGACCTGGGGGTGCCCAGGGGTGACCAGAGCCCGGGCTGCCTGCTCCCTCCCAGGGTTTCTCCGGAGCTTACCCAGAGCTTCCAGAAGTGGGTGGCCGTCGAGCCTTTGCTGCTGGACCTTGGGTGGGACAAGAGGGCACCTAGCCCGGACAGGGCAGGACCCGGCCAGCGGGGCATGCCTGACTGACCGTCACCCCCCTCCGACAGGCAACCCTCAGCTCCTGCACCCCTCGGTGCCCCCCGACCTGACAGCCAGCGCCGGCGCCTACCGCGGGCCCGTGTACGCCCTGCAGGACGCGGCCGACAAGATCCCCATGACCAACTCGCCCCTGCTCGACCCCCTGCCCAGCCTCAAGATCAAGGTCTACAGCTCTAGCACCACTGGCTCCGGGCCCGGCCGGCCAGACGGGGCCGACCTGCTGGGGGTCACCTACCCGCCGGGCACCTACCCTGGCGACTTCTCCCGGGACGCACACTTCCTGCACCTGCACAGCGCCAGCCTGGGCTCCCAGCAGCCCCTGGGCCTGCCCCGGGACCCGGGCAGCAGCGTCAGCGGCACCTTCGGTTGCCTGGGCGGGAGGCTCAGCATCCCGGGCACAGGTGGGCCTGTCCCCTGCCTCTCGGCCGGTCCCCTGCACAGCTCACCACCCAGCCAGCAGAGGACAGGGCTTCCCTCCCCCCATTTCTCAGATGGGGACAGTAGGGTTCAAGGGCAAGAGGGGACGGTAAAACAGAGGTGCCAACTAGAAGACCCGGGTTCAGTCCTCCTCTGCTCCTCCCTGGCCAGGGCACCTTGGGTCAGCCACTCGCAGAGCCTCACCGTCTCTGTTGCTCGGGGACAGTTCAGCAGCCCTGCAGAGCGCTGTCCCGGGTTCCAGTGGAGAAAGGGCGCCCACCTGGGTGCAAAACTGGTCGTCAGCACCGTCCCGCCTTTGCCCTGAGCTGGGGGTGAGGGGCCGACACCTTCAGGCCCCAGGCAGTGTCGGCAGCCCTGTGTCGTGGACAGCCCCGCAGTGGCCATGACTGGGCCTCTCCTTGCATCCAGGCCCCAGACCCCAGGCCCTGGCTGGTGACTGCTTGGCACTCGGATGTCTTTCCCACCTCCCAGCCCTGTTCTCCTGACTCCCTCCCCCCTCGCCCCCTCCCTGCTGACCTCCCTCTCCCCCCAGGGGTCAGCCTGCTGGTGCCCAATGGAGCCATTCCCCAGGGCAAGTTCTACGAGATGTACCTGCTTATCAACAAGGCGGAAAGCACCCTGTAAGTAGAGAACCACCCTACCCCGGCTGCCCCACTCTGCCTCCCTCTCCACCACCTGCCCATAAATCCTACAAGTGGAGAGTGGTTGACAGACAGGTTACAAATAGGACAAAGGGCTAATATCCTCACTATGTAAAAAGCCTTTATAAACTAATAAGAAAAATTGAATATCTCAAGATGAAAATGAGCAAAGGATATGAATCAGGGATCTCTCTCTCCTCCCCACCACCACACACAGTGACCTGTAGTTTATGAGAAAACATTCTACCTAATTCGTAGTGGAAATTAATGAATATCTGTGAGATATTGGGAAATATTTTTGCTTAAGGAATTCACAAGGATTTTTTGTTTCCAAACAATAATATCTTCATCCTCCCAGAGCCCAGGCACTTAGCCCTCCATGGCATGATGGTGGGAGCACAGACTGGTTCCAGCCCTCTGGAGGGTGATTTAGCCATATCTGTTAAGAACGTTCCCGCCAAGTGCGGTGGCGCAGACCTATAATCCTAGCCACTTGGGAGGCTGAGGCAGGAGGATTATGAGTTCAAAGCCAGCCTCAGCAACTTATCAGTGAGGCCCTAAGAAACTCAGTGAGACCCTGTCTCTACATAAAATTTAAAAAGGCCTGGAATGTGGCTCAGTGATTAAGCGCTCCTGGGTTCAATCCCTGGTACCAAAAAAAAAAAAAGTTCCCCAAATTGCAGAACCTTTGAAGCCGTGTGCTAAGGCTTGGTGGAGGGTGCTCTGGTGTGTCCACAAAACTCTGGAAACAGCTTCAAGGTGTGCACCAATTCCTCTGCCTCCTCCGTCCCCAAAACCTCGGGGTCCGGAGCTCGGTGGCAGAGCCTTGCCCTCGGCCCAGGCTGTGGGCAGAGCTGGAGGTCCAGAGCAGCCTGTGCCCTTGAGAGTCCTCAGCCTCCTCTCACAGCCTCCTTTCTGCCCTCTGCTTGACCCCAGCCCGCTGTCAGAAGGGACCCAGACAGTACTGAGCCCCGCGGTGACCTGCGGGCCAACGGGCCTCCTGCTGTGCCGCCCGGTCATCCTCACGGTGCCCCACTGTGCCGAGGCCACTGCTGGCGACTGGATCTTCCAGCTCAAGACCCAGGCCCACCAGGGCCACTGGGAGGTGAGAGCCCAGGCTACCCGACCTGCCGGGGAGGCCCGCGGAGGCCCGCCAGGATGCCCAGGGCCTGTGCACACCAACCCTCTGTGCCCTGCAGGAGGTGGTGACCCTGGACGAGGAGACCCTGAACACCCCCTGCTACTGCCAGCTGGAGGCCAGGTCCTGCCACATCCTGCTGGACCAGCTGGGCACCTACGCCTTCACGGGCGAATCCTACTCCCGCGCGGCCTGCAAGCGGCTGCAGCTGGCCGTCTTCGCCCCGGCCCTGTGCACCTCCCTGGAGTACAGCCTCAGGGTCTACTGCCTCGAGGACACGCCCGTGGCCCTGAAGGTACGGCCAGGCCTGGCCCAGGCCGCAGCCCCGAGCGGGAGATAGGCAGAGGCTCTCGGGGCTCCTGCTGGTCTGCGGGAGGGCAGATGGGGAGGGTGACCTCACACCTGAGCCCAAGACACCAGGGAAGGTCATCCAGACAGAGCAGGGCTGCCACCCCAGTGTGGCGTCCAGCCTGAGCAGAGTGCCAGCCCCCTGCCCCTCCCTCCCTGGGCTGTGGTCCGTCCCGTGTTGTGGGCTGAGGCACCATAGGTGAAGGGCCAGGGGGACAGGGTCTCCTGCTGGGACCACCCGTCTGGAGCCCAGGCGGCCCAGGAAGGGCTGGAGGCTGCTGGGGAATGCTCTTAGGCCTGGGTCTCTTGGTGCTGGGCACTGGCTGGTCCACTCTGGCCAGAGAACAGTGTGGAGATCAAGACGAAAGGTCTACTGATGGGCTTGCTTCTTAAACCCCTCGTCTGTCCGTCCATCCATGTTGAGTTCTGTTCATGGGCCTACTCGGTGACAGCCCACTGTCCCCCGCCATCTCCCTTCCATCCGCTTATGTTTCCTTCCAAATATCCCTTTATTCACGTCCCACCCATTTCCACACCCACTTCCACAGCCTTCTTTCTCTTCCTGTCTGTCTGCGCAGTTCTCCATCCCTCTGTCCACACCGTCAATCTCTCCCCCAGCCATCTAAGTCCACTCATCCATTCCCCTCTCCCACTGTCTGGTTTTCTGTTTGTCCATCTGCTGTCCTGTTCATCCATCCGTCTACCCACACGTCCATTCACCCAAAGCACTCGCTCAGGGGTCCCCCGGGCCCTGCACGTGCTCAGGTGGGTCCCTGCGCCCCACCCCTCAGCCGCTAGTGGAAGGGGCCCAAGGCCAAGCCTGATGCAGTCCCTGCCCCCGCCCCGGCCGCAGGAGGTGCTAGAGCTGGAGCGGACGCTGGGGGGCTACCTGGTGGAGGAGCCCAAGCCCCTGCTGTTCAAGGACAGTTACCACAACCTGCGCCTCTCCCTGCACGACGTCCCCCATGCCCACTGGAGGAGCAAGCTGCTGGCCAAGTACCAGGTGAGGCGGCTGGGGGGCCTGGGGGGCCTGGGGGCACCCGGCTGCTCCTACCCCCGACCCAGCCTCGCCCTCACGGCCCTCACGCCCTGTCTTGCCCGGCCGGTCTCCGTGCGTCCTCAGGAACACCCCAGCCTCTGGGCCCGTGACAGCCTGTCACTCTCCCACGTCACACAGAGCCCACACCCATCGTCCTCAAAGAGGCCTGGCCACCTGAGTGTGCAGCTGTCCTGACTGCCTCTGCCCCACCCTGCAGCGGGGGACCCCATCGGCTCCCCGAGGTGTCCAGCTCAGGCACCCATGCACCCCCTCAGCCAGCCAGCTTAGGGGCGCTTCACAGCTCTTCTCCCCTTTCCTTCTGGGGGGGAGTCCTGAACGCCCCCGAGGGCCCCGCCCTCCTGGCTCCAGGCCCCAGAGCACTGGCTGGGCCCTGACCCCTGCCTCCCGCAGGAGATCCCCTTCTGTCACATCTGGAGTGGCAGCCAGAAGGCCCTGCACTGCACGTTCACCCTGGAGCGGCACAGCCTGGCCACCACCGAGCTCACCTGCAAGATCTGCGTGCGGCAGGTGGAAGGGGAGGGCCAGATAGTCCAGCTGCACACCACGCTGGCCGAGGTGAGGCGGGCTGCGGCACACGGACCCGGGGTCCCCTCCCGTGGGCAGAAATGCGTCTCCCACAAAGACCTCGCCTTCACCTCCCGAGTCAGAGCAGGCACTGGTTAACAGCCATCACTGTGTGCCATTCCTGTGCAAGGTACATGTGACCAGGTGACACGCGTCACCTCACTAAATCGGCACAACCCCAGGGACAGACAGTTGATGGTCCACGTCTGGAAGAGGAGGAAGCAGGTTTTAGGGAGGGCAGGTCTCCCACAGTCACGGCAGCAATGGGACCCAGGTCAGCACAAGGACAGAGCCACTATGCTCAGCCACTGTACATCCAGACTGAGGTTTAAAAGCCCAGGCCACCCAGGGTGACGATGCTCCTCCTCCTCAGTGCAGTAGAAAGAGCCCTGCGCCAGCTCTGCCCCCCACTAGCAGGGGACCCTGGCCTCTGCCCCCTCTGGACTGTATTTTCCTCATTATAGAAACTGGTCTGCGTGGGCTGCACTGTGGCGGGCTCTTCAGGCTTCCCGACCACACGTCAGCCTTAGCCAGGAGCAGGCACCTACCATGACAATAGAAGCCTATGGTGACAGGCCCCCGAGGGCCGGGGAGCAGCCACACGTCCTGGGGCTTGGGAAGGAGCCTGCTCCTGGGGGAAGAGGCCCTGGCCTGAGCAGCTGGCCAGGGCAGGGAGCCCAGAGCAGCAGACGCCCAGCACCACGGCCCTCTTTCCTCCCCTCCAGACTCCTGCTGGCTCCCTGGACGCCCTCTGCTCTGCGCCCGGCAGCGCCGTCACCACCCAGCTGGGACCCTATGCCTTCAAGATCCCGCTGTCCATCCGCCAAAAGATATGCCACAGCCTCGACGCCCCCAGCTCGCGGGGCAGTGACTGGCGGCTGCTGGCGCAGAAGCTCTCCATGGACCGGTGAGTGTCCGGGACCAGAGCCCAGGTGGCCTCGTCCTCGGTCTGGTAGGCAGGGGTGGCATCAGTCTCCACCATTGATGGCAGGTCAGGAGCTGAGTGTGGAGGCGCTAAGTTTGGGGGTGCTGCTCCGGGGTGGAGGGTTGAGCTCCGAGCGCCAGCCTCCGAGCCAGGCCAGCTGCAGACCACCTCCCTCTCCAGGCTGTGCCCTCCCATTGTGGTCTACGAAACGCCCCACCTGCCCATCTGTGGGACGACCTGAGAATCAGACCAAGCCCAGGCACCAGCTAGGTGGGGTCACCTCCAGCACCTCAGTGCCAGGGACAGAGCAGATGTCCCCAAAACACTTGCCCAATGACAGAACACACCTCGGTGTCAAACTCACTGTGAGGCTGGGGCTGGGGCTCCGTGGTACAGCGCCTGCCTCACACGTGGGAGGCCCTGGGTTCGGTCCTCAGCACCACAGAAAAATAAGTGAATAAATGAGGATAATCCACCTACAACTAAAAACAAATACTTTTAATTAAAAAAAACTCTTTGTGAGAACTTCCCATGCTAGAGGCCTGTGATGACAAAAGTTCCATGTCCACCGTGCCCCGAGCAGGTGCTGTAGACCAGATCTTACTGGAAATGACCAGTGAGGACTCTCAGATGGCGCAGGCCCTGTTCCTGCTCTCGGGCGTCCACGGGGCAAGACCAGGCAGGGAATAAGGGGGAGGAAGTCCCAGGGGTGGCGCAGGCCTGTCGCCCCAGCAGCTTGGGAGGCAGAGGCAGGAGGATCACAAGTTCAAAGCCAGCCTCAGCAACTTAGTGAGGCCCTGTCTCAAAATAAAAATGGCTGGGGATGCGTCTCCATGGTAAAGAGCCCCTGGGTTCAATATCTGGTACCAAAAGAGAACCGGGCAGAGGCAGAGGAGAGACTGGCCGAGTCGCCCCGCCTCCAGCCCGCCCCCTGTGTCTGTAGACAGGACAGGAGAAGGCTAGACCCTTGCTTTGCGTGAGCATGGATCCTGTCTGCCATGCCGGGAGTGACTGACAGGTTCCCATTTAAGAGACGAGACTGAGGCTCCAAGAGGGCCACTGACTTGCCAGGGCCACTCAGCCTGCTGGGATTCAGAGCCGGGACTACGGGTTGCTGGAGCCCACAGTCTCCCCACCTCCTGTGCTTCCTCCACCCCAGGCTCCTGGGAGGCACTGAGCGCTCCCGGTGCCACGTGCCCCTCTCCTTCCCACTCCAGGTACCTGAATTACTTTGCCACCAAAGCCAGCCCCACGGGCGTGATCCTGGACCTCTGGGAAGCTCTGCAGCAGGACGACGGGGACCTCAACAGCCTGGCGAGTGCCTTGGAGGAGATGGGCAAGAGCGAGATGCTGGTGGCCATGGCCACTGACGGGGACTGCTGAGTGCCCAGAACCACGGGCCATCAGAGACAGGTGGTGGCCGTGCCCGGAGGCCGGGGCAGCCTCCTCATGGAGGCCGACAGCTGGAGTTGCCCCCGCTCCTCCCCGTCGGACCACAACCAGCCTTAGAAAAGCCACGCGCTGCGCTGCCCAGAGGGCCGCTGCCTCCCTGGCCTCACTCCCCGCAGGAGCTGGGGCAGGCCCTGGGCAGTTCGCGGGGCCAGGAGGTGGCCCTCCCTCCACCCACCTCCTGCCCTGTTCCCGGGTCCCTCGGGGTCGGTTCCGTTCTCACACTCCCGCTCCCTCCGCTGCGGACCCCTCCAGCCCACTCCTTCTCCCTCTCCCCCTCCCCACTGTCCCCACCGTCGCTCCCCAGGCAAGAAGGGAAGGAGGAGAAACGCCCCCCAGGGAAGGGAAAGCCCAGTTTCTTAGGAAACGCAACCATTTTTTATCCAGATATTTGGATAGGTCCTTTTTAAGAAAAAAAAAAAAAGAAAGAAAATGAACAAAAAAAATGTAAAACTTTTTTCCCCCAGTACAGGTGAGAGTGGGTGTATTCTGGCCGAGTGTGCTGGTGTGCGTGTGTGTGTGTGCGTGTGCGTGTGTGTGTGTGTGTGTGTGTGTCAGGGAGAAACTGAGCGGACTCTGAGACTGAGGTTCTCTGCTGCTGAGGGATCTTTTTGGACTAAAGGCCTCAGTTCCCAGCGGTGAAGGGAGGGGTCAGGCAGGCTCTTGGCCCGAGGTGCCCCTGGGGGCCAGGACAGGGCCCTCCCACAGCCCGCAGACCCCAGGAGGAGCAGGTCGGGGGCCGGGCAGCTGTGGCCGGGCGAAGGCCCTTCTGTCTTCCTGGTCTGGTGGCTCCTGGGAGGCGTGTGGCCTGGCGTGGCCCCCGGAGCTGAGCCGAGGACACAGGCTCCAGGACCCCTCCCTCCTGGGGAGGGGCTGGGTCACTGCAGCCCACCCAGCCAGCAGCCTCAGTCCAGGGGACTCCTGCCACCCAGGACCCACGGTCTGCCCTTGCCCAGCCTCTGCTCCGTGCCACGGAAGGGGCTGTCAGAGGCCCGTCACCCCACGTGGCTCTGGGGTGGCCTTGGGGCGGGTGTTGCTGTCAGCCTGGGTGGGGAGACCGCTGTCCCCAGGAGTGTGGAGGGAGTCCAGGCCCCACCTCGGATCCCAGCAGGCGCCTCCTTCAGCCCCCATCACTGCTGTGGAAGTGGGTGGGGCTCCCAGGATGGAGGAGCTGCCCCCCAGCCTGTTCTGGAATGTTCCAAGGGCCTCTAAGGAGAAACAAGTTCCCGGCCACTTTTGGCCTGACCACAGGGCAAGGACCAGGACCTCACAGTGGACAGGGGGTTCATCCAAGGCTGCTCCCCCTGGGTCCCGAGGCAAGGCAGGGGCCAGTCTTAGCACCTCGGCCTTCGCCACTTTGGTCTCCTGAGAGGGGAGCAGACGTTAGGGCTGCGGTCCCAGCGTGGCCACAGGCAGGGGAGGCCTGCTGGAGGCTGTCGAGGGGATTCCTGCCCTGGGCCGGGTTCTGGGCTCTGGCCCAGGTGGCTCTGGGGCGCTGCCTTAGGGCTGCAGTGAGCCTGTTGTACCAACCCGCTCCTGTGGGTTGCCCCCGCCCCACGCCACTGTTGACCAGCACAGGTGAGGGCCTCTTTCTGTCTGGAGATCACAGTCCATGGTGGGCTCTGCTGGTGCTGCCCCCTCACAGGCTCCAAAACACCCACCTGCAGCTCAAGAGCAGGAATTGAGTTTCATCTCTGCCGTGAAACTGCTGTGTGACCTGAGGCACATCACTGCCTTCTCTGGGCCTAACATCCTTTTTATGCCTAGAAGGCCCTGCAGCTGTCTGGGGCCCACACCATTCTCTGGGTTTGGGAAGCGACCCCTCATGGATAAAGTTGCCACAATCGGCCTGCTTTGTCCCCTCCGCCTCCCAGGACAGGGGATCTTGGTGGGGGAGGCCCAGCCAGCCAGTTCCAATCTGACTTCCAGAAATTGTGGACCAGAGCCTGGAGCTCAGAACCAACCAGCCAGGCCCTTCCAGCAGTCGTCCCCACGCTGCCGCCTTGGGGTGGGGTCGGAGGCAGCTCTGACTCCTTCCTAGGAGCATCCTGGGTGCTGTCCCCGTCAGCAGTGTGGGCGCAGGGGCCTCTCAGGGCCGCACAGGGGTGTCCCGTTTCTTGTCCCTTCGGTGTGTGTGCGTTTCTCCCTGGGCACAGAGGATGCCCCTCTGGGAAGCTGCGCCTGTCCCCACCTGCGTGGGGGCGTGGCCTCCTCTCCGCCCCAGGTCTGCACACCTGGAGGTGGGGACCCTTCTCTGTCCCCCCAGTCCACAGGGTGTCAGTGCATCTCCTACGTGCCTCTGCCTTCCCTGCCCCGGGCTTTGGCACCCGGGCCAGGGGCCACCTCATCTCCTGGGCCAGCCAGGCCCCCAGTCCCCTTCCCCAGCTCCCAGGCAGCTGAGCTGGGTCCCTTAGCAGGCCTCTGAGGACAGGTGACCGGGAGCCTGGGAAGGGGGCCGCTGTCCTGGGGACAAAGGGCTGGACCCCTGCCTGGGCCATGGGCACCGTGCCATGTCCCCAGGGGCACAGGACCCAGGGATGGTCCCCGATCCCCCCGTGTTGGTTCTGTAAACTGCAACCTGTACATACGTTGAGCATTCCTCTTGTAACAGAATTAATTTTTATGAAATAAATTATATTTCCTAGTCTAATAAAAAAGCCCAAGTCGTGTGCTGTCTTCTTGACATCAGTCATCCGCGGTCGGGGAGGTTCCTCTCAATCCTGTGAGGCCAGGGTGGCATTGTGGGTCTTCAGCTCCGAGCCCTGCACACGACCACACTCATTGTGCAGAACGGAAAACTGGCACAGAGAGGGAAAAGGACTTCCCCACGACCCACAGCGAGTCCCCTGGCTCTGCACCTGGGCCCTGTGCCGTCGCGCTGCCCGCATGCAGGACCATGGATCTGTTCAAGGCTCATTTGAGTCTGTTGGGGCTGGGTCACGGGTTGAGAGAGGCCCCAGCATCCCTGCCTCCCGGTGCAGAAGACACCTCCGGGGGCTGAGGCGGAGGGGTCAGTCCAGAGCAGGGAGACAGGGCTGAAGGGCAGACTGGGCTCCTGTGACTTTGGTCCCCGGGCTGCCATGCATGGTTGGGCTGGTTACGCACTGGACAACAGCAGCCCACCGAGCGGGCGAGGAACCACCCACAGGCAGCAGAGAGCTGTGCATGGACTGTTTCCAGCAGACGGCAGCAGAGTCTTGTTCTAATAAAATCAATACAGTGCTGTCAAGTTTCCCCGAGAGGGAGGTGACTGGGGATGAGGGAGTCCCTTTTCTATTTTTACAAAGATGCCGCATTATTGGTGACAGGCCATTTAATCTGGTCCCCTCTGCAACATGGTCCTCAGGTTTCCTTGTGTGAGTTGGAGCTGGGCCCACGTTTCCCAGCATGCACTGTGTCTCTGAGGAGAGCCTGTGGTCTCCTGAAGTCTGGGGTGAGTGCCCCTCTGGCCCCTTCATGGAGAGGCCCCATGCCCATCAGCACGTGGAGGGCCAGAGTCCCGTGGAGAAGCTGCTCTCCTGGGACCACCGTGTCCCCTGGAACTCCACCTGCTCAGGCCCAGGAGTGCGTGGTGCCCATGGTCCCTACAGCCCTGACCTCCTGGAGCCTGTGCCAGGATCACCCAGCCGTCCCTCTGCAGGGGGCATGTGCCTGTGGGCGGGTCTCAGGACGAGGGACCTGCTGCTGAGGGAGCAAATGGCCTTGTAGGGAGGCAGAGCCCTGGACAGTGTGTGTGTGTGTGTGTGTGTGTGTGAGAGAGAGAGAGAGAGAGAGAGAAAACGCACAAGGGAGAAGGAGGGGGGACACCCCTGGCCCAGGGGGGCTCAGACCCTGTACCTGCTGGGCACAGTGACACACACCTGTAATCCCCGTAACTCAGGAGGCTGAGGCAGGAGGGTGGCAACTTCAAGGCCAGGGGAGCGACTTACTGAGACCCTGTTCAGAGTCAAAAGTAGAAAGAGTTGGGGACGTAGCTCAGTCGTATGGCGTCCCTGTGTTCCATTAAAAAGAAGGAGAGAAAGAAAGAGAGAGAGAGAGAGAGAGAGAGAGAGAGAGAGAGAGAGAGAGAGAGAGAAAGAGGAAGGAAGGTCGGTCTCACTGTGGCGGCTGAGAGTCCACCGTCCATCTTGGGACTCCCCCACTCTGAGACCCCTGTCGGGCAGGCCCCGGGCCCAGGGCTGTTGGTGCCCAGCCTCCTGCTGCCCCCCACCCAGCAGCAAGCCGAGCCCCCTCCCGCTGTGGTGGGAAGCACCTGTCCAGCCCCTGGCCGGGGAAAGCCCAGCCTTCCTAGAGCTGGCCCGGGAATCAGGAGTCCCCGTTCCTGGCAGGACGCTGCGTCTCCCGTCCCCTGCCCTGCATGGACGGAGCAGCTGGAGAAGGGGGACCCCAGGTGCTGGCTTTCCAAGGTGCAAGCTGGGGAGGGGGTGGGGTGGAGGTCCGTGCTTCCTTGTCAAATCCATCAGCCCCTCCTAGGTCCCAGGGCTCCGGAGCCACACCTGGAGGTGGGCAGGCAGGTGGGCAAGGGGCTGTGGAGGCTCAGCAAAGCCCTGACTGGGCCCGGCTTTCTGGAAGGCGCCATGTCTTACACATTGGATGGCTTCTCTGTGGTACCATGTGTGGAGACACGGAGGCAAAGGTCACAGCCACCTGTCCCTGCCCAGTACCAGGCACTGATCCCAGGGTGCCTTACCACCGAGCTGCATCCCAGGCCTGTTTATTTTGAGAGAGGATCTCACTAAGTTGCTGAGGCCGGCCTCCTGCCTCAGCCTCCTGACTGACTATGATTGATCCTGGGTCTATGGACAAAGTTCTGAGGCCTGGTGTCTGTGGCCGACCCCAATGTCAAGGTGGTGTGGGCCATCCCATGAGACTCAGCCACTTGCTTTTATGAAATTTCTTACTAAGAGAAGATGCTGATGTCCTTTTGTGACAGACTCTATGTGAAGGCTGCTGTCTGCCAGGGTGCTGAGACTGTGTGTGTGTGTGTGTGTAGTGTGTATGAGAGAGAGAGAGAGAGAGAGAGAGAGAGAGAGAGAACTTGGCAACACTAACCAGGATTGGGGGACGGTGTCAGCAGGTGCACCAGAGTCGGTGCCATCCCAGCAGCCCTATGGAGTGGCCCAGCCCGGTCACTGGGGACGGAACATGCTCCACCTGGTTCCTTAACCCAAGAGGCCTCCCCAAGGCAAGGCCGGTGATTCCTGGAAACTCTGTCACAGGCAGGCACAGCACTTGGGGTGTGTGGGTGTTCCGTGGGACTTCAGGACACCAAGACCATGGCAGAGTATAAGAAGGTCGCTGTTGGAGGACAAGAGAGGATACTGGTCACATCCCTGATTATGATGTCCCATGACCATGACAGTTCCCACCACTGAGGATCATCACCATGATGACTCCGCCACAGGTTCAGCATTTAAAATGACCCTTGGGGTAAAGTGGGCAGTATTCAAATTCTCACCATTGTAACCAGTGGGGACAATGGCAAGGTCTTCCGTTAGGTCCACATAGGAAGAGCAGTGCCTTGCAGCTAGGCACATAAGACATTGGTTTCAAGACAAGGGGCCCTGCACCTCTCTTCTCAGCCCTGTCCACTGTGCCTCAGAGAGCACTGCCTTCACCTCCAGCTGCACCTCCACCTACACCTACACCTGCACCTCCACCTGTACCTACACCTGCACCTGCACCTCCACCTGCACTTCCACCTACACCACCACCTCCACCTCCACTTCCACATTACCTTCGCCTGTACCTCCTACTCCACCTCCACCTCCACCCCCACCCGCACCTCAACTTCCACCCACAACTCCACCTCCATCTTGACCTGTACCTCCACCTCCACCTGCACCCGCACCTCAACCTTTACCTCCATCTCCACCTGTACCTCCACCTCCACCTCCACCTGAACCTCCACCTCCTTCCCGACCTCCACCTGCACCTCCACCTCCACCTCCACTTCAACCTCACCTTTGCCTTCACTCTCAGCTTAACTTCGCCTGTACCTTCACCTCCACCTGCACCTCCACTGCACCTCCAACTCCACCTCCACCTTCATGTCCACCTCCACCTCCACCTTCACCTCTACCTTCACTTGCACCTCTACCTCCACCTCCACCTCCACCTCCACCTGAACCCCCACCTGCACCTCCACCTCCACCTCCACTTCCAACTTACCTTCGCCTGCACTTTCAATTTACCTTCGCCTGCACTTTCATTTCTACCTCCACCTCCATCTGCAACTCCACCTCCACCTGAGCCTCCACCACCACCTCCATCTCCACCTTCACCTCCACATCCACCTCCACCTTCACCTCCACCTCACCTCCTCCTCACCTCCAAATCCACCCACACCTCCACCTCAACCTCCACCTCCACCTCCACCTTCATGTCCACCTCCACCTCCAACTCCACCTGCACCTCCACCTCCACCTCCACCTTCACCTCCACATGCACCTTCACCTTAACCTTCACCTTCACCTCCTCCTCCACCTGCACCTTCACCTCTACCTTCACATGCACCTCTACCTCCACCTTCACCTGCACCCCCACCTCCACTTCCACCTCCACCTCCACTTCCACCTCCACCTTCACCTCCACCTCCACCTGCACCTCCATCTCCACCTGCACCTGCACCTCCACCTCCACCTGCACCCGCACCTCCACCTCCACCTTCACATCCATCTCCACCTCCACCTCCAACTCGACCTCCACCTATACCTGCACCTCCACCTGCACCTCTACCTCCACTTCCACATTACCTTCACCTGTACCTTCACCTTATCTTCGCCTACACCTCAAACTCCACCTCCACCTTCACCTCCACCACCACCTGCACCTCCAACTTCACCTCCACCTCACCTCCACCCGAACCTCCTACTGCACCTCCACCCCCACCTCCACCTCTACTCCCACCTTCACCTTCACCCCCACCTCCACCTCCACCTCCCCCCGAACCTCCACTTCCACCCGCACCTCCACCTCCACCTCGACCTGTACCTCCACCTCCACCTCCACCCACACCTCCACCTCCACCTGAACCTCCACCTCCACCTCCACCTGCACCCCCACCTGCACCTGCACCTTCACCTCCACCTCCACCTCTACCTCCACTTCGAACTTAACTTCGCCTTCACTCTCAACTTAACTTTGCCTGCACCTTCACCTCCATCTCCACTTCCACCTCCACCTGCACCTGCACCTGCACCTCCACCTTCATCTTCATGTCCACCTCCACCTTCACCTCCACCCCCACCTCCACCTGCACCTTCACCTCTACCTTCACTTGCACCTCTACCTCCACCTCCACCTTCACTTGAACCTCCACCTGCACCTCTACTTCCAACTCCATGGCCACCTCCACCTGAACCCCCACTTGCACCTTTACCTCCACCTCCACTTCCACCTACCTTCACCTCCACTTTCAACTTACCTTCGCCTGCACCTTTATTTCCACCTCCACCTCCACCTCCACCTGCAACTCCACCACCACCTCCATCTCCACCTTCACCTCCACATCCACCTCCACCTTCACCCCCACCTCATCTCCTCCTTCACCTCCAAATCCACCCACACCTCCACCTCAACCTCCCCCTCCACCCCCACCCTCACTTCCACCTCCACCTCCACCTCCACCTCCACCATCACCTCTACCTTCACTTGCACCTCTACCTCTACCTCCACATTCACCTCCACCTTCACCTGAACCTCCACCTGCACCTCCACTTCCAACTCCACTGCCACCTCCACCTGCACCCCCAACTGCACCTCCACTTCCAACTCCACTGCCACCTCCACCTGCACGCCTACGTGCACCTCCACTTCCACCTCTACTTCCACCTACGCCTCCACTTTCAACTTACCTTGGCCTGCACCTTCATTTCCACCTCCACCTCCACCTCCACTTCCACCTGCAACTCCACCTCCACCACCACCTGAGCCTCCACTACCACCTCCATCTCCACCTTCACCTCCACATCCACCTCCTCCTTCACCTCCAAATCCACCCACACCTCCACCTCCACCTCCACCCCCACCCACACCTCCACCTCCACCTCCACCCGCACCTCCACCTCCACCTTCATGTCCACCTCCACCTCCACCTTCACCTCCACATCCACTTCCACCTGCACCCCCACCTCCAAATCCACCCGCACCTCCACCTACACCTACACTTCTACCTCCACCTCTACCCCACCCCCACCCCACCCCCACCTGCACCTCCATCTTCATCTCCTACTCCACCTCTACCTCCACCTCCAACTCCACCTGCACCTCCACCTCCACCTATAGGTTCACCTTCACCTCCACATGCACCTTCACCTTAACCTCCATCTTCACTTTTACCTCTTCCTCTACCTCCACCTCCACCTTCACCTCCACATTCACCTCCACCTGCACCCCCACCTCTACATCCACCTCCACCTGCATCTTCACCTCTACCTTCACCTGCACCTCTACCTCCACCTGCACCTTTACCTCCACCTCCACCTCCACCTGAACCCCCACCTGCACCTCCACCTCCACCTCCACTTCCAACTTATCTTCGCCTTCACTCTCAACTTACCTTCGCCTGCACCCCCACCTCTACTTCCCCCTCCCCCTCCACCTCCACCTTCACCTCCACCTCCTCCTGCACCTCCATCTCCACCTGCACCTGCACCTGCACCTGCACCTCTACCTTCACCTCTACCTTCACCTGCACCTTTACCTCCACCTCCACCTGAACCTGAACCTCCACCTGCATCTCCAACTGCACCTCCATCTCCAACTCCACCTCCACCTCCACCTGCACCCCCATCTGCACCTCCACCACCACCTACACTTCCACCTTACCTATGCCTGCACTTTCAACTTAACTTCGCCTGCACCTCCACCCCCACCTCCACCTCCACCTCCACCTGAGCCTCCAACTCCACCTCCACGTCCACGTCCACCTCCACCTCCCCCTGCACCTCTACCTGCACCTTCACCTCCATCTCCACCTGCACCTGCACCTCCACCTCTATCTCTACCTCCACCTTTACCTGTACCTCTACCTCCACCCGCACCTCCACCTCCACCTCCACCCCCACCTCCACCTGCACCTTCACCTGCACCTCCAACTCTACCTCCACCTGCTACTTCCACCTCCACCTCTTCCTCCACCTTCTCCTCTACCTCCACCTCCACTTGCACCTTCACCTCCACCTTCACCTGCACCTCAACCTCAACCTCCACCTTCACCTTCACTTCCATCTGTGCCTCCACCTTCACCTCCACCTTCACCTCCACCTCCACCTCCACCTCCACCTGCACCTCCACCTCCACCTGCACCTTCAGTCAACCTGTCCTGTGCCTTTTACTTGTGTCTTGATTAATTCTTTGTTTGGGACGCCAAGGACCTGGATCCCACTGGACACCCTGACGGTAACAAGGATGAGCCAGGCTGGACTCGCCCTGAGCAGCTCACAGTGTAATAAAAAGCCTCTATCTGTGCTGGGGTTGTAGCTCAGTGGTAGTGCGCTCACCTAGCATGCACAAGGCACTGGTTTGGATCCTCAGCACCACATAAATGTAAAACAAAGATATTGTGTTCACCTAAAACTTAAAAAATAAATATATTTTTTAAAAGAAAAGCCTCCTTCCATAGGACATGGAAGAATAGAGAGGCCTTCCAGCCGCGTGGCCTTGACAGACAGGTGCCTGTGCAGGTGAAGGTGGGGCGGGGTGGCGCAGAGGGAACAGTGTGGTCACAGGTACAGAGAGCAGGGCCCCGCACAGGGACAGGGCCAGTACTGTTAGATAGTGCAGGGTCACTCTGCTGGAGTGAAGCCGGGGGACAGGCCTTCTGTCCACTGGCCCATCACAGTTGGCTGCAGTGCAGCTAAATGCGATAGGGAGCGGTGGGGAGTGTGGCTAACTGGAGACCGTCTGGCAGCGCTCTGGGACAGGACAGCCTCAGCCAGGCTCAGTAACCCGCGGCTGCCAGGAAGGGCCCGTGTCCAGGGCTGCCCCATTCTCCTGCCTTGAGAAGTCAGGACGAGGGTCTGGATGTGAACCTGTTCTACATGTTGTCGTTGGCACAAATGGCTTTTAAACGCTGCGCAGGTCAAACCAGACCTGCCTGGTTTGTGATCTGGGGGGAAGTGATGAGAGGCAGGGGATTGTCCGGCCTGGAGCTGCTTTGTTTCAGGAGTTTGTCTGCTGGGAGGACACAGTCCTGAGCCCTTGGCCCTCGCCTCCTCTGCTCCCTCAAGGGCCCCACATGGAGGAGAGCATCGCCCAGTGCAGCCCTGCCTCCCCATGCTGCATGGCCCTCACATGGACAGCCTTGCTGGCTCCTCCAGATGCCATCAAACCGCCTCCATCTCTAGAGTCCACTGCCTCCACTGCGGGAGAAGGGAAGGACAGGGCTCTGCTGTCAGTCCAGCTCCACACGACCCTGCCGCATGGACCAGGGCTTTGCGCTGAGGCTGGAAGAGAGTCAATTTACAAATACACCACATTATGCCAGGGCCACTCAGCAATGCCTGCCTGTAAAATCCTAGCCACCCAGGAGGCTGAGGCAGGAGGACTGCAAGTTTGTAAGTTTGCAAGTTCCGGGCCAAATCCTGTCTCAAAAAAAAAAAAAAAAAAATTTAAGAAGGGACAGACCCGGTGTCACACGCCTATCATCCCAGCGGCTCAGGAGGCTGAGGCAGGAGGATCACGAGTTCAAAGTCAGCCTCAGCAATTCAGTGAGGCCCTCAGCGACTCAGTGAGACCCTGTCTCCAAATAAAATATAAAAAGGGCTGAGGGTGTGGTCAGTGGTCGAGCACCCAGGGTTCAGTTCTCAGTACCAGAAAAATAATTCTAATCCAGCCGAGTCGGGAGGTAGGGTAAGGGAAGTCTGGGAAGACCACCAGGAAGGGATGGGAGGAACCAGCCTCCAGAGAGGAGCTCTGAGAGGTTTCCATGTTCTCTCTCCTGCCCTATGATGGGCTGATTGCTCATCACTCAGTGTCACCGGAAGCAGCGGGGACGCTGAGACTCTCAGCAAAGTCCTGGACAGACCCACCCAGGGGCAGGAACCTGGTAAAGAGCCCAGGCCCCACCCGAGGTCTCCAAACCCGCAGCCCAGGAGCAAGCCAACAGGGAGCACGTCGGGCCGGCAAGACCGAACCCAGCGTCCCCATCCCTCTCCCACCTGCTGCCAGGAGCTAAAGCCAACTCTCTGCGGGAAGATCCGCACCTCCACACTCTGTCATTTATGAGGTCTGGCCCTCCCTCGGTCAAATGTCACTGGACCCACCACAGACGGGACCAAGACAGGAACTGCAGGCGTCTGCGCGAACCCTGCTTCCGTTGACCCCCGAGACCAGGCATCTGGTGGACACAGAACCCACGTTTTCCTCACTCACCAAGGACAGGCTGACTCTGGGTCTTTGAGACTAGGGGTGACATGTCAAACCTCATGCTAGACAGAGGTCCCTTGTTCTCCCAAGTAGTCCCCTTTCACACCAAGGTAGATCCCAACACGGAGACCCAGAGGCGCAGACCTGACCTCTTCCCGCCCGACATCTGAGAGTCAGGCCACGGGTTGGGCCTGGGAGCGAGGGAACGGGCAGTCGCGGAGCGGGCAGGGCCTGCTGCCAGGCTCGGGCAGTCGGGGGCCCTTCCTCCGCGGGTTCCTGCAGTCGTGACAGAAAGATTTCAGACATGTCACTCAGAGTAGCAGGCAGGAGCTTATTGAAGGGTAAAAAAGGGGTGACACTCCCGGGGTGAGGAGGGTCCCCTTAGATAGGATAGCATGTCCCTCCAACCCTCCAGATTTATTTGGGGGTCCCAAGGAGGTTTCCAGAGAGTCCCACCCAGGTCCCCTTCTCGACTTTTGACAACTGACAGCAGGATGACAGTGGACTTTCAAGTCCCCACTGCCATGACAACGGTAGGTCACTTTGGTCCATGCTGACTAGTTCTAATCAGAACCACTTCTTCCAGGTTTCATGGTCGGGGAGAATTCTCCTAACTCCCCTGAGTTCTGGGACCTGCTCGGGGGAAGGGTCACAGAAGTCCCCTCTCTTTGGGGCAACTCGTGTTCTTCCCCGGCAGGTAATGGGCCAGTGGTTTGTGAGGAATGTGACCTGGCCTGTGGACTTGAGCCAGGCAGGGCTTCCGGTCAGTTGTTTTGGGAAGACAGCTTGTGGGGGGTCAGCGCTGTGGGCGGGAAGAGAGCGAGAAGGAAGGCCACTCGCAGCCTAGGACCTGCGGGGACCCGCAGGGAGAAGGTGGGGTGTTGGAGTTGGAGTTTTGAGGAAAACTGAGTCCCTCTGTTTTTTGTCTCAATTTCCTGACCCCTAACTACCCTTTGAATAGCCCTCGCAAGCTTTCTTCCCGAGGGTCTGCATGTTTGGGTGGCCAGGGAGAGTGGAGGTTGCCACATTGTTTCAGTGATAATGAAGGGTCCAGGCCACCTGTAGCGGGGGACATGATCTTAATAGTTTCTCTTAAGGGGAGGGGATTAGTTAAGGTTGGGGGAGGTGGTGACATGCCAGGCCTCACCCCAGGGGCCTGCCTGTCAGTTAAGCACCCCGTGGTCGTCCATCACCCAAACTGTCCTCTCCCTGGGCTCATTCAGGACTCACTAGCTCCCCAACACTCACGGAGGCACAAATCCTCCCACACGGGACACACGGCGCCCAGAGCCCACACAAGAGCTAAGAAGTTTATCTCAGACAGCAGAGAAAGGGCGTCCAGGGTCCAGACAAATGGTCAACTTCTAGGTGAAAGAGAGTCGGCCACCAGCCTCCAGGAACACACTCTTGTCCCTTAGACCCCAGGCCAGATCACATTCCATGCTATGCTAGCTCAAGCTCCACTGGGACAATATGAATGCAGCCACCAGGTGGCACCTCAAGTGAACGCAGCTACAACCAGGTCCTCTGGAGCCCTAGATGCCGACCTTGGCCTTGGTGGCTGAACTGCATTTTTCTCTCCAGGGAGGTGGGAGAATGGCAGGGTCAGCACCAGGGCGCCCTCCTCTGGCCCACAAAGGAATAACAATAAGACACAAAGTACAAAGGACAAGACACCTGCAAAGTACCAAAGAAGAGAGCCACCAACCTAGAATTCTAGACCTGATGAAAATACCCTCCACGGGGCATTTCCAGACCAATAAGCTGAAATCATTTGTTTCTAAAAGGCTGACATTAAAGAAATACCCACAGGAGTCCTCAGACAAAGGATTCCCAGAGGAAGTAAGTGCAGAAAGAAACGAGGAGGGGAAGGCCTCTTCCAGTACACAGAAATTAACGGGGGCTGTGGAAAGGGGAGACGCAGTGCCCCGTGAGTATTAAATAATGCCGAATAATTATTTGAGATAGCAACACAAAAGTTGGGGTGCACTAAGTGGAATTAAAGTGTTCTAAGGCACCCCCATTACCTGGGAAAGCGGGAAACTTGTTCATTGATATTGAACTTGAGTAGATATCATGTATGGATAAACATGATCTCCACTGAATATTAAACACAAAAATGTGAAAAATGAATAATTTTTTCAATTACTCAAGCCCCAGTGGAAGAAGGAGGAGGAGGAGGAGGAGGAGGAGGAGGAGGAGGAGGAGGAGGAGAAAAAGGAGCCTAGACCATTTGGGCTAATAATAATAATAAAAAAAAAACCACTGGAGTTAAACTCCAATGTTTATCTGTCTACCAATAATTATATAAAATGTAAATGGACAAAAGACTCCAAGTACAACGTAAAGAAGTCAGAATGGACTTTTAAAAAAAAGTGCCACTTGTAAGAAACACAGCTTACATACAAGGACATCTGATAAAATTAAAAGGGTCTAAAAAAGATACATCAAGGTAACACTATCCAAAGTAATGCTAGTGTAACTAAACTGCAATTAGAAAAATAAACACTAGGCGGGAAATGTATAAATATATGACGTCAGCAGAATAAGCAATAATAGGCCATGTGCCCATCGGGGCGGGTTACATTTTCCAATACAATTGCAACAATATCACCCACCTGATATTGAAGCCAGATTTAAAGTTAGGTAGTCAGTGTAGTTAGATCCGGTCTAATACTGAGTGAAATCTAAAATGGAGGCCATACTGAGAATGACTCAGGGAAAACAGGACAACTCATGGAAAGTTAATGAAGTCCCAAAGAGGCCCTAGGCCAAAGTCCACCTCAAAGAAATGTTAATGGAGCCCAGGAAACAGCCCCCAACAGATTTGGAGATAGCCCATCCCAGAGAAGTGATGAGCCCATCCCAAAAGTCCTTCCTGCCCGTTTGGCCCACCTGTGTCCTAACCCTTCCCACCTACATTCCATCACCAAAACTATAAAAAGGGGAGACAACCGCACTTCCACGGATTCCACCTCTTGGGTCCCCTAGTTCCCCCGGGAGAAGTCTTTTCTGCTGTCCTTTAATAAACTTCTACTTTCCACTCTGACCTTGCCTCGGCGTGCTTCTCTGGTGTTATTCTTCAACATTGGGGAAGCAAGGACTCGTCACCGGTCAACAGTGGTAACAGCGGCCCACAGAACCAGCAGGAGGCCATGGTGGTGGAGTTTAGGTACTGCTAGGACTTCACTGACGAGATCCACTGGGGGCTCGGAGCTGGCAAGAGACGCCTGGAGGATGGAGGGACAGAAGGGCCAAGGGCTGGAGTTCGCAGGAGTCTAGAACTTTCCAAAGGAGCTGCTGAACCAGCAAGTGGCAAAGGGAGGTGATTAGAGTCAGCGTGGGGTTGAGTTAGAATCGATGATGGGTGATATGTTACTTCCCAGGACCTGTGTCCTGCGTGGGGACCCAGGAACCCTGGAAAGAAAGACCCCAGTGAATCAGCGCTGCCTGATTGTTGCAGTGACAGGACATCACCACAAGATGGCAGCATCAGCCTGCAAACCCGCATTCCCGGATGATGGCTCCCTAAACTGACTGTGTGGGGGCTGAAGGCTCAGGGGATTGGAAACACCTGTGCCCTGGAGCCAAGTAAAACCACCACCTGCAGGTGAGCAGACTCCAGGTAGGGAAGAGAGGGGAGCTTTCAGGGCTCTGGGCTTGGAAGAAGGGGACCAAAACACTTCCAGGAGCCCCTGCTGGGCTCTGGAGGCAGAAATGCATCAGTTTGAATCTTGGTTGTGCTCCTTACCAGGTGTGTGGCTCTGAGCATACCACTAACTTCTCTGTACCCCAGAGTTCTCCTAAGGAATAGGGGACAGTCAATAGTGCCCAACTCATGGGGTCCTGAGATTCAGTGAGCTAGTTCTTTGGGGGGCAAAGCTGTGCTGTAGAGTAGTTGGCGTGCTAAGTACTTTGAACTGAAGGATGTTGGTATCAGCAGCTCGGGAGGCTGAGGCAGGAGGATCGCAATTTCAAAGCCAGCCTCAGCAACTTATTGAAGGCCCTGTCTCTAAATAAAAAATTTTTTAAAAAAAAAAAATATATATATATATATATATGAAGCTGGGGATGTGACTCAGTGGTTAAGTGCCCCTGGGTTTAATCCCTGGTACCAAAAATTTAAAAAATAAAGGATGTAGGAAGGCCTAAGGAGCAGTTCAGAAGCAAGGACCCTCTGAACCTTCTGTCCTCCTCTTTCTCACTGGCCCTGGGTCACAGAAACGGGAGGCCCTCTCCCCAAAGCCAGCCCTACAGCCTGGACACAGAACTCTCTTGAAGGCCCTCATCTCAGACAAAGGAAGGTGGATCAGAGGCCAAGGGGCCTCTTGTGGACAGGGCAGGCTTGCCCGTTAGGTTTTGTCCAATCGGCTGTATTTCTACACAGCGTCCCCGCTTCGTGGAACTAAGCCCAACAATGGACTGTTTTCTCTGGTCTCTGGGTCTCCTTTCCTGAAGGGTCCTGGGTCCCACAGAACTTCAGTCAGATAGATCTGCTACACTTTCCTCTTGTTAATCTGTCTCTGACACAGGGTGTCAGTGTGACCATCTGGGCGACCACATCATTTGGCTGCTTACGTCATGGCCCCTAAAGCATCCTCAAGCTCGCCTCCCTTGAAGGCAACCAGTGGTATTTATTGGGCACCTGCTGGGTGCCCCCTCGGCTATTAGGTCAACATTATCCCACCCTTTACAGATGAGGAAACTGAGGCTTGGCTTCCTGGGGACACCAATGTGACACCCAAGCCCAGGGCCATCTGGTTACAAAGCCTGGTTCTGTCTACCAAGTTGGGGACTTCCCTCCGGCCCCACCTGCCAGCCCCTGGTGTCCCTGGCTCCCTGGGGATAGAGCAGGTCCTGCTGAACTAGCACGACGGCTTCCGTCCAGCACTCAGAAGCATTCAGGGCATTCCTGAATCAAGGAGAGACAGGATGCCCGTAGAAGGCTGGGAATTATAAAATACCCGGGTAGTGAACAGGGCTTGGGATGTGCGGACATTCCCTCTCTCCTTTCTCCCCTACTTCTTCCCCTTCTCCTTCTTCCTCCTCCATTTTCTTCTTTACACGTGCATGTGCATAAGAATAAAGATGCCATCGGAGTGGTGGTGGGGGTGGTGGTCGGCAATCCCAGCAGCTCTCGAGGCTGAGGCAGGAGGATCATCACAAGTTCAAAGTCTGTATCAGCAACTTAGTGAGGGTCTAAGCAACTTAATGAGACCCCCGACTTAAAATAAAAAGGGCTGGGGATGTGGCTCAGTGGTTAAGCACTCTTAGGTTCAATCCCTGGTACCTAAATCAATCAATCAATAAATTGGGCTGGGGCTATAGCTCAGTGGTAGAGCACTTGCCTCACATGCATGGGGCCCTGGGTTCAATCCTCAGCACCACATAACAGTCAATGAATAAAGATATTGTGTCCACCTACAAATTTTTAAAAAATTCAAAAACCAGTCAATCAATAAAGACAGCTAGTGGGTGCCCAGCAATCCATCATTTACAGTATTCCCCTGGCACCCTGACTATGCTTGCATGTAAGAGGTGGTTGTCATCAACACTACCCAGAGGCACTGTCCCACATTCCCCAGCTCCACCCCAAGGCAGGGGGGACCTTCACAGCACAAGAGAGTAGCCGCTCCATTTCTAAGTGCTGATGGGAACTGGAGAAGCTACTGCAAATTAGGACTGTGGGGGACCAGATGTGCCCTTTGGCATATGATCATCATGGGCTGGTTATCTGGAGAAACTACAGATACAGGAAAAGCTTGAGAACAGGGAGCTGTTTTTTGCAAGGGAAATTTACATCTGTAAAGGAAATCGCTTGCCCTCTCTGCTCTAGTGTGTCTGTGCCAGACCCTCAGAGCCCCTGGAATCTGCACAACAAAACTTTTGTTTGCTCCCCCCTGCCCCCCTTTCATAAGCCCCCCCACACACAACTCACTCCCCTTTTCCTTTCCCTGATGGGGAGGGAAAAGGCCTGGCACCTGCCAGTCAAGTGCCCCATGCTAAGCCACCTTCTCCACCTTCTTGCTGAGGGTTAGGCTTCGGCCGACCTCAAAGCCACATTTTTGAGACTGATTCGGATTCTCTGAGTATCTCCCGTGTCTGCACGAGCTGTTCCTGTCATTAAACCTCAGTCTGCTTTTCTCTTGTCACTCTGTCTTGTCTCAGGGGTCCTCACCAACTCACAACAATGAAGGGTAAAGAGAAAATGATTCTGTCCTCTTCGGGACTCCTCAGGACTTATCAGAAGGGGCCCTTGTGGCCTGCCCAGGACAATCCCAGTCCCCAGTACATGTCCCCAGTCAGCCCAGGGGCTGCCTGCACAGCCTCCTCAGGTCCCCACCTCCCTGGTCCCCGCCCTGGAGCCCATCAGCTACCTTGTCCCCAATGCCAATCCAATATTGAGGGAGAAAAAAGGGAAAAGAAGTTTTATTGCTTTGCTAGCAAAGGAGCTCAGGGGACTGTCCCAAAGGCTGGGATTCTGCCTACCAGGGGGAACGGGGGCTTTACAAGTGATCCAAAGTCCACATTCCAAGTGCTCTCAGTTCAGAGTTATAATTCATATGTTAATTGGGGTGAGAGTCATCTCTGAGATCTTCTGGTGCCTTCCCTAAATCTGACTTACTTCTTTCCTTATTGGTGGGTGTGTGTCAAAGACAGATCACTCCGCCTAGGATGGGGAAGAAAGGTCATTCGGTTTCCCTTGAGATTAGGGAGGGGTGAGATTAGGGAGCAGGGAGAGAGGAGGAGAAAGAAACACCTCCATTTTAGAAGTCACGGTGGGCTGGAATTGTGCTCAGTGGTAGAGCGCTTGCCTTCCATGAGTGGACACTGGGTTGGATTCTCAGCACCACATATAAATAAATGAGTAAAATAAAGTCCATCAATAATTAAAAAAAATATATAAAAAATCAATGCTCTGCAATGGCAGAGCAGCAAGCACTATATTCAAAGTGTAAAGTGGACCACTGTTAAAATCCAAGACGCTGAGAGGCAGAGACGCCCAGGCAGGAGGGATCACAAGTTCAAGATCACCCTTAGCAATTTAGTGAGCTTCTGTCTCAAAATAAAAAAAAATAAAAAGGGGGGCTGGGGATGTGGCTCAAGCGGTAGCGCGCTCCCCTGGCATGCGTGCGGCCCGGGTTCGATCCTCAGCACCACATACCAACAAAGATATTGTGTCCACCGAGAACTAAAACATAAATATTAAAATTCTTTAAAAAAAAAAAAAAAAAAGGGCTGGGAATGTGGCTCAGTGGTTAAGTGCCCCTGGATTCAATATCGTCCCCCTGCCCCATAAAAAAGTAGGAAGAGGCACATTCTGTACTTCCTAAGAGTGAGAGGGCAGAAAGACTTTGAGCTGCAGATTATGAATAAAGGCCCCAGATTTTAACTGCCATTTTTGTCCCCTGTCCTGATCCTGTCTCAATGTAATTCTGAAACAACCTTTCAAGATGGAGTCCCAAGGCCATTAGGACGCAGGGTTTAGGCTTGATTCCAGCTGCTGCCCCAAGGTGAACTTTGATCACCTCCACCTGACCGCAGGCCTCTGGAACCACCTCTCAAGTGCACTGTGCCCAGAGGTTCAAGATGCGTCAAGAGGCGATCCACTCCTTTGGTGGACATTCCACCTTCTTTTCTTTATCTCCTATCCTACACAACCCGTGTTCTCAACTCTAACCAGTTTCCCTAAAAAGGATTTCTTGTGCTTTTTAAGAAACAATCCTTCCCAGAGACAGAGGCAGGAGGATCTTGAGTTCAAAGCCAGCTTCAGCATTTTAGCAAAGCCCTAAGCAACTCAGCAGGACCCTGACTCAAAATAAAAATACAAGAGGGCTGGGGGTGTGGCTCAGTGGTTAAGCACCTCTGGGTTCAATTCCCAGGGGCACAGGCACCCCCCTAAAAATCCAATCTTGTTGGCTTTCTTTTTTTTTTATACCAGAGATTGGACTCTGGGGCACTCGACCACTGAGCCGCATCCCCAGCCCTATTTTCTATTTTGTTTAGAGACAGGGTCTCGCAGAGTTGCTGAAGGCCTCCCTTTTTGCTGAAGTTGATTTGAACTCGCTATCCTCCTGTCCCAGCCTCCTGAGCCGCTGGGATCACAGGCGCGAGCCACCACGCCCGGCTTGAGGGCTCTTGATAGCTCCCACCTACCCAGCCTTCTTTAGAACACCGCCTAGAGTTTCTGAATCTGTTTCCCGAGTTGCAATTCCCAAGACCTCAAAATGGACAGTTTGACTTGCGCAGCCTGTAAGTCTGGGACGCACACGCAGGCGCCCCGTTACATGGAGTGGCAGGGGTCAGGGTGTGAGGGTGGGACTTGCTGACTGCCACCAGCAGCGCTTCAAGCTTTGGGTCTGCTGAAAACTAGGGAGGCCATGTTCAGCCTGGGGTTGGGGCCTGCCCAAAGGTGGGGGGATCAGGGAAGGATGGGGTCCTTTGCTGGAGTCTGGGGGCGAGGTGAGCCCTTCCAGGTCCTCGCGGCGCAGGGATAGACAGTGGGCCGGCTCCGCAGGCGTGACCAGTGCTTTGCCTCCGGACGCCTCACTTTCTGCACCTGCAAAATGGGCGCGCGCTGGCCCCCGCCCGGCGCAGGGGAGGAGGGCGGTGCGCACGGAGCGCAGGGAGGGGACTAAAGCCGAAGAGCGAGTCAGCGAACCAGGAAGCGCCGGCGGGCGGGCGGGCGGGCGGGGCGGAAGGAGGAGCCCGGCCTGCGGCCCGCGGAGCCCGAGTCTCGGTGGCCGTGCAGCCGGGAGGCGGCGGCGGCGGCGGCGGCGACAGTAAGTGCGGGCCGAGGGCGGGCGGCGACTGGGGCTGGCCTGGGACGAGCCCTCTGGCCCCCGATCGCCCCGGGCTCGCGCTCTCTCGCCTTCACCTCCCGCGTCCCGCCTCCCTCCCGGGCTGCGCGCCCCGCTCTCCTCTCGCTCGGGCTTTCCACCTTCTCCTCCCAGACTCTCGCTGTCCTCCGCCCTGTGCCTGTGCCTCCCCGCCCGGGTGCGGGGCCGGAGTGTGGGCCAGGCAACCCCAAGGGTCCAGAGGTGTCTGGCTCTGTGGCTCCAAACTGGGGGCCTGCCTGGGGCTGGGTGCCCAGGGACGCAGGGCTTCCCAACTAGCTGCCCAGCCCCCTGACCTGTTCCCCAGCGAGGAAATCGAGTCCCACCGGCAAGACTAACTTAGCCAGGGTCGGGAACCTAGCTGATACTGCAGGACACCCACACCCCCGTGTTGCTGCTGCTTGGTGCCCGGGCTACCCCTCACCCAGAGTCTCCCAGGGAGGAGCAGGGCCGGTGCCTGACCCGGGGAAGCTTGGTCATTTCCTTGCCTTCTGCTAGCTTTCACAAAGGGTAATAAGACTCTGCGCACTCCAGTGCTCTGGCCCGTGACCCGGGACAATTCCTGGCTCCTTCAGAGGCCCTGTCAAGGCTGAATGGCCCTGGACAAACAGATGATGAGCTGGGAAGGGCCTGAGTGACCTAGCCTTTGGGCCCTGATGCTGTCCCTCTGGATAGAACATCTGGTTGACTTCTATGGATTAGAATCACTTTTTTTTCCCCCCATTGCTGGGGATTGAACCGCAGGCCTTGCACATGTTAGGCAAGTGCTCTATCACATCCCACCCCACTTTGCACATTCTTTAGCAGTAATTTCAAGTGTGTGATAGTGTGAGCATGTGTGTGCATACACGCACACCCTGGCTGGGAGGGGCTTGCTCAACCAAGGGAGATTCAAATAGACTTGCTGACTGGATGCTCTGGGCCTACTTTGGGCAGCTTTCAGCAGCCCTGCGCCAGGGTACATTCTGCCCAGTAGGGGGCGCTGTCCTGGTTGTGCACAGCCCCATCATTCAGCAGATACTGATGCTGTGTGCACGCTGGTCACTCCCTTTGCCTCTGCTCCCAGCTTCATGGCTGCAAGGCCTTCAGGAAGGGGGTTTGGACTTGGAAGCAGCAGACACAGGTTCACATCCCCTCCCAGGGAAGCCCAGGAGTCTGGCATGGGCTCCAGGCTGCTTGGCGTGTGACTTCACTATTGCCATCTGGTAGCTGTGTGACCTTGGGCAAGTTACTGAAACTTTCTGAGCCTCAGACCCCTCATCTGTGAAATGAGTCTTAGAGTAGGACCTAACATGTTCTGCTGTTGTCAAGCCCAAGGGCTAGGCGGAACCTTGGCATGTGTGGTTACAGGACTTTATTTTAGCTCCTGGGAATTCTTTCTGTTGAAAGTAGGAAAAAGCAAGAGCCTTCAAGGCTTCCATTTTTCCATCTGTAGAAGGAGCAAAAATGTCGGCCCTGCCTCATTCCTTGGGCTGCCATGAGTTTATCCCAGGATATAGACAAAGCTCTCTGTCGTGTTGGGGGGTGCTCCCAGGTCAGGCCGGCTTCCCCTGCCAGCCGCGTCACATGTATTTATTCTTTTATAGGATGGAGAGGATGCTACTGCGGGAGGGACCCCAGACTGAGTGTCCCGTTCTCAGTGTTATGTATTTCCCATTTTTCAAGCTGCTACCACATCCTCGGTGCCAGCTAGAACAGGGAAGTGGGATGCCACCTTGCAGCCAGCCAGACAGGTGACGAGCCCAGGATGCCAGGGAGGATCAGCCGACTGTTCAGTAGCCACTTCCCCACTCCGGCTGGTGCCAGCCAGTCCGAGTTCATGGCCATTGTAAAAAAGGCTTCCCTGGCTTTGCACGTGGGGCAGTCGAGGCTCAGAGGCGGGCAACGTGCCCAAGGCCTTGCGGGCAGCGGTTGTCAGCAGCCCAGAACCTTCATTGCCTTTGGTGCTACCACGGCTTGGGAGTGGCCATCTCCTGGCGGGATGTGTTGACAGAGCTGGGACCACAGGCACGAGCTGGAAGCCTCTGCCCAGCCGTTTACCTAGTCTGTGACCTGGGCCTCTGTCCCCACAAATGAAATGAGGAGTGGGCTATCCGGTTACCCAAGTCTCTGGATCAGCATGGATTTTAAATATATATATATATATATTATTTAATTCAGATAACTTTATTAACTAATTTATTTTGTACCAGGGATTGAACCCAGAGGCACCTGACCACTGAGCCACCTCCCCAGCCCTTTTATATATTTTATTTAGAGACAGGGTCCCTCCAAGTGGCTTAGGGACTCACTAAGTTGCCGAGGCTGGCTTTGAACTCACGCTCCTCCTGCCTCAGCCTCCAGAGCCACTGGGATTACAGGCGTGAGCCACCACACCTGGCTCAGATGACTTTATTTTTATCTATAGTTTAAATTCATTTTTAAACAGTTAAAGAAGCCACATAGTTTAAAGTTCAGAAGAAACAAAAAAATGAATAGTGAAGCCCTCCTCCCTGTCCGTCTCCCTCCTCAGAGACAGCCACTGTCAGGGATTTCATTGACGTCCTTCCAGTGACATCCTGCACATGCACAAATGCATAGGTGTGCATTTTTTTACACACACCTTTCTACACAAATAGCGTATCCCACATGCTCTCCTGCTCCTTGCTGTTTTGGCATAAAGTTGAAGAGTTTAGAGAACATTCTTTGTCCATCCAGGGCCCTGATTCCTATTTTGATGCTGCCATGACCCCAGGTTGCCCGTCCAGTGTGCTTGTCATGGGCCCCCCTCACAGTGTTTGGCCCTGCCTGTTGCTGGTCTCCTCTTGTGTGGTCAGGGTGACCTGTGAGGTCATTTAGAGTTCTGACATCCTGTCCTTCTCCTAGTCTGACTTTCCTCTTCCTGGTCCTTGAACATGAAGCTCTCCCACCGAGCTCTGGCGGCCTGAGAGCCCTGGTGGGGGATATGATTGGTTTGTAGGAAGGCAAGCCCACCTGTGCCCGGCCTCAGCGTCCACTCACTACCCTGTGCCTTTCCCTGCCTGACAGTGGCCCTTGGCTCGGAGGATGCCGTGTGTCACAGCTCCAACTCCACCTACACACCCGTGAGCGGCTCGCTCGGAGCTGACCCAGAGGCGCTGCCCGGACTGGACTGCCCAGGCCCCGGGCTGCCGAGGCCCGAGGACCGCTTTAACGGCGCCTACGTCATCTTCTTCTGCCTGGGCATCGGCAGTCTGCTGCCATGGAACTTCTTTGTCACTGCCAAGGAGTACTGGGCCTTCAAGTTGCGCAACTGCTCCAGCCCAGCCACAGGGAACAGCCCCGAGGACACCGACATCATGGTAAGGGCGCTGTGCCCGAGGCGCCGTGCCAGGGAGGCCCGCTGCGTGCTGGTGAGCGGAGGAGGGTGTGGGAGCCGCGTGGACAGAGCTCCACTCAGCGCTGACCTGGTTTGCGGGGCGCGCCAGGCTTCGTGTGGCCAGGAAGATGGAGGTGGATGAGACCCAGATCCAGGGTTCAGTTTGCTTCCTATTCAGTTGCCAGGAGGGGGCCGTGATGCTTCTGTCCGGTGCAGGCTGGTAACCCAGCAATCCAAAGCCGTGGCTCTGGGAAGGTGTGCATTGAATAGCATTAGGTTCAGCTGTAAGATACAGAGACTCGCCAAAGAGAAGTGGATCAAACAAGATGGAAGGTCATTTTTCTCTCATATTGAAGTCAGGGGTTGGGGTGCGGCCTAAGGCTTGTGTGATGTTCTGTGGTGTCAGGAACCCTGTTGTTTGACCATGTGTAGCACTCATGTCCAAGGTTACTCCATGGTCCAAGATGGCAGATGGAGCTCCAGTCATTACATCAATAGGAAGACAAAAGATGAAAGAAAGAAAGGCATGCTGCTAGTAAAAACACTTCCTGAAAATAACACATTGCTTCTGTTGACACTGCATTGGTCTCAACTCAGTCACATGATCACACTAATTGCAGTGGAAGCTGGGAAATGTAGTTTTAATTTTGTTTGTTTGGTCTTTCTGGTGCTGGGAATTGAACTTCAGGTCTTGGCTCATGCTAAGCACAGGTTCTACCACTGAGCTACACTCCCAGCTGTGAAATATCTTCAAATGTAGGTTTATCCCAGAAAACCATGTGTCCACTAAAGTGGGAGGTTGGTATTTAGCAAAGACAGAGTCTCATAGCCCATTTTCTGTGCCAACAACACAGTACCACAGACTGGGTGAGTTATGAAGAAAGGAGGTTTATTTGGGCTGGTGTCTCTGGAGGTCCAGAGTAGAGAGGCTGCCTCTCCTGTGGCTTTCTTGCTGGCAGAGGTGGGGCACAGCACCCCACAGCAAGCGACAGGGAGCTTGAGTGCGTGTGAGTCGGGTCTCTTTTTTAAAAATCCCCAAGAAATGGTGATGGGGTCCACCTAATGCTTATCTTACTCTGCTCATCTCCCAGAGGTCTCCCCTCTAAATATCATATTAAGTTTCCACCCTCTTGATGCCTCACACTGGGGATTACATTTCAACACCGTGGCCTTGGGGGACACTGCATTTCAGGGTGGGCGGGGTGCCGCTCTGTGTAGAGCACATGCCTAGTGTGCTTGAGACCCTTGGTCTATCACAGCATCAAAAAAAAACTACATTTCCCAGTATCCATTGCAGCAGGCATGGTCACGTGACTAGTTCTGGCCAATGCAGTGTGCAAAAAGGCAAGGAGGGCTATGTCTACACCACAGCACAGGAGATAGGAACCCTTGGGGACAAGGAGTCTGGGCACAAGGTAGAGATCTCTGTGATCAGGGTGGATTTGAAGAATGGGGGAGGAGACTGCAGGTGGAAGAAACAGCTGGGCCAAGGCACACCAAGAGGAAGGATGTGAGGAGCCACGGGGCATCAGGTCTGGCTGTACAGGGTTTGCGGCAGGGGCCCTGTGGCTCAGACCACTGCCCAGGCCTGGGGGCTCAAGGTGAGAAATCTGAATTGTTTGATTGACAGTGGCAGTAAGCTCCTCCCTCCCAACGCAGGGCTGCACATTGTGCCTGTGGGTTTTCTGGGGGGAGAGACCGGCAGGGGAGGAGTGTTAAAAAAAATGACTGACACTTGCTAAAACAGCAAGGCCAACTTTGTTTAAGACTCTTGCAATAGGGAGAGAGCTGGGACTCGACTCTGACAAGGACAGGTGTATTTATAGCCAGGAACAGGGAGAGGGGTCAGTGGATGGAAGATGACTAAGTGGGACTTCAAGGGTAGAGGATGCTCCCTCAAACACACGTGGGTGGAGAAGCCAAGCGGGCTCTGAAGGCATGGGGTGGGGTGTTGTCAGAGCCCTGTGCCTTTCCTCCGGGGCATCCCTCAGGGACAGGCGGGAACACCAGCAGAGCCAGCCACAGGGCCAGCCCTACCCCTTGGCTGGCACAGGAGGTAGCTCACCGCTCCTTCTCTGAAGGCACCTTCTTATCCTTGACCTAACCCCTGGAACCTTCCTCAGTGTGGGCATGAACGGGACACATGGGAAGGGCATCTCTTTCTGCCTTTCAAGGCCTGAGCCCAGCTGCTACACACCTGGATCACCAGGGAGCATTCTGCAAAATACCCATCAAGCCCAGCCCAGGGATCCTGCTGGAGTGAGTCTCAGTCGTGGTGCAGACTTTGGTATTTTCTAGTTTACTCTCCTGTCTGATTGCCACCCCCCAAGAGCTTTGACTTCCCGGGGGCCTCTTCTGTGAACCTAAGAATTCACCTGGGGTCTGAGCCTGTTTGTGCAGCTGAAGAGCCTCTGCCAGGGAGTGGGTGGTGCACAGCCTCCTGTGGTCCTGAGACCAGCAGCCCTGGGGGCTTGTGGGTAGTGCAGCCTCCAGCCCCACCCGAGACCCAGAGTCAGGATCAACTGGGTTCCAAGAACCAAGACTTGCCACCTGTAGCTCCTGGGAAGGTGACTGGCAGGTGCAGTGGCTTTTGAGAAGCCCTGGCTAGTTGTTGGCTCTGGGTCTGAGTCAGCCTCTGTGACACCTTGTTTTCCTGGTGTATAAAACCACCATGTTGGGTGTGGTGGCGCACGCCTGTAATCCCAGTGGCTTGGGGAGTCTGAGGCAGGAGGATCACGGGTTCAAAGCCAGCCTCAACAACTCAGTGAGGCCTTAAGCAACTCAGTGAGACCCTGTCTCTAAATAAAGTACAAAAAAGGGCTGGGGATGTGGCTCAGAGGTTAAGTACCCCTGGGTTCAATCCCTGTATTTTTTTAAAAAAAGAACCATATCCTGTGGGGGTGTGGGTAAGCCCATTCCTGGGTGTTGGGACAGGCCTGGTCCACTATCCCAGATGCTGTACAAACAGGATCAGTACAAATCCCCGGGGGCCTGGAGCCCGCTCTTCCGAGCTGCCTGGGGCCCTGGTGTGTCCCCACGGGCTCTGCCTTAGCCTGGTGCTTTATGGTCCTCTCTTATTCACTAGAGGCTCCTGTGTCCCAGCCGTCCACTGGCCTCGGTAGATGCTGCTGCCCACTGGGCTTCTTCCGGCAGGTCCCCGCCCCCGGGTGCAGGCTGCTGAGGGAGGGAGAGCAAGTGCAGGGTCTCTGGGAACGGCGCTGGCTCTTGGCGAAGAGGCCCTCCCCGGCCGTCCCTTCCCAGCTGCAGGCACTTAGCATTCCAGCCCCGCTCAATGCTTTATTGCCCGTTTCCAAGTGCTGGCAGGTGCGGATGTAGTACCTGTGGCTGCCCGGAGCTCCTGGCTCTTGGCATCGGAGATGAGAGACCTGTCACCCCTCGATTCATGGGCCGGTGCTGGGAACAGGCGTGCTGGGGTGTCTCTGCGTTTTCTGGGCTATTTTTCTTTTCCTCATTCCTCATTCCTGCCACCGGCCTCCCCCATGCTTCCCCTCCTCTTCCCAATTCCCTGCAAGAGGCGGCCGGTCTGCCCAGCATCTTGAGGGCCAGTTTGTGGGAAAGGGACGGGAGTCGGACAAATCCACCTCTACCTGCCACCTGTAGCTCCATCAGCTGAGGGGCTCCATGGTTGGGGTTTTCTTTGTGGGGGGGAGATACTTTTAATATTTTGTGGGAATAGATAGCATTGCTGGGGAGTTTGACCCCGTAGGATTGTTTGAACAGAAACCCCCACTCCAGTGATGTCACTTTCAAGGTCACCTCCCGTGCCAGGCTCCCGTCTTCTGCCTGCAGCAGTTTGGGCATGGTTTAGACAGCTTGCTGCTTGCCCGTCTCTCCTCTCTTTCTCTGGAATGAGACCCACAAATAAACCCAGCGAAGCCCTGTTGGCCCAGGGCCAAAAACTAGGGCATAACCGAGGAAGAGTTGGCATGGAAGGCTGGCTTGGGGCAAGCTGCTGCAGCCTCCATTTTGGGAACCCACTGTGCCGGCACGGGTGCGGCACAGACTTCCCTCTTGTTACCCCGGCAAGGTGGGTCTCCGTGACGCGGTTCTGGAGATTGAACCCAGAGGTGCTCCACCCCAGAGCTAGGTCCCCAGCTCTTTTTATTTTGAGACAGGGCCTCCCTAACCTACCCCAGGCTGGACTGGAGCTTGTGACCTTCCTTTCTCAGCCCCCTGAGCAGCTGGGATTCCCGGTGGGCAGCACCGGGCCTGGCTGGCCATCTATTTCTTCAGAGCTGAATTCCAAAGATTGGTGCTGGGTGAAACCTCCCCTCCCCCATCAAAATGCAGTAAGGCGGGGTTTGGCCTCAGTCCCGGCAAGGAGATGGCAGGAGATGGTGGGGACAGTTGGAGAAGTGGGCTGGGGGTTCCAGGCTCCTGCCACAAGGTGTGGGCGAGCCGCGTGCACAGGGCAGCACCCCCTCCCCGCCAGCCGCCCAGTCAGGGGCTGCTCTAGACCATTTTTTTAAAAAAATTAGAACCAAAAACGGGTCATTTTTCATTCCCCTGTCCACTCTCGGACTCAAACTGCAGTCCAGCCAACGTGACAGTCCCAGTAAAACACCTGGGACAGCTTTGTCTTTGTTTTTAGCCTTGCCACTTCCTGCAGAGGCAGGGAGCCGGCCTGGCCTCAGCCTGTGGGTCCTGGCTCTCGGGGCCTCGCGGGCCCTGTTCTCTTTCTCCCTCCCGATCTCGCCCCCTCCCCTCCTGCACCCCGTCCCCGGGCCCTCCAGGGCCATCAATCGCTGGGTCTCTGCCTTTGGTTTTCTTTCTTCCCGCCCGCCTCCCTGGAATCCAGGGGCGATTTCCTGCCCACGTGAGGAGCGGGCCTGGGCCCTGAGCTCAGTGTCGTTTTAAGGTGATTGACCATCACAAGCGCCCGGAGAGCCGGACCTAGAGGGGGGTCTCCAGGAGAAGCCGCGGCGTCTTCATTGAGGGCAGCCACGGTCTGCGAAGGGTCTGCGGGGACGGTGGGTGCCCAGGGGCTCTGCTGGACTCCTGCCGGCCCTCTGCATGTGCGTGTGTGTGGTTGTGTGGGAGTGTGTGTGTGTGCAGGCACACGTGTCTGAGGCCTGTGGCAGCCTGTGGTTTGGGCCCATGAGACAGACAGAAATTGTCTGTCTACAGTGGAGACCGCGCACAGGAGGAGGAGGAAGTGCCTGCTGGAGCCAGCCCAGGGCCTCCTCCTGGTGCTCCTCCTGGGTTTCCTCCTGTGGAGGACAGCTGGAGCACCCAGACCGCCTCCTGACCACCACCACGTGGCAGGCGGAGACTGATGTGGGCTGCATGGGCCGTAGGCGGGGAGTGTCCTCGATGGCCTGCTTCCTTCTTTCCCTGGTCATGTGCTGGAGATCAGGCTGCAGAAGAGGAAGGACTGGCCATCGGGTGTCAGCAGTCAGGGAGCCTCGAGTCAGGCATCCTGCAGGAGCTCAGGGTCACCCTGTGGACTTCCCAGGGTCCTGGTGTCTCTGGCCCTTCCCTCTGTCTGTCTCTGAGCCCTTCCTCTGCCCCTCTGAGGGCACAGAGGGAACAGGAGCATGAAAATCAGAGAAGCCACTTGTCCCTTGTTGGGGTGGCTTCGACAGCAGAGGGGGTGCAGGGTTGATGGAAATGTTGTTTCCCCCCTCCCCTGCGTGGTGGGACGGCCCTGGGACTCTGGAGAGCTGGCATTTTTTTCTGCCGACCTTTCAAACTCGCTGGTGACCAGGGCCTGCAGGCTCCCCTCTAGACTGGACTGAGGCCAGCAGCTCTGGTCTCCCGGGAGCAGAGGGCAAATGTTCTAGGCTTTGGGGGCCACCCTCTGGCAGCTGCTCAGTTCATGCCTTGACAGTACGTGGCCCAACCGTGGTGACCGAGTCCCAGTGTTTACAAAAAAGGTGGTGACCAGATTCGGCCCAGGGACAGGCCTTTGCCCACCTCTGGACTGGTTACTCTTTATGGATCGCCCCCACGCTGGTGAACCCTGGTCATTCGCAGAGATGCTACTGACCTGTCTTCCATTAATTCTCTTCACGCATTTGCCGACGGTTCCCTGGACTGGATCTGAGGTTCCGCAAAGGCAGGAACTGGGCCTGATCTCAGGGCCTAGACTATCAGGGAGCTCAGCCGGTGTGTGCAGGAGGGTGAATTCATCCAGGTGCTGGCGAGGGCCTGTCCCGGGTGGGTGCTGGGCTGGAGGCGAAGGGGAGGGATGGGGGCGTGGTGTGGGTCTGGGGTGGTGCCCAGCATGGACTTCTCCTCTCTGTCCAGGCCACAGCACACCCTGCCCACGTCCATCAAGCCTGGATCTTTGGGGTTATCCTTTATTCCCTTGGTCCCTCCACCCCCACATTCAGTCCATCGACATGTTCTGTCGCTTGAACCTCCAAAAAGTCTCAAATCCCTCTCTCCTTCCAAGGCCAGCCTCAGCCTCTCTGACCACACTGCCTCCCTTGGACTCCTGCCAATCCTCTGCATGTGCGTGTGTGTGGTGGTGTGGTGGTGTGTGCAGGCACACACCCATCAATTCTCTGTGGCGCCGGAGAAGTGAGCTGAAGACATAAATGGAGAGGCCTTGCACGTCACCTGACAGCCCAGGGGACAGAGGGCTGGGTTTGAGCTGTGTAGCTTTGGGCGAGTTGCCTGACCTCTCTGAGCTTTGGTTTTTTCATCTGGAACATGAGTCTTCCCTGGAAGGGGAGCATGGAGCCATCCGATATGTAAAGAGTGCTCGGGATGCAGAGCCGGAGGACCAAGTTAGAATCCTGCGGCGGCTTCCCACTTAGAATAAAATCCCAAATCCAAGTTCCCTTGACCCCTGGGAACTCCGGGCAGTCCTGTCCGGGCCCAGCTTCGGTCCCCTTGACACCTTCTCTCCCTGTGCAGTGTCAGGCTCACCCCCGTGGTGGCTTGAGCACACTCAGCTCGTTCACTGAGAGAATGAACCAGTGGAGAACTGAGCAGCCCTGGGGCAGCTTCTCCTGCCCCATCCTTCCTGTCACTCCACCAGGGGACTCCCGTGTGCTCAGCACTGACTGTACCTGTTGGACATTCTGGAACCTTCCAAAGCTCCCGGTACCTTTGGACACGAATACCCCTCTTCAACCTGCCACCCAAGACCCCCCTCATCCTCCTCTCGGGCCTCCCTGGGCCCTGTCACTCCACCCTGGGAGTGGGTGCTGCGGGGAAGCTCGAGGACTTCCTGGGGACTGCCACCTTGAAGTAGCACAACCCGGGAGGCTGGACAGGCCCTGCTGCTTCTAGCCTCGGGTTCCTATGGCAGCCTCACGCTAGCCTCTGCGTCCTTCCTCCCCCCGGTCGTCTGTGTACTCCCCCTTCCACCAACACTGGACACAGGGCTCCCTCCTCCGTGATGACTCACCTCCATCATATCTGCAAAGACCTTGTTTCCAAATCAGGTCGCACCCCGAGGTTCTGGGTGGACCTGATGTGGGGAGCACATCCCAGCAGGGGTGAGCGGCAGGCGGTATCAGAGCGAGAGGCAGGAGACCAGCGTGGGTGGGTGGGCTGGAGGCCCGGGGCAGCAGAGTCCAGCTGCCTTTCTTTTTGACCAAAGGGAGGCCGCGAGAGCGCCTCCTGGCGGACGGGGAGGAGCACGCAGCAGTGAGGGAGAGTGCAGGTGAGAGGGGAGAGCCCTGCTGCCCGTGGTCTCTGTCCCCCGAGGCTGCAGAGAGGACCTCACAGAGAAGAGAAGGTGCCCTCAGAACACGTACCCCCACAGGGAAGTGGGGGAGCTCCTTCCAGAGGCCTCAGGAACCTGCTGGTCTTCTGGCAGGGGTTGGTTCTAAAGGATGGGGAGCACCTCTGAGCTTTATGAGGACAAGATTTTGTATCTATATCCACTAAGGATTGAACCCAGGGCACGTAACCACGGAGCCACGTCCCCAGCCCTTTTTACTTTTTGAGACAGCGCCTTGCTAAGTTGTCTAGGGCCTCAGTCACTGAGCCTGGCCTCCAACTTGCAGTCCTCCTGCCTCAGCCTCCCAAGCCTCCGGAATTATAGGCATGTGCCATTGCACCTGGCGAGAAAAGATGTCAGTGACCCCAGTAAGCTCTGGCCTGGAGAAGCCCTGAGAGACCGAGGGACGGGCTGGTGTGGTGCAGATGTCTCATGGGGGCTCTGTCCTCAGGGTGGCAGCCTTGACTAGGTCTGCACTGCTTCCCTGTGATTCTGTCCCCAGCTTTGTTCTGCCCTCAGGGCCCTGGCCGCTCTATGCAGCCTCGCTGGACCTGGTCTCCTTGTGGCCCCTGGAGCAAGGGCTGCCCCTCCCTCCCTGCCCCTCCCACGCCCTCAGCTGCATGCCCCTTTTTTCCTGGACGGATGCCCCAAACACAGGGCCTCGCAGCCCACCCAGAGGACCCAGCACCTCTCCTATAAGGAGCTCACCCTTCAGCCTCCCCAGGGTGGTTCCTGCAGTGCCCTGGGCGAGGGCACCTCCCCTGCACGTTGCAGGCCGCAGGATTCAGCTGTCCGAAGGTGGCAACTCTGCAACGGCAGGCTATTCTCGCCAGCCTGCGCGCTGCTGCTAATTTCATGCTCCTGTGATCCAGGTAACGCTCGGCTGCCTTGAGCCGCCACCCCCGGCTGGAATCACTTTTTCTCGCCCGCAGGAGCCCAGCTGCCCCTGCTGCCCCCGGCGGCTGTGGGGGCTGCACAAAGCGGCCTGGCCCCGGGTCCGTCTACTGCAGCTCGTGACTAATTGCCACACTGATTTCAAAGTGCCCGAATGGCATTCCGGGGAGGGGAGGCTTCACCAGGGCTTGCCAGACATGAACGGGCTCATTTTAGGGCCCCCTCCCCCCACCCCCGCCCTGAGAAACCTCTTAATCTGGACTCTGAGCCTGGAGTCAGATTCTCCCAGAAGAGCTGCTTGGCTCCGAGCCCAGGAAGTGCTCCCCATCGGAAAACGGGCTGCACATCTGGACGGCTGGCTCGGCCAGGCTTCTAAATTGCATTTGAAGAGCGTCTCTGGCTCTCCTGGTGTTCCCACACGGGGCCAGAGCTCAGCAGATGACAGTGACTTCCTTATCACCATCACATGTGAACTGGGTGCCCCGTGTCCTGGCCAGCAGTGGCTAGTCCCCACTCGCCAGCCGTCGGAGGGCTGCAGACACCTGGCACCCCAGCCACCGTCTGTCTGCAGTCTGAGTTTTGAGCCCCAACCCCACCCCGGGGGCATCTGCAGGGTCTTGCACAGTCGGGAGGGAAGCGGGGACTTGTGCCCAGGGTGGCCCAAACACACTGTCCTCCCCGCACCCCCCCAACTCTTTTTTTTCCAGTGCTGGGAGTAGAATCTAAATGTCATGGGTGCCAGGCAAGCGCCCCACCACCGAGTCACGTCCCCAGCCGTACCATCCTCTCTAACACAGTGTCTGCTGAGCACTGACCGTGTCCTCCCTTCCTAGCAGCTGATAGAGGTGGAGCGGGGCCTTTTCCCTGGTTTGTTGAAATGTTTATCTTTAACTCTGCTCAGATCCACAGGCCTGTGGAAATGCCCTGGGGGATGGGAAGCAGGTTCGGGAGGAGATGGCTCACACCTCGCCTCACCCTGTCCAGGCAGAGGGGAGAGGCATCAGGCCCCGGCTCGGGCAGGCCATCCTGGCTGGGGCAAAGGATAGATGCCACCCACACCGAGCTCAGTGTGACTTGCCCTGATGGACCTCGGGTCCCTGGGGCTGGCCCCTGCTTGCTGCTGGAGAGGCAGGATGCCTGACTAGGCCACTGGGCAAACAGGTGACACACTGCGGTCCCTGTGATGGAGTCTGGGCTTGTGCGACCATGAAGCAGGCAGCCTCGGGACAGGGCGAGTGGTTCTTGCCTTGGTAGAGTGGCACTGCAGGTGTCCTCCCCGGCCCCTGCCCTCCTGCATCAGAGGCCAACCCGCAGCACTCTCCAGGTGTGTGCCCCTGAAGTGCACCCCCTGCTGGCCAGGGGCGGTACCAGCTCCCTGCTCCCTCACAGGCCCTGGGGAGAGCCCCTGGAGGGGTCTGTGCAGGCCTGGAGCCAGCTGCCTTCCTGAATGTTCTGCAGGCTTTTGTTTCCCTACTCAGGTCCCCCAACAGGGGCAGGGATGATGTTCTGGCTCCCCGAGGCTGAGTGTGGAGCCTCTCCCAGCCCCAGGTCACTGCAGGGTGCAGATAACCTGGGGAGGCCTTGGCGGACGGGGGGACCCCGTCAGACATTCAGTGGAACTTCCCCTTGGTTTCTCAGAGCTGGGCCTCGCCCACATTGGGTTGAAGCTCACAGTGATGGCTGACGGGGCGTGGCTGACAGTCTTTTCTGCCTGTCCCCTCCTTGTGTGTGGACTGGATGGGCAACGCGGGCAGTTTGTCTCAGCTCAGCGGATTCCCACTGGTGAGAGGAAAGCCCCTGAGGTCGGCTCCCACCAATGAATCCAGCCGGAGCCCCGCGTGGCAAAGCACACCCCTCTGTGCCCGCCAGGCCGACCCCTCCTGTTGGGAGGCCTGATCCTTCTCCCTGCACCCCACCTCCTATGTCTGTGAGGCACGCTCCCCAATATCTCCAGCTGCCATCCAGGAAAGCCTGGGGGAAGGCCCCTGGAGGCCCCTCCTGCCCTCTCCCCACACCTGGTCGGTGCTGTGCCCCGGCTCTGGGTCAGCACCAGATACTGAGAGCGGTCAGACACGGCCAACTCTCTGTCCCCGCACAGTGCTGCCTCCCAGGGGCCTGGCACCCTTCAGGGAGCAAAGGAGGAGATGCTGGTTGGATGGACAGTGGACACCCAGCCGTGGCTGGTGGCCTAGGGAGCCTTGGGCTCCTGCTGGGTCCCCAGATGCTGGGGATGGGAACCTTCTTGGGGAGCCCTCACCTCACACTGCCTCTGCTCGACCTCCTTGCTGAGTGCTGCTCTTCCACACATCCCGGGGAGGCCACCTGGCCTGCGGGGTTTGGGTGGCTGTACACCGCTATCACATGACTCCGAGGGACTCCATCCATATCACTAGGAGGGACACAGCAGAGCCTGCACCATCACATGGGGGGCCCTGGTTCTCCACATCCCTCCACTCCTCCAAGGCTGGGGTTCGCCCTCGGCTCCTGGAGTACACGAGGTAGACGTGGAGATGGCCGCAGGGTGCCTGGAGGGGTAAGTAAAGACCACCTTTGAGGGAACTCGCAGGAATTTTTCCTAAAACATTACATCACATAAATCCCCCTGAGGTGGGCATTCCAGAGCGTTTTGGAGGGTGTGGCTGTCAGCTCCCATTAGGGTCTGGACCCGCGCCCCAGTGCCTTTACATCCCCCTGCGTAAACGGGGGGTAGGTAATGAGGGGAGCCCGGGAAGGCAGTGGCGGGTGCATCTCCAGGACTGGAATGCCGGGCGCCATTGTTGGGTATTTCTTGGAAAGGCTTCAGAAGCCGAGTGATCCCGGGGAAGTGAGGCGGTGACCGAGACAGCAGATATGAGCTGTGGGACCCCTGAGTGTGCGCCAAGGCTTTGCAGCAGAACAGCTGCCGCCCAGGCATGTGGACATCTCCAGAGAAGCCCTGGAAGCCCCGCATTTCAGAACATTCAGTCAGGCAAGCCTTTCGCCTTCCCTACCGCCTCTGGTCAACATCTGGCCAAAGAGGGGGAATGTTGACCACCCGCCCGCCACCCTCCCCTCCGCCACGCTTCGAAGAGTGTTACCTGGTCCCTTCCACAGCCACTGGGCAGTGCAGAGGCCCAGGGTCAGCAGGTGACTGGATCTGCATGCACTTAAACCTAGTCCAGTTTTCTGGAAACAGTGCAAGCCACTTACAAAGATCCTAATTGTGGCAGAGTGTTTGGAGGGGCAGGTGTGGTCGGCAAGCTCAGCCTTTCTTCACCTTGTGAGCCACAGACATTGTCACTACGACTGGAAGTTGAGGGAAGGGTCATGATCCGCCGCCCTTGCTTTCACAGCAGTGTCAGTTGCCAGTGTTCAGGAGCCCCGCCTGCTTAGGAGCCCCGCCCTCCAGAACCCTGTGACAAAATGCTACCAACTGAGTGTGAAACCACACGCTGGCCTGCTCGCGGTCTCTGCAGGTGGCCAGGAGTCTGGGCTTTCGGATTAAATTCCCTGGAGCTGCAGTCAGGGTGTCAGCCAGGACTGTGTCTCATCCGAAGCCCCTCGGGAGGAGGGCCACTCCCACACCTGCCCAGGTGGGTGGCGGAATTCAGTTCCCTGTGGTTGTGGTCCCGAGAGCTTCAGTTTCCTGCAGGAGACCACCCGCAGCAACTTGGGGTCACCTGCAGTGCCTTGCCACATGGGGTTCCCTAGCGTAGCCACCCACGTCCTCAAAGCCAGTGTAGGAGAAACGAAGCCAGCAAGAAGGCTGCCACCATCTTCCAAGACACAGATGATGTGCACCTGATCACACGTGCACCAGCCATCAGCTTTGCTTCCTATTCTTGGCTGGAAGCCCCCCTGGGTGAGGCATCCCATAGGGGTGTGAGCCGGGGGGGGGGGGGGTGGGGGAGCGTGGGGCCACACTGAGTGCCCATCGCACCTCATTTTGCTGGAACTCTGCATACAGGCAGAAACAGCAGAGAATTAAGTAAAAAACCCACAACATCTTTATATCAGGATGAAGTGGGGTTTTTTTTGTTTTGTTTTGTTTCTTTTTGGTACAGGGGCGCTTAACCTCTGAGCCACATCCCCAGCCCTTTTTTGTATTTTAAGAGACAGGGTCTTGCTGAATTAATTAAAACCTCGATAAGTTGCTGAGGCTGGCTTTGAACTTGTGATCCTCCTGCCTCAGCCTCCCGAGCTGTTGGGGTCACTGCTTTGTGCCACCACGCCTGGCTGTTTTGTTTTAATGAAAAAGGCCCTCGGAATGCGCGGTGTGCAGCAGATCACCACCTCACTTCCCATCCCTAGCAGTCCAACGGTGGTCCAGCCTCAGTTCCTCTCTAGGTAGAACTTGCCTGTCTGGCACGTTGTTTGAGCAGCAGAGAAATGAGCTCAGTCAGCAGAAAGAAAGTTGGAGTCTCTCAGTCAGTTGTCAGTATTTAAGCTCTCTAACGTTAAAAGATGAAGTTCTCTGCTCGACTCTCAACAAACCAGAACATTCAGTTACCTGGAAAAATCCCCACCCCTAAAACATTCTGGGAACCTCAGCCTCCTCCGAAAATAAACACAGATTCTGCATCCGGCCTGAGAGCCAGTCAGGGACTTGCCACTCTCGGAGCAGCCACAGCATGAAGGGTGCGGCTTCAGGAGGCTGGCCCCGGGGATCTGGGTCCACTCCCACCCTGGCACCCGCCTGACTCACGCAGGCCCAGCCACTGTGTCAGGCGGAATTGACTGACTGCCCGGGCCAGTCCAGGCTCTGCTGAGCCCATCAGGGCAGGAACAATGAGGTGGCATCTCAAAGGCCCAGGCTATTTCTAAGGCTCATGGTTGAAGGCCCGCACCAGCAGCGATTATCATTTTAATTGCAAAGCCACCGCGACCTTTTATTCGGGGTGCAGGTTTCAAAGACCACGGCCTGAAAAGAGGCCACAGACGGTCTCTGCCTGAGACTAGGAGGGGCCCACCCACAGCCTTCTTTCTTGGTCTGTACAATCATACTCGCCCCCAAAAGAATCTGACCCTCAATTTCCAGGTCTGACTGCGGTCCCACCTCCTCTGGGGCCTCTCCTCAAAGCCACACTCTTTCCATTTTCTCAAAGGGTCACCCCTCCACTCCCCCCCCCCCGTCCCCCCCCCCCGTCCTGCCCCCCTACCTGGGACTCCTCCGGTCTCCTCTCGCTCCTTCCTCTGATCGGTGTTCTGACACCACTTCCTGTGGAGTCCTGGGCTGTGGAGAGCCTTCCTGCTCCCCAGGGGTCCTCCATTAGGTGAGCTGGCCGGAGCTGGCCCGGGTGGGGCTCCCACACAGTTTCTGGTTCCTGGTTTAGGGCTCCACGGTGTCATTCCCACAAATCCTCTGTGGCTTTAGACCGCAAATGCTCACTACCTGTGAGCGCTCATCTCCGCTTAGATCCCGTCCCCTGCTGGGGTTTGTGGTTTAACCTACTGTGACCAAAGCCAGCGTAGTCCCCCTTTTCCAGTGGTGGTTTTGGGAGGTTTTGTTTGTTTTGATTTTGGCAGTGGTGGGGAGGAGACCCCAGGCCTCCGGCATGCTGGGCCAGCACCTTACCACTGAGTCACACCAGTGTTTTTGTTTTTATTTTATTTACTTTTGGGTACTAGGGATTGAACCCAGGAGCACCTAACCACTGAGCCATGTCTCTAGCCCCTCTTTTATGTAGGGACAGGATCAGAGCTTCACCAAGTTTCTGAGGCTGGCCTCAAGCTTGCGATTCTCCTCTCCCAGCCTCCAGAGTTGTGGGGATTACAGGCGTGCCCCGCCTTGCCTGGCCGGTGGGTGTTTTGTTTGTAAAAACAGCAGCGCTGAGGGCTCATGCGCACAGAGTAAAGTCCATCCTACTGCGGGGCCAGTTCTCAGAGCATTGGCGAGCACAGCGGGTCTCTCCCGGCATTGTCAGCTATGTGTTCTAGTAGGTTCTAACCAGCACAGCCTCCCTCCCTCTGGGCTCTTGCCGTCTTGTCCGTGTCCCAGAGCTGATGCCAAAATAGCGCTCTTTCCCTCATCCTGGCCAGTAGGAGCCACTTCCCAACACGGCTTTGACCTTGGCCAGCTGCTCTGCCAAGGGAGTGAGTCCAGAGCTAGGGTGGCATCTCCTGGCAGGAGCGGGGCTGGCGAGTTTGAAAGGGGACTCACTTGGTCCCCAGAACCGAGGTCATGGCTGAGTCAGGACAAAACCCGTGGGTCTGGTGGCTCTGCATTCTGGCAAGGGGCCAAAGGCTGGAGGGCAAAGCTTTTCTTCTTGACCTGCCCTGAGCCCCGCCCCCAGTGCTCAAGGTCCCAGTGGGGCAGGTTGACGGGGTGGGAGTGGGGGCTCCCTGGGGACAGGGACAGCGTGAGATCCTTCACTGTGACCCCGCACTTAACGGCCAGGTGTTCACGTGCTGACGTCGGTGGCTATTGGTTGAGGGACTGAGCGTCTGAGGTTGGAGATGGGGGACCCCATGGGCCTGGGAGTCTGAGGACAGTGGGAGGAGCCCCTGAGGGGCCCTGGTCTGCGGTGGCCTCACCTCCTCCCTTGTGTGCTTCCAGAACTACTTTGAGAGCTACCTGGCCGTGGCCTCCACTGTGCCCGCCCTGCTGTGCCTGGTGGTCAACTTCCTGCTTGTCAACAGGTAGGCCCTCCCCCGGGCGCCCCTCCCCGCGGCCACCCAGGTAGGGGGCAGCTCAGAGGAGTCCTCGCAGCTGGGCCTCAGGTCACTGAGCCACCAGGGCCTGGCCAGGGAGCTGGACTTCCACCTTCCAGCTGCACACGGTGACAAGGGCAGCAGCCAGGAGGGTGGGGACAATGGGTTTCCTTCCCTGTCTCCTGGGGTCTGTGGAAGCTGAGCCACTGTCACTTCTGACAGCATCCTGCAGCTTCCGGCTGCCTCGAGGAGCCGCCACACCAGCTGATGTGCCCGAGCACTCTCTAGGGGTAGGGACACTTTCTTTTTTTGGTACCAGGGATTGAACCACCCAGGGGTGCTGAACCACTGAGCCACACCCCCAGCCCCTTTTGGTATTTTATTTAGAGACAGGGTCTCACTGAGTTGCTAAGTACCTCACTTTTTCTGAGGCTGGCTTTGAACTCACCATCCTCCTGCCTCAGCCTCCCAAGCTGCTGGGGTGACAGGCTGCACCATAGTGCCCGGCTGAGAATTCCTGATATTACATTGGTGAGGGTTGGGAGAAGCTCCATGTGGGTGCACCACAGAGGAAGGGATGGTTAAAGAGAATAGCAAACAATCATGACCCAGAGACCCCCTAGGTGACTCTTGCCGTCCATTCTCAATTTGAGTTCACACAGGCAGTCGCCCTGGCAACGTCACCTACCTTTCCCTCAAGTGCTGCTAGGTGATAACATTGACTCCACTGTGGTCCAGGAACCTGGGCTTCTCTCTGGCGCAGCCCACTGGCACCTTCCGTCAGTGATGACAAATCTGTTGGGCTTGGCTCTGATCAATTTGTCGGGTCTCCCTGGATCTCAGGCTGAACAGGATTCTCAGGCAGATTTGGGCTCAGGGAATGCCCTTGATTGATTAGTGATGTCTGCTCTGAGTGAAGAAGGAGGGGGCAGCCCCAGGCCTCCCGTGTGCTCATCCCCAGCACCGCAGCCTCCCCAAGTGTGCCGTCCTCTGGGCTGAGCCAGGGAGCCTGCTGGACAATATCCCAAAGCTTGGTGGCTGGGGATAATAGCGGCAATGAGTGTATCTTAACCCCTGGGGGTCAGCAGGGCTCTGCGGGCAGCACTGACCCCGTTCTCACTCCAGCAGGCAGGGCTTAAGCCCCTTCCTCGGCTGTCCCCCTCATCTCTGTCTCTCACTTGTGGTCACTGCTCCATGCTTGACTTGTGGAGGTGTCCGGAAGTCCTCTCTGTGTCCAGGGCACCCAGACCCTTCTTCCCCATGGCAAGCTGTGTGTCTGAACCTGCCTCACTCTCCCTGTTCCCCGGGCTACCATCAGTGTCCTCCTGGGGCTGAGAGCAGGGGGGACACCCTGCAGAGATCCCGCCCCAGGAGAGGGGAGGGTGGTGTTGGGGGCAGAGCCAGACCCTGGCAGCCCCCAGCTGGGGAGAGGCGGGGTGGGGTGCGGCCATGGTAGTGGGAAGCCCCCAGGGTGGGCTCCAGGAGCAGCGGCTTCTGCCCAGCTGGGTGACCTGGCACACATGGATGGGCGCTGCCATCCTCTTAGGTCCAAAGCCACCTCCTGAAACACGACAAGGGTGATACCCCCTTGGCATCTCACTTAGGACGCACAGCAAGCCAGCAGGGAGGCCCTGGTGTGACCCTGGGGATCTGCCCTGGCCTGACCTGGCTCTGGTGGGGGGAGGGGCTGGGCACTGCGAGAACGTGCTCCCAGCCCCATGTGTTCCCAGGCTGGGAGAGGACCCTCTGGGGCTCGGCTGTTTCTTATTTAATGTGCGAGATTGAAATGTCTCCTGCTCTCCCTCCTGGAGCACCCTGGCTTTCTCTGACTGGCTCATCCATAATCGCCAAGTGTTTTATTATGTTAAATCTGCAGCATCATAAATACTTATGAGGAGGATTTACATTTTGGAGACTTATGAAGAAACTGTCCCCTGGGGTCCTGAGCCCTCCCTTGTGGTGGGGGGGTAAGGGGTGGGGGTGGGGAACCGGCAGCCTGGGAACCGTGGACGTCCCTCTCCAAGAGTCTTCACGTTGTGTGGCCTGCCCCAGGCTCCTGGGCTATCATCTTGGCCATGCCCTGTCCCCAAGTAGAACTCTGACACCTGGGCAACATTCTCCTGGACCTTCGACAGTGTCCCAAGAGCATCACTCTCCCTGGGGCCACTTTCCTACCCTGGGGGAGGAAGAAGCAGAGACAGGCAGTGTGCCCCCAGAGCTCTGGGGTGAGCTGGGCTGAGCCCTGCACATTTCATAAAGCCTTATGGGCATTGGAAATGGCCCCGGGATCCCCAAGGTCCTAGGGCCCTGGGCGGAGGCTCTGGTGCAGTTGAGGCTGCAGATAACTAGGTGGGAAGGCACCTGTGCAGGTGAGGCTCTACACCCTGGGGGAGGGGCGATGGGAAGGCACCTGTGCAGGTGAGGCTCTACACCCTGGGGGAGGGGTGGTGGGAAGGCACCTGTGCAGGTGAGGCTCTGCACCCTGCCTGGGGGGAGGGGTGGTGGGAAGGCACCTGTGCAGGTGAGGCTCTACACCCTGGGGGAGGGGCTATGGGAAGGCACCTGTGCAGGTGAGGCTCTACACCCTGGGGGAGGGTCTGCTCTGGACTGCTCTGCTTTTGTGATGTGGTTGGCATTGGCCTTGTCCCCCACTGTGTCCCCTTGATCTCTGCAAAGCTACCTTCTTGTTCAAGCCACTAATTTCCCTGTGGTAAAGCCCGGGGGGCTCTGCGATTCAGCCCCCATTATTGCCAGCTTTTCCATCATTGTGTCTGGGGGACAGGTGAGGGCAGCCGGCCACGGCCACACCCAAGGGGTGGAAGGCAGGTAGTGTGGGGGATGAGGCCAGCTCGAGGAGCAGCCCAGCACCACTGCCCTCCCGGGTTGTTAGACGTGCTTCCCAGCAGACCTTTAACAGGAACTGGTTTGAATCTTTTGGTATTTTTCCCCACCCTCTGCCTTCACTTGTATTTCCCCTGGTTTAGAATGCTCCATCATTAGAGACCTGATTATTCGCTATTCCAGGCTTTTCTTTTTAGAGTGGAGACAGAGGCTCAGAGAAGTTGAAAATTCACCTGGGATCACACAGCGAGTTGATGGCCGAGCTGGGCAGAGTGTTGCTGGCTTTGTCTCTGGGGTGGGTGAGGCAGCTCCAGGGCAGAAGGCGGGGCCCCTGGGTGAGACTGGAGCATGAAGGATGACCCTGAGCATCAGGGCCAAGGCTTGACCTCCAGCTTCCCCGGGTGTCTGATTTGCTCTGACAGTAGACGCTCAGGGGCTGCCCACCCGGCAGCTGCCTTGGCTGAAGCTCCTGTGTACCCGGGGAAGGTAGGTGTGTCTTAGTGGGAGTCTTAGTGGGCATCTTGGTGAAGTTTCCCAGAAGCAGACCCTGAAACAAGGGAGGGTCAGGCAGAAGGAGGGGACACCCATCACCAGCCACCACCAGGGAGCCAGGGCTTAGTGCTGCCCGGAGCCAGCAGAACACACCAGGTGGGAGCTGGGGTGTCCCCCGCCAGCCCCTCCAGGCATCATCGCTGAAGCCTGCTCTTCGTGCTAAGCGCCCGTCACTTCCAGCCTGCCTCCTGCACCAGTGTGGCAAGGGAAGGCTTGTGGGTGGGCACAGCAGCGTCCCTGGGAGCTCCTGCCCGTCCTTCTCCAGCTGGCAACCGTGACGGACCTCTGTGTGGGTGGGTGCGCTTGAAACAAACGTCAGAGACTCCAAAGGGGCTGAACTCGTTCTTTAAATTCAGGTCAGAGCTGCCCCAGGCGTGATGGGGCCTAGGGAGTCCCCTCTGCCCTGACTGTGGACTCTTGAGTCTCCACGACTCATCTCTGGCAGCCTCCCCTCCCCCCACACAGCCACCAGGGTGACTCCAGCAGCCAAATAGACGCTGCCCGGAGCTGCTCCCTGCCACCTCCCAGGTCAGTCCTGGGAGAGAGCTGCAGCCCTGAGCCGGTCACAGGCTATCCCTAATCCAGCCACTCCCAGGGGCCAGGAGCTGGGGACACTCTCGTCACCTGGGCTGGGTCTGTGCCTGTTGTGTGAGGTTGGGGTGGTGTAGGTGACAGGGCCGGCCAACAGAGACCCCATCCCCCCTGAGGACCAGGTCCTGGGCTGGCAGGATAAGGAGGCCCTCGAGGGCCGCTCTGTCTCTCTCCAGCCTTGTCCCCTGCCTTCCTCACCATCTTGTCTGCAGCCAGAGTCCGCTGTCACTTCCCTGAATGCGCACAGGTGGACAGTCTTTCCAGACCTGTGTGCCCAGCCCAGGGGCACTGCCCCTTCTCCCCTTGGAGCAGGATGGGTTGTGTGGCCCCCGGATACCCCATCGGCTCCGATGGCCCTCTGCTGGGGGAACACAGGGCCTGCGCTGCTTGTCCCCTGCCCGCTGCCTGCACAGTACTCGGCACGCGGTGCTCAGGGCCAGCTACCCACGACTCCTCTGTAGCCAGGCCTGTCCCCCTCATAGTGCCCAGGCTCACCTGCCTTCCCACCCGGGACCCGGAGGAGACTCGGGTTCACTGGGGCCCTTTCCTCTCGTCCTCTCGCTCCCCCTCGTGCCCACGTGTCTGTGTGTCCTTTCCGACCTTCCACGTTTGTCTTTACGCCTACCTTTCTCTCACTCAGGCCCCGCCCGCCCCTGGTTAGTGGGAGGGTGAACTAGGTCTGGGTCGGGCTTGGTATGATCTGATGGCCTCAGGGCCCTTGAGATGGTGCCGTCCCCCCTGGAAGAGAAACCAGGCCTTTCTCCCTCGGCCTCCTTCCCCACTGTCCTCCTGGGTCCATGGAGGCTGGGAGGGGGGCAGGGCTTGGGTGTGGTGTGGCATTAGGGGCACCTGGGGCCTGGCCCTGGGCACACCAGCTCTGCCTTGGCTGCTGCCCTCACAGTTGAGACCATCCTGGCCCCCCATGCTGTGCCACTCAGAGTCCCTTCATCCCAGGAAGCCGTTGGGTACCCCCTGGGGCCCAGCAGAGTGTCCTTGAACAAGTCCCTTAAGCTCTCTGACCTCGGGTTCTCCAGCCATGGTGTCAGAAGGGACCTAGCATGTGGAAGAGTGGGCAGCCCAAGTCAGGGACTGTGAGTGCCGTGGTGGTGGCTGGCGATGACAAAGCTCTCTTCCCCTCCTGCCCACTGCCCACCGAAGTTCCTCAGGAAGCGCAGAGTGGTTGCTCTGGGCACTCGGCAAAGCCAGCAGGAGCACAGCTCGGGGACAGGCAGAGCAGGGGGCTTAGCAGGCACCGACCCTCGCAGCCAGTGAGCTGAAGAGCAGAATGTCCACGGAGAGGACACCCACACTGCCCCTGCCCCTGCTGCACACCGTTTGCCTCCCTGGAGCCCCCACACCCCTGAGTGCATCCTCCCCCAGGTGCTGAAGCCGGGACCACTCCTGTGAGCAGGAAGCCAGGGCTCAAACCCAGGCTTCTGGACGAAGAGTGGACATTGCCACCCAGCTCCCCCGCCTCCCCAGCACCACCCTCAAGCTACTCCGGAGGCCACATCTAACGGCTCCTGTTGTCTTCACCGCAGGATTCCCGTCCGTGTCCGTGTCCTGGCCTCCCTGACTGTCACGCTGGCCATCTTCGTGGTGATGACCGTGCTGGTGAAGGTGGACACCTCCTCCTGGCGCTACGGCTTTTTCGCCATCACCATTGTCTGCATGGTGATCGTCAGTGGTTCCTCCACCATCTTCAGCAGCAGTGTCTACGGCCTGACCGGCGCCTTCCCCATGAGGAACGCCCAGGCACTGATATCAGGTGAGAGCTGCTCCGCTCTGTGGCCCGGCACCGGCCCTGGGAGCCCACTGGAGGCCGGAGACCGGAAGCTGGCAGCTGCCCTGAGCTGGGCTAGAGCAGGGGCTTGGGTTCCACCTGGACCTCCTCATGGCTGCTTGGGCTTCCTGGTGGCATGGTGTCCAGGCAGCAGGTTGTGTGTCCCCAGAGGCTCAGGCAGCACATTATTTTTGACGGAGACCTGCAGGATCACTTCCACCATAGCTGTTCAGCCACTTAGACTCAAGGCCACCCAGGTCTCTGTGGGAGAGTGTGGCGGTCACACCAGAAGAGGAACAGGAGGGAGCCGCAGTCGCAGTCATTTATGAAAACCAGGCCGCCTTCCAAGCGCCCTTTCTGAACCAGCCTTTCTTTCTCCCCTCCCTCCTCCTTCCTGTGTCTCTTCCCGCCCTTTCCTCTCCACCCTTTTTTCTCTTTCCTCCTTTCTACCTGCCTTTTCTTCTTTCCATTTTATAGAGGACCCGCCTGGTGCCAGGGATTCAAAGGTGAACGAGATGCGTCCTCGGAGCCGATGGCCTAGTGAATGAGCGCCTCGGTCACCTGGACTTGGGCCGTCCCTGGGCTGGCTCGTGACCAGCAGGGGTCAGCCCCCAGCTGAAGTTTCCATGCAGATGCTGAGCCTGTTATCAGGACTCGGCTGTTTTGTCCCTGTCCCCAGTGACCCCTCAAGGTAAAACAGAGCTGGGTCAATCTCACCACCCCTAGAGCAAGCCCCGAGGCTCGGCCTCTCTGTGTCCCCACGTCTCTGATGCACAGAGGAGTGCTTTCAATGTTTGCCGACTTGAGAAGAATTGTGTAGACTGTACGCCGGCCCATTGGGTCAGGATGCCAGGTGCTACGTGGCAGGGATGACAAGTACCTTGATGCGCGGATCCCCCTCCCCACCGGGCGCCAGGGCCAGACATCACTAGTAGATCCCTATCTTTCCTCCTGAGCCTCTAAATCCTTCTCCACACGGCCCTTGAGGCAATTACTCGGGCAGGATCAGAGTCTAGATGTGAGTTCCGGTCTGTTTGCCATCTTTGATATGGGATTAGGCTTCTGGCTCTATTCTGGGAAAACCTTGGGCCTAAAATAAAATAAAAATGGACTCGTTGCTGAGTTTCCTAAGCCCAGTCCACAGGCCCCTCGCCGTGCTTCAAGAAGGGGCCACCAAACATCAATCCCCTGTCACCCTTGGCCTCAAAAAGAGGCTCTGACCCCCTCACCTCCCTCCACGGAGCTGGAGGAGGGCTCTTCTGTGTGACTTCAGTCCTGCTGGCTTCCGCTCCAGGGGCCAGTGACCAGACACCATTGTGACCCTTCCCAATTAACCCTTCCCCAGAGGACCACCCAGGAACGAGTGGATTCAAGATGGAGCATTAGGGCTTAGACTTTGGCTGTTGTCATGACTGGGCGCAGCCCCGACCAGGGGTGTCCAGCATCCTGGACATCCGAGGTGGCTCCAGCTCCCAGAGCCCCAGCACCCCTTTCCTCTGGGCCCCCGAAGAGCCCATCTGTGAATTCTGGGCGTGTTGGCATCTGAGGAACAATTCATTTGTTTGGAGGGTGTTTTTTTTAAACCTCTCATTTGCATGTATTTCCATAACTGATGAGATAAAAGCAGGGAGTCATGAAGGATGAGCTCCCCGAGGCCTGGTTTGTTGTTGATGATAAAATTGCAAATTCTCCACAAGTTGGTAAGGGAGAGGGGGAATCAATAGGCGGGACGTTAAGATCTCTCCTCCGGGCAGCGGCGGGCAGCGGCGGAATGTCTTACGGCATCCAACCCCGGTTCTTAGGAAACGTCCAGGTGGGGATTACAGCTTCTCAGGAGTGGGCCCCCTCTTGGCAAAGGGTTTACCCTGTTGTCGATGCTTTGATGTGGAAAGGACGGAAATAACCACAACCTAATTGGGAACGTGAGAGGATTTACTTGGAATTTGGACCCTGTCTGAGTCGGGCACCATTCTGAGCACTTTGCATATAATAATCCTTTCATTCTTCTGGAGGGTCCTGAGAGGTGGGTCTTACTGACACCCCCATCCGAAAATGGGGAAAATGGAGGCACAGAGAGGTTCTATGACTTCGCAAAGGTCACACAGCTAGAAGTAGCAGAGCTGAGACTGGACTGGGATTTGAGGCTCTGGTTCCAAGGTCTGTGGTCTTAGTCACTCTGCAGATTTGGGTATCTGCAGCCCCAGCCCCAACCCCAGGTCCCACCTAGGCTAATGGAATGGATGCTGGGAAAGTTGAGGGAAAGAATTGTCAGCCAAGTGTGGGTGATGCATGCCTGAATCCCAGAGGCTCGGGAGGCTGAGGCAGGAGGACTGCAAGTTCAAAACCAGCCTCAGCAACTTGGTGAGACCCTAAGCAACTCAGTGAGACCCTGTCTCTGAATAAAATATAAATAGGGCTGGGGATGAGGCTCAGTGGCTAAGCACTGAGTTCAATCCCTGGTAACAAAAAAAAAAAAAAAAAAAAGAATTGTCCATTGGGGCCAAGGCCAAGGCCATTCCTCATGTAGAGGCTCTGGCTGAGTGTGGGTGAGGCAGCAATGGGGCATTGGGTGGGCGGAGCCTCTACTGTCCTGCCCCCAGTCTGCCCCACCCAGCAGTGGACAAAGAGGTGCCCAGTAAGAGCCGCCCGGGGTGGCAGAGCAGCTGGTGCCCACATGGGCCAGCCTGCCCCACCGTTCACGGTCAGCCTCCTTGCCTCCTTGTCAAAATCCCGATGCCCTAAGGCCAGCAGACACATCCCTTCCACCCAGGGGTGGACACACTCACAGGCACCAGTGCGTGGATAGCAGTGTCCCCTCTTCCATCCATCATCCCCCTCCCACCCTCTGCCGCCTCGGGATGGACAGGACAAGCACTGGCCCCCGCTTTTCGGGCAGAGCGAGGCAGGGGGTGACTTGCCCGTCACACTCCTGCAGCCGACCCCCGCGGCTGGCACCGACTGACTCCCATGGCTGAGGCTCCCGAAGCAAAGGCGGACACACCCTGGCCTCCCAGACACAGCCGAGTGACGAGTGACCTGGCAGGGAAGGGAACTGGCACTTGGTGACAGTTCGCCGAGTGCCGGGCACTTTCTGGGGACCCTCTCATGTAGCTGTCAAAGCAGCCCGCGGGCATCGCGGTTCCATCTTACAGACAGCCTCCAGGGTTAGGGCGAACGAGGCCCAGCCAAGGGCAGGTGTGCATCCTGGGCTCGGGGGTCCCTGGGCTCGGGGTCCCTAGGTTCGGGGTCCCTGGGCTCAGGGTTCCCTGGGTTCGGGGTCACTGGGCTCGGGGTCCCTGGGCTCGGGGTCCAGGGTCGCCCTGCTGGGTCGCGCCACCCGGCACAGGAGAAGCGTTGGGTAGCAGTGAGGGGCATGAGGTGACCTGAGCCAAAGCGCTGGGCGAGGTCCTTCTGTGTGGGGGTGGCTGCCTGCTTGTGGGTGTGTGCGTGCGTGTGCTCGGGCCCACGTTCACGTGGGGCGGCCCACAGCTGCCTTTGGGTGGGGGAGATTCCGTGGCAGGGAGGACTGTGCTGGAATGTCCCCCAGACTCTCCCCACTGGCCAAGCACAGAGGAAAGGAGACCCCGAGCTCCCGGGGATTTCTGTCCCTCGCATCTAAACCGTCAGGTCCTCCTGGGAGGGCAGCACGGGAGGAGGTCAGGGCCAGGGGGAAAGCAGGGCAGGAGACAGGTGGTGGCCTCCGTGGAGGCCAAGTCCAGCACAGAGCAGGGAGCAGGGACGGGGACGAGCCACCCCCTCTGAAACTCGGCAGGACCCCTTCCTGTCTGCCACCACTTGGGGACACTGAGAACGATGGCCTCTTTGACACTGGAGGAATTGTATTTTGGTCTGAGTGGAAAGGGGCCCTGGAGTGCTCCCCTGTGTCCTCTCCAAGCGACTCCATGGTCCTCTGCCCCCTGCAGGAGGAGCCATGGGAGGGACCATTAGCGCCGTGGCCTCGCTGGTGGACCTGGCAGCGTCCAGAGACGTGACGGACAGCACCCTGGCCTTCTTCCTGACGGCGGCCGCCTTCCTGGGACTGTGCCTGGGGCTCTACTTGCTGCTGCCCAGGCTGGAGTACTCCAGGTGAGGCCCTGTCGTCCGCCCTTGGGTCTTCCTAAGTGGACAGCCTCAGCTCTCATCCCCCGGGGTCATCTGTTTCCCTGGGGTTTTTGGTCATGGGGGCTTGGTCCTCGATGGACCCCAGGGTGCTTTACCACTGAGCCACACCCCCATCCCTTTTTATTTTGAGACAGGGTCTTGCTCAGTTGCTTAGGGCCTCACTAAGTAGCTGAGGCTGGCCTCGAACCTGTGATCCTCCTGCCTCAGCCTCCTGAGTTGCAGGCTTGTCTGTTGCCTTCTTTATTACTTGCATCTGCCCCAGGGTGAGCGGGGTCCTCTGTATCCCAGGGCCTCCTGCTGCACCTGGCCTGCAGCAGTCCGTCAGTCAGTTGGCCTGGCCACTGGTGTGAGCTGGCTGCAAGCCACACCCCCAGGCAGTGGGTGTCTGCAGGTTCAGGGACAGGGAAGGAGGGGTAGAAGTGGGGCCTGAGCGACAGTAAGAAGTCACAGCTCCCGTTCACCCCGCACCCTCTGGGCCAGCTCAGGGTGCCCACCTGGCTTACTGCTGACACACCGGTTCCTCTTAGCGTTGCTGTTCTTTACGGTCATTCCCGCGTACAGGTGAGACCCAGGGATGGGAGCAGTCAGGGTCCTCACCTGGGTCCACAGCCACCGTGGCAGAGCAGGGCCTGCAGGTCCCTCCCAGCCTCTGCTTCCCACCACTCACAGCCCCGAGGGTGTCTTTCTGCCCTCAGGATCCCCTTTTGTGCCATGAGGGTCTCTCTTTTTTCCTTTCTCCAATTCCTCCTCTTCCTTTCTTCCTCCTACCTGCTCTTTAAGAAACCAGTCTTGCCAGGAGCAATGGCACGCGCCTGTAATCCCAGTGGCTCGGGAGGCTGAGGCAGGAGGATCTCAAGTGCAAAGCCAGCCTCAGCAATTTAGTGAGGCCCTAAGCAACCGAGGGAGACCCCGTCTCTAAATAGAATACAAATTAGGGCTGAGGCTGTGCTCAGTGGTGGAGGGCCCCCGAGTTCAATCCCTGGTACCAAAGGAGAAACCAGCCTTTGGCTTTCTCCCGCGTTTTATCCTTTCCAAAGCATCTTGTAAGCCCTTTTCTTATCTGACACAGGGAGGCAGGAATTGTCCCCACTTTACAGGTGACAATGCTGAGACCCAGAGGAGGCCAGGTTTCCCTGGGCCCCACAGAGGGAGCCGGCTGGGCTGCCCCCTTCCACGGGAACCTATTCTGTGAGGTGGCCTGTGAGCTAAGCAGGTTAAGTGCCTATTTTTTTGTTTATTACCAATTCATCATCATCTTATTATTATTATTATTATTATTACAATTATGATTTTTGTTTGTGACACTCTGTGGTCATCGTTGATTTTGCCACTTTACACCTGAGGACCTGAGCCCCAGGGAGCTGTGCTCGGGTGGCTACCTGGCGAGCCACCGCAGGCCCTGACCCTGGGCAGTGCAGGGAGCCATCCAGCCCTGGTCTGTGGCCGTGGGCTGCCCTCTTCCCTTGAGGTTGCTCACCACCTCAGCTGGCCTCTGGGGCTTCAGGAGGAGAGGACTCAGCCGTGGCGCCCCTCAGTGTCCCAGGCGCAGACCCCTGAGCCCCACTTGCCCTGCGGTGGTTCCTGGGGTCAGGCCGGCTCACTGTCCCCGGTCCCCTCCACTGCCTGGCACCTTGTCCTGCCTTTGAGATCACTTTTGAGACGCTGGATGAACCTGGGCGGAGAGTCCGCGCCCTGCCCCTGGTGCTCTGGGTGGCTGTTACCGAAGAGCGGCGGCCTCCGGTTCACCTGGGACTTTAGTACCAAACCAGGCAGCCTCGTAGGTCAGCCTGGGTGCCAGTCGCATCTGGGCAGGCGCGGGGCCTGGGAGCTGAGCGTGTGAGGCAGAGCCCCCGGGCCAGGCCGCCTGCACAGACTCCTGCTTCCTTGTTGATGAGAACTCGGGGCCCAGCGGCGAGCTCCCAGACAGGGCTGGCTCCCAGGGCTGCTCCCACTGAACCTGCTGAAAGGAGCCCGCGCTGGGCTGGGAGGAGGGTTGGGGAGCCTGTGGGGAGGAGCTCGACCCCAGGAACTTGGCCTGCAGCTTCTCAGAGCAGCCTGGAGGCCAGGACCCCGCACGGAGCCAAGAGGGAAGTGGGACTGTTCCTGTCCCTTCGTAGTGACTGGGAAACATGGTTCAAGGCCCCCGCTCAGCATCACAGGGAAGGACTGGGAGCAGCACTCCCACCCACTCACGGGGCAGCTGGAGGCTCCCAGGTTGGAAAGACTGGCAGAGACTTTGAACCCCCAGAGCTCTGTAAAACCTCCATCTCAGAGGAAGAAACCAAGGCCCAAGGTCACACAGGGGGACGGAAGCAAGGCTGAAACCAAAACCCAGTTGTCACCACGCTGTGGTTTTCCCCCACACATGTACCCCAAGCCCTTATGTTGGAGCTGTGTTAATACAGTCAGCCTGTTTCCTGGCTTTCAGATACCTGAGGCCAGAGAAGTTAAGGGCTCAGGCAAGGTCACACAGCAAGGCAAACTAACCGAAGCAGAAGTTGAAAAGATTGATGGTATTCAGCACTGAAGATCAGGTGGGGCAGACACTGCTGTCGGGTCCTTCCTAGTTCTTTCTACCACTCTGTGTCGACTAGAAACAATCCCATGTGGTCCTGGCTCCAGGGAGCTGTCCCCTGTAGAAGGAGATGCATGATGGCAGCACACTAACAGGATGATTACAGATCATGGTCACATTTTTGAAAAAAGTAAATAGGTACTCACAAAAATTAACAGGTCAGGTGACATAGGGTGGGTGATTAGTATTGGGCAGAGATGAATTGGGACTCTTATCTGAGAGCAGTTGATGGATATCAAGAGAAGTTTCACAGATTCAAACTTTTTTTTTTTTTTTTTTGGTACTAGGGATTGAACCCAGGGACATGTGACCACTGAGCAGACTCCCAGCCCATTTTTAATATTCTATTTAAAGACAGGGTCCCGCTGAGTTGCTTAGAGTCTTGCAAGGTTGCTGAGGTTGGCTCTGAACTCGCGATCCTCCTGCCTCAGCCTTCCACCATGCTGGGGTGACAGGTGTGTGCCACTGCACCCGGCAGAGGCAGACTCCCAATCCAGGGATCTCCTGTTCTCGACATCTATCCTGCCAAAGTACTAGGCTACACGTGCAAGGACTTCAGTATAGGGATGCTCGAGGCAGTGTGACTTGTAGTGAAAAACGGGGGCCAACCTAAACGTCCAGGGGAGCAGGACATGGTACACGCCTAGGCTGAGCAATGGTGCAGCAGAGAGGGGACCGAGAACCCGGGGGGGTCTGTGAAAGGTTGGCCACAAGATCGTGTCCCTTAGGCAGTTATGCATAAGCACTTGGAGTACCAGGCCGCGCGACTTTGGCCGCTGTGGATGTACGAGGCTGTATATTGTTGCAAAAAGCCTTGCATACAGTTGGAGCCCACTTTAAGTAACTGCGCATAGGGTGCGGGTTGTGGTTTTTGCAAGTTCATGGGACATTACTGACGAGGATGCTAATGGTCAGTGGCACTCGGGAGGGGTCAGTGGGAGGACAGCAGGGTTCGACTGTCCTTGCTCTTCTGTGTTATTTGGTGCGTTGCATGAGCCTCTGTTGCTCCTAGAATCTAAATTTTCGGGTTTCTGTGTGCTATTTTTTTCTCTATCTCCCTCTCCTCCTCTCCAAAATTCAAAACCAAACAGACGAGCAAGGACAGGAGGAGCCTGTGCTCATCATGTGGTGGTCAGCACTGATTCCCTCTGTCCCTTAAGCACAGCAGCCACCACTGGCTGAGGCCTGGAGCCGGCCTGGTGGGCAGCCTGGGATGGGGGGCCTCCTGTAGCCACCGCATGTACCACATGCGTCATCGAGGGACCCCAGGCTGCAGGGCCTAAGGGTTCTGTCCTGAACACACTGTGCAGACTCCAGGGTCTCTCCCTGGAAAGCCCAGGTGGCCTCTACGGTGGCCCGCTGACCGCACACCCTCCCTCCTCCCCGCAGGTACTATATGAGGCCCATTTGTCCAGCCCGCGTGGTCTCTGGTGAAGAGGCCGCACCGCAGGACACCTGCAGCACCCCCCTGGTGGCCCCGGGATCCGGTGGGTCGCACCTGCCGCCCCTCCGCCCCATCCTGAAGAAGACCGGCGGCCTGGGCTTCTGTGTGCTCTACCTGTTCCTCATCACCAGCCTCATCTTCCCCGCCGTCTGCACCAACATCGAGTCCCTCCACAAGGACTCGGGCTCCCCGTGGACCACCACGTTCTTCGTGCCCCTCACCACCTTCCTCCTGTACAACTTTGCTGACCTGTGTGGCCGGCAGATCACTGCCTGGGTCCAGGTGCCAGGCCCCAAGAGCAAGGTGCTGCCCGGCCTGGTCCTGCTGCGCTCCTGCCTCGTGCCCCTGTTCGTGTTCTGCAACTACCAGCCCCGCATCCGCCTGGCCACCGTGGTCTTCCGGTCCGACGTCTACCCCGTGCTCTTCACCTGCCTGCTGGGGCTGAGCAACGGCTACCTCAGCACCCTGGCCCTCGTCTATGGGCCCAAGATCGTGCCCCGGGAGCTGGCCGAGGCCACAGGAGTGGTGATGTCCTTCTACATGTCCATCGGCCTGGTGCTGGGCTCCGCCTGCTCGGCCCTGCTGGTGCACCTCATCTAGGGCGGGCGCGAGGATGTCAGGGCTACCTGAGGCTCGGGGCCCAGCGATGGGCGAGAGGGCCGGCGCTGCCAAGGCGCGGAGGACGGGGCCGGCATCCGGCTTGGCGCAGTGCAGAGCCATCGGCCTCTCCCAGGACGCTGGTCAGCCGTCCGTGCCCCCCGGACCACGCAAGGAGAGATGCTCCAGACCCTGCAGCAGGACACTCTGAGACGTTGGAAGAGGACACTTGTAAAGAGGGGCTGTCACCGCCTTAGCTGATGGGTCACTCACGGTCAGCTGTGAGCTGTCACCAGGCCACAGCAAGATGGGCGGGGATCCTCGGCCCTCCCTACTCAGCAGAGGCACTCTGGGGTGGCTGTCTTCAGGCCCAGGACCCAAGCCTGCACTGCCCCTGCCTTTTGTCAGGAGAGAACAGAACCTAGACCCAGAGCCCAGAAGACCCCGGCCGAGCCCCCCTTCCCCGGACTGGGCTCAGCGCACCCCTGCGCCCGGGACCCAGCAGGTCGGCCTGGGTTCTCCAACAGGGGGGACTGGCCTGGGGGGCCACAGCCTGGATGGGCACAGGGTCTTTCCATGTTAATGTTTACAACATGCCAGGGCCATTGGTTCAAGGGCCCAATAAATACTGGGGTGTTCAATGTGACCTGATGGGTGTCCTTGTCAGCCAGGGTCTCGGCAGGAAGCGACGCACTAAGTTTGGGTAATTTGTTATATTGCATATACGTGGGGGGGATGGCTGTGGTTTTTAGTCCTGGGGATGGAACCCAGGGATGCTTTCCACTGAGCCACACCCCCCGCCTTTTTTTTCAGCCGTTTTCTAATCTCTCATTTCGAGACAGGGTCGCGCTGCGTTTCTTCGGGTCTTGCTGAGTTGCCAGGGCTGGCTTGGAATCTGCGGTCCTCCTGCCTCAGCCTTCCCCAGCCTCCGGAGCCTCTGGCATTACCAGGGTGCACCACCATCCCCAGCCCCAACCCTATTTATTTATTTCCTTTTTTTGAGACAGGGTCCCACCAGGTTGCCTGGTCTGTCCTGGTCTGTCCATGGTGCCCCTCTGGCCGTGGCCCACTGAGTTGCTGGGATCACAGGGGTGTGTCACACGCCCCGGGAGACGTGGGCTTATTTTAAGATCAGGCAAGGGAATCCCGAGGGTGGTGGTGGGGTCTCCAAGAACTAATAACAGCAGCCGGACAGGAGCCAGTCCTTCTAGGACCTAGAGATGTAACCTCGATCTGGGGTGAAGAGGGACGCGCGCAGCCCGTCACCGGCAGGAGGCAGCTGAAGCCACAAGCTCCCTGCCTTCCTCCCCTCTCCTCCATGCCCCTGTGGACCCAGTCAGAGGTGGGAGCAGGCGGGGAGAGGGCGGCGGGGCTGGAAGATGCTAGCCCGGGGCTCGGGGCTTGCAGTGACTGGGCCGTTGGCACTTGGCTTTTGCTGTTTACGACTGTCACCAGGGCCCTGGCACTCTGGTGGGCGAACTTCAGTGTTGCTTTGTTCTGGTTTGGTACGGGTGTTTGTGTACATCGAGGTTGTTCCAAAAATGACCAGCAAAGCCGGGCACCGTGTTGCACGCCTGTGATCCCAGCCACCCGGGAGGCTGAGGAGGGAGGATGGCAAGTTCAAGGCCAGCCTCAGCAACTAATCGAGGCCCCCAGCAAGTTAGCAAGCCCCTGTCTCTAAATAAAAAATAAAAGGGCTCAGGATGTGGCTCAGTGGTTAAGTGCCCCTGGGTTCAAAACCTGGCACAAAAACATAATTTTAGAAAAAGACAACCAGCCCTGCTCCGCTGCTCCCATGGGTGGTGACTGTGGTCCACGTCCTTCGCGACACATTCCATGAAGAGTCGCTCTGGCCTTTCCGGTCCGTTGCAGATGCCCACAAGGCTGTTTCTTGGGGAAGGAGACGGGTTGGGGATCAGGGAGACGGGGACCTGGTGAGAAGCTGGCACCCGCGTGTGCGTGAGCCCTCTCCTGAGAAGCGCAGGCCGCGGTGTCCTGCCGACTCCTGATTAAGCTGGGAAGCCATCTTCCTAATCCACCCGGTGGCAGCGGCTTAAGTCCCGTCCTCTCAGTCGGGTTCACAATCCCTCTCCAGGGCCAGGGAATGGAAGCCAGACCCCCTGGAAGGTTTTCTAAATTTGGTACCTAGAAAAAAAAAAAAAATCCTAGTACCATCCCGGCCTCCACAGGAGGCCACCACCACTGTGGGTGGCTTGGGACGTCGCCTCCCTAGGGACCCCGTCTCTCTAGGAGCCTCTCTGCCTCACGTGCTTCAGAGGTGGGCAGTGTAAACAGCCTCTCTCGGCTCTGGATGGGGACCACCCTGGAGCCAACCAGAGGGAGCAGCCTCAGAGACGTGGTTTCTTGTTGGCATGGAGCCAAATGGGGAGAAAGTGGCAGCTGCCATGAAGCAGCGCCAAGATTAGGGACAAGATCAGTGCCCACCTTGTGGGCAGAGAAGCCGGGGCAGCTGTGTGGTGGAAGCATCTCCTTTGTGACTCACCTGGGCAGGACTCTGTGAGCCACTGTCCACCCGCCTTAGCCGACTCTTGTGGACCAAGACACAGGCCCACAGCCACTCAGCACCCTCTGTGCTGCTCTTGTTCTGGAAGGAGCCCCGTGTCCCCCGCCTGGGTCTCGCATGCCTCACCCCAGACAGCCTCCCTCCTGCAGCGCTGGCCCCTGCCCCCTTCTGGAAGCGGAACAAGGGCAGAATATTCTAAGCCGCAGTCACAGGTGTTCATCTGGAGTCTCTGGGTGGGATGCGGGATTCATGGACCCCCGGGATCTCAAGCAGAAGTGTATGCTCTTCCCCTGGGAGAGGAAGAAGCCCTGGCTCTCGTCAGATCGGCAAAGGGAAACACCTTGTAAGAAGGCATCGGAGCCCTCGGTGCCAAGCTACAGACCCTGTGCAGCGTAGAGGCTGCCCCGGACAGTGCTCAAGAACCAGGTGTGTGATTTTGAACCCAGACTTTCCTAACAGTCAGTGACTTGGTGCGAGTCCTTCACCTCTGCCTTTGTCTCTCTGTCTCGTACTAGGAACTTCATCCAGGGGTGCTTTACCACTGAGCCACATCCCCAGCCCTTTTTCACTTAAGAGACAGGATCTCATTGAGTTGCTTAGGGCCTAAGTGGCTGAGGCTGGCTTTGAACTCGCAATCCTCCTGCCTCAGCCTCCCGATGGGCAATCTCTTAACCTCCAGTTTCCTTGTACGTAAAGGGGGAAAACAGTGCCTGTCCTCACGGGGTCCTTGTGATCCAATGAGTTGATCTACACAGAGCACCCCATCCAGGCTAGAGGGCTGCCGTCCTCCCCACGAGGGTGACAGGGCTGGGTGCTCCTCAGCACTTTGTCCATGAGGAAGAATGACAGTGATAATAACCCAGATCCAGAGCCTCTGCCTGCAAATGTGGCAGGTCCTGCTGACCCACCGTCAGGTGAGAGCATGGCAGAGAGGAAGCCCGCCCACTTTCAGAGGAGGAAAGGTGTCCGTGATTGATTGATTGATTGCAGTACAGGGGACTGAGCCCAGAGGCCCTCTACCACAGAGCTACATCCTCAGGCCTTTTTATTATTTTGACACAGGGTCTCCCTCCGTTGCCCAGACGAGCCTTGAACTTTCCATCTTCCTGCCTCAAGCTCAGCAGTAGCTAGGTTACAGGTGTGCGTGTGCCACGGGCCGGACTTGAGGATAGGCTTTGGAGAAGCTGGAGAGTAAACCAGATCCACCCAGGGTCAGTCCTGGGCAAGGGGGGAGAACCAGTTATGGACCCCAGGATGCAGGAGATGGTCTTGGGTGTGAGTCAGAAGCTGCACATCTGAAGGGCCTGGTGCACTGACCTCTGAGCGCCTGTCCTGTGGCCTTCCTCGAGTCCTGCTGACTCATTTGATGAGAAACAGAGGAACTGCCTCAAGTGTCTGAATGCAGAATCTTACTTAATCCAATCACACTCCAGCAAGTATCACTGACCCCAGAACTGAGATGTAGGCCCACAGCTGGACGCGGCAGAGCTGAGCGTCAAATCCAGTCTGCCCGCCTCTGGGACTCCTTGCCATTACCACCGCGCTGGTGTGTATCACGGTCCCCAGGAACACTGGGTAGATGGCAGAGGGCTGAATCCACCCCACCTCCCACCCCCTGGAGTCTGCGATCCCAGGGGTCTGGGGTGGGGCCAGTCCTTGCATCTCTGATTAGTTTCCAGGTGGTGCTGAATCTGCCCATCTGAATCCCACTTCCAGGAGACACTGAGGAGGGGTGTCAGGAGCTCACACCTGGCTTGGGGAGACTGTGAGGCTTCATCTGCTCCTGTTCCAGCTGAGGGCTCAGGGCCGCAGAGTCTTCAGAGGGGGTGAAGCCTGTGGCCGCTCCCTCGTCCTTCCTTAAACACCATCACAGACTCAGGGCAGCCTGGGCACAGGGAGCGCCAGCCACATCCCCTCCACCAGCCCCTAAGGGCAGTGCCCACAGACTCTGCTCTTGGGTTGCCCCTTTCCCATCTGCTTCCTTCAGCTGAGACCTTCTCCATAAATATTCAGGAGGAGTGGGGAGGAAGAAGGAGTTCCAGGGGCAAGTCAGAGAGGAGCTGGTGGAGCTGTGGTCTCACCTCCTGGCAGGCATGTGTGGAGCTGGGGAGTGGGGGGGGGGTGCCGAGCCTCCTGCCAGGGCTGGGGTCACACCTCCTACCTGTTCTCTGGAGCTCATTAGCTGCTAAGGTGATGTTCACTGTTTTTCATTTTTGCTGAGTCTTTGCTGAGACTCAAAAAGGGAAATGAGCCGTTACCAAACAGCAACTTTTTGAAACAGAAACTGAGCAGACTGCAGTTTCTAATAATGTTGGTGAGCTAGGAATGCAGAAGTCTGGCCTTGCTTTATCATCGTTATCTTCCAGAGAGCGTGTCTGGGGCCTGCCTTCTGCTTACAGAGCTCTCAGAGAAGGGAAGGGGGGTTGGGGTTAGGGAGGGAAAGGGAATATGTAGGACAAAGGGGACATGACAGCCCGCAGCACATGACCTTTTCCCCTTCTGGACCTTACTCCAGGTACCTGGGACACCTGAATTCTTTGCCCAGATGGCCTCAAACAAGTAATGAGGGCCGAGGCAGGCCTTGCCCCAAGTGCAGATGTTCAAGGCACTCTCAGGCACAAGGGGTGGCTGTTGCACGTGGTGCAGGTCAGGATGTATGGGTTGGGGTGTCTACATGTGCATGGGAGATGTCTCCAGATGTGGGACTGAGCCAAACTCAGAGAATACAACAACCTTCCAGGTTGATATAAAGCTATGTGTGTCAAGGAAGAAAGCATGTATTTCAAGTGTGTCACTGGGTGTATAAATCACCTATGGAGACACGGGGTATAAGGGCTTCATTTGTACTCTTGTCCTGGGCCCATCAGAGTTCTTTTTCATTACCTAAAGTTTGAATTCCCCTTCCTTGGATTCAGACAGAGCTCTCCATCTGCACCTCTCCTCCTGTTTCCCTCCCCTCTCTTCCTAAGCATCCACATTAGGAACCGCAGACAGGATTAGGAGAGATCAGTAGGGGATGCAGCACTTTCTTCAATCCCTTAGCCATATCGTGTCCTCTAGGGACATGCAGGACAGGACATAAGCGGGGACCATGCATTCACCCTGAGCCATGGCTGGTCTCCTTTTTGTCTCCCGGTGGACTCTGGGTTACAACTCCGTCCTGCTGCCACTGTGAAAATCCCTGAGACACGAGGCTAGATGGTTCTGTGAGAAGTCATGAGCTCCATCTTGGTGTCTGTGTTTGGAAGAGTTGAGTGGCAGGGAGCAGGCCCTGGGAGCCCAGATATTTGTTCAGGGAACAACTACGGGAAGAGCGGTGCTGCCTGTCCTCATCTCCATCTTGGAAGAGTGTCGTTAGTTGGCACAAGGGAAAAATCAGTGGGTGAAAGGTGGCAGCCTGCAGTGTCATCACCATGAGTTGGGGACCCTTCTGATCTCCTGCCTCTTCCTTGGCTGCTCATGGTGTCATCATCCACATTTTGTTACATGTGACACCCTTGCCCACTGTCTCTGTCCTACCCACACATCCTGTGGCAGTCTAGAGACTGTAATCCAGAAGTGAGCTGCCGTCTCTGGGAGTTCAGCCCCTCTTACCCCAGAAAGTCAGCCAGGAACACTTGCTCCACTTGCTTCCTTGGGGCCTGGGAACATGCAGTAGTAGTTGGCCAATAGCTTTTGGCACACACCAAATTCTGGTGACCAGTTCCACCTGTGCTTGAGCAGGAAGCTTGTGGTGGATCAACGAGGACGGATCTCCTGCTCCCCACCTGTCCCACAGGCCCTAAGAGAATCAGAGCAAATACTGGAGAATGGACAGCTCCAGCCATCTGGCCACTGTTTTTCCAAGTGTGGACAGTGAAGTCCTGGTACTGTGCTAGGCAACTTCCGGTGCCAGGCAGAGTGTTAAGCACAGAATCTCAGCATGTGGATATTCTTCCTTTTCAGTTCTTTCAATGCTGATTACCCATGGGAGAAATTTTCAGCTTAGTACCTGAATTTGCTAACACCTTGATAAAACGGGGCATTCTCTCTTTTTAATAAGAGATCAGGCCTTACTTCAAGGTCTTGCCTGCTAGAATTGAAAACAATGCTGTAATCTGTATTTCTTCCTTACCTTCTATTTATAACAGTTTTCCAATAAAATGATGTCATATGGGTTTTTAAAAAAGTAAATGTCAAGCTAGGCATGGTAGTGCACTCCTGCAATCCCAGCAGCTCAGGAGGCTGAGGCAGGAAGATTGTAAATTCAAAGCCAGTCTCAGCAACTTAGTCAGGCCCCATTTCTTTTCTTTCTTTTTTTTTTTTTTAAAGAGAGAGTGAGAGAGAGAGAAGGCGAGAGAGAGAGAGAATTTTTAATATTTATTTTTAGTTTTTGGCGGACACATCTTTGTTGGTATGTGGTGCTGAGGATCGAACCCGGGCCGCACTCATGCCAGGCGAGCGCGCTACCGCTTGAGCCACATCCCCAGCCCAGTCAGGCCCCATTTCTAAATGGGAAACAAACAACAACAACAAAAAAAGGGCTGAGGATGTGGTCATTGGTTAAGTGCCCCTAGGTTCAATCTGGTACAAAGAAAAAAAAAAAAAGAAATATCAGTAAAGCAATTGAGTTAAAATATTCAGTTTAAAAAATACAGGTGGTTCTTTGGGATCACAAATATTCAAGTTTATCATGAGAATGATGTGTTCACATTTAGAATATAGACTGGGGCTAGGGCTTTAGCTCAGTGGCAGAGCACCTGCCTAGCATGTATGAGGCACGGGGTTTGATCCTCAGCACCACATGAAAAAAATAAATAAAGGCTAGCCTGCCACTCTGGTTTTGAGGATAGACAGCTGTCTATATATACATAAATATATAAATATATATAAATATAAATATATATTTTACTTTTAAAAAATTAAAAATAGGGCTGGGGATGTGGCTCAAGCGGTAGCGTGCTGCCTGGCATGCATGTGGCCCGGGTTTGATCCTCAGCACCACATACAAAGATGTTGTGTCCGCCGAGAACTTAAATAAATAAATAAATAAATTCTTTCTCTCTCTCTCTCCCCCTCTCCTCTTTAAAAAAAAATAAAAATTAAAAATAAATTGTAGTTGTAGATGGACAGAATGCCTTTATTTTATGGAATGATGGACAGAATGCCTTTATTCCTTTATGGAATCCCCTCAGTGGAGTTCCTCTTTCCTGGTTGACTGTTTTCACTATTTCCATTTTCACCAAGCAAAGTAAGAACTTCTAGGATTACTGATTATCCCCTTTAAATTTGGAGCCATTTTAAAATTTAGTCGCTATTTTTTCAGAAGTGAAGGGCTTCACCCATGGAGCTAGTTGAAACTGTAAGACAGGACAGGAAGGGGTAAAAATAGAAGTGGAGAGAAGTTTAAGAAGGAAGTAGAGAACATAAGCCAAAGCAGTGTGAATATTTTTAAGAACCTGAAACTCTGGGGAGTGGGAGGAACAAATTCCAGGTTGTCCCTTTCCTAAGTGAACAGAGCACTGTGTCCCTGAGAACTTGCTGACCAAAGCCACTCTTAGATACGATTATTACTTTTTATACCTACTACGATGATCGGCCCATTAATTTCACCTGGGCAGTTAATAGGTGCAGGGTTCCGGGCTAGGACCTGACATCCTCTCCACCATCCTCAAAAGAAGGCTCTAAGCTACATGGACTCTGGAGATGAGCGACCTAGCAATGGAAATCTGTGCGGCTGTGTGAGTCAGGCCAAATTAAAATCTTCCCTGAACCTCATCCTGCCATCTGTAAAATGGCATAATGTAAGCAACCAATAACAATGCCTCTTATTAGTCACTATAGGTATTTTCATTGTGCCCAAGGTTAGAGTTGAACCAGGCTGTGGGTGCTCCTCTCCAGGCTCAAGGCCCAGAATCAGAGTAGCGCGGCCTGGGCAGCGGGGTGGGGCTCAGGCCGCCGGGCACATGAGGACGCTGCTGCTTGGCCACTGCCGGGCTTCCATAGGTCTCCCAAGAACTCTGGCCGGCGGCCCCCAGGGCGGTGACACACCGACAGAGGTCGTCCCCCTGGGGGACGCGCGGCCACACCGGGATCTGCTCCGCCCGCACGCACCCCACAGCTCAGGCTTAGCCGCCGCCTGGCAGCTCAACCCACACAAGCTAGCGCGACTTCCGGAGGCCGCGGGGCATGCCGGGAGCCTGGCCTCGCAGCCAATCCCCGCGCAGGGGCCAGCGGGGGTTACCCGGCAACGGGGCAGACGCCGAGTGAGGGGCGGGACCAGTAGGGCAGGGAGAACGGGTGTGGAAGGGGGAGTGCGTGGCTAGACGACCTGCCAATTCCTGGGGTGGCTGACTTTTCTGGCTCCGGTTCCTTCACTTCTACCTGGACTTGAGGACCGAGATCTTTAAGACAAATGAAAAAATAAGGGGTCCATCCCTAGTCCAGGGGCAGGGGCGGGGCTTACCATGGGAGCAAATAAAGATAAACGTTTGATGAGTGATTCCTGTGGGTCTAGCTCTTTACCAGGAGCGTTTCATTTGATCCTTATCTGATTTTTGAAACATTTTTGTTTTGTAGTTATAGGTGGATAGAATGGCTTTACTTTTATTTTTATGTGGTGTTAAGGATGGAACCGAGTGCCTCACATGTGCTAGGTAAGCACTCTGCCACTGAGCTACAGCCCCAGCCCCTCATCTGATTTTGTAAGGAAAGTATGATTACTGTCCTCATTTTGAAAACAAGCTAGTGGAAATTTAAATATATTAAGCATCTTAGCCAAACTACCTCCACTCCAAGGTGGCAGAAGTGGAATTTGAAATTGAAAATTCTTAAACCCAGGTGGTGTGTGTTCTTAATGAGTTGAGCAGTAGATACTCCTTTTTCAATTCAGCAAACCTAAGTGTTCCTGCTAGGCCCCGTGGGCAGCAAATCCAAATTTTATGGGGTTTGGAACTTAGATAATTTCAAGGGCCTTTTTCAGAGAAAAGGCTAAAATTTGCAAATATAAAATTAAGTACAAAAAAGAATACTTATTTAGAATGTTGAGAACAACATTTTTTTGTTGTTGTTGTTTACAAAGATATATGATCATTTAAACACACTGCTAGGGCCCCTACACAAAGGTATCTCTGACCCTCAGCTTCCCTCAAAGCCCTTCAATCTTAGGTCAAAACTTCTTGCAGCCTTCCTTATATTACCTCACCCCATCCCGTATGTATCCCAGCCATAGGGCCTTTCTTCTAGGAAGCCCCTAGCAAGGGGTGAGAGGACTTCCTGGTGGGGGGGGCAAAGTTGGCCTGCCAGGAGAGGAAACTTGAGTGCCAGAGAGTTATAATGCCCTTGGAAGACATCATAAAGTACTGATGGACAAGCAGTTGTGGCCTAAGTACCCAGGTCTTCTCACCTCTCAGGTGGGATCCTGCTGAGTCACACCCATACAGTGGTTCTGACAGGAAGGGACATCTGATCTCAGCCCACAGTAATTTGCATCACTTGGAATTTGCTAGATATGCAAATTATCAGCTGGCTCCCACCCAGCACTCACTGCATCAGAAATTCTGGAAGGTGGAGCCCATCCTTTGGGAGTCTGATGCACTTTCAGTATTGGAGAGCCAATGCCCCATTGCATAAAGCCCAGAGCTGAAGCTCTGGCTCTCTACCATGGTAACCTGCTCAACAACACACCTTTGGGGGTCTCCTTCGTTTCCTAGTTTCACTCCCTCACTCTTCAACTGGGGCTTCCTGGGATCACCTCCAAAACACTCCTTGCACTTGAACCCTTGCCTCCGTCTGCTTCTGGGGAACATCTTGGAGAACACAGGGGAGGGGTCATTGCTCAACCAGGAGAACAGTGGCTGTAAGAAGTGAGCTCTGCTTGATGTTTGGCTTTTGTTTGGCTTTCTTCATTTTTACTGTGCATTGATGGAGGCGGGGGCTTGCTTCCTACAAGGACACGGGTTGGGGCTGTCAGAGGCTGCCCAAAGGGTTAACACAGGCTGGCCTGAGGCAGAGGGTATCATCCTTAGCAATGAGAGCAGAGACCAGCCACATTTGTTCTCTTGTCATTCCTGCTTTTTTAGGGGGTAAACAGGAGCACTAGGGAGGGGTGTTACAGGCTGTGCCCTGTGGAAAAATCCAGAGTGCACACTGTGGGTGGATATTGCTGGTGGGGCTCCTGAGCCGAGAGCCTCCCTCTCCCAGAGCCTGAGGTCCTTTACCCAGAGCTCCCCACAGCCCATCTCAGCCCCCCTCAGCCCCAGCGTGTGCCCAAGCAGTGCCAATTTGCCCAGCTCTGGACCCCTTCCCTTACAAATCCCACCAAACTGCAGCCGAGGGCACTGCTGGGAGGGGGCGCTTACCCTGCACTCCATCCTCTCTCTGTGTGAAGGCCCAAGGTCACGTGGCTCTGCACATTTCTAGGAGACAACAGCCCTCCTTGTCACCTGCCCTTATGCAATTCCTGGAGAGGAATGGCCCTGACTCCTCTGTGGTTTGAGGTCCCAGCAATCGGCCTTGTTAACAATCCTCTCCCCTCACCTCCCGCCTTTCAGGAATGGTGGCTGTGTCAACAGGTAGGGCTGGTGGGGGTGACACTGACAGGGTCATAAGCCTCCATCTCTGGCTCTGCTGCTGCCCTCGGGTGAGTCCTTTCATACCCTCCACAACCTAGTTTTTCTCAGCCTTGGAGTGGGTGTCCTGCTCCTTCCCCCTGAGGCTGTTTTAAGGATGCTGTGCTCAGGGCAGGTAAGTAACACACACACCTGTCACAGGCAGGAGCTGGGTCGGGCCTCCTCCTGCTCCTGCCATCACTACTGAAGTGGGAACTTGGGTGCTGGTGTTGGGTGCCTAGGACTCTCATCTGTCAGAGCCTGCTGGTGGTGCCCCTCTCCGCAGCACACTGCCACACTGCAGTGACGGAGGGGAAGACAGAAAGGGTCACACTTGTTATACCATTTACTTTTCCTTTATGGTCCTTACCACGAGTGGTAGTTATTTATCTGCCTTTGGTTTTTATAAAAACCTCTTTCTTATGAAAAATGTCACGCATTTATTAAAAAATAACAGAACAGCACCGTGGATTCCATGTACCTGTCGCTGGCTTCAGGGATGATCCACTCAGGGCTGCCCTCCCGTGGGCCACCCAGAAGCCCTCCACTCTGTTAATGAAGGCATCATGTCACGGCATCTGTAAATATCTTGGCATGCGTCACTAAGAGGTGAGAGTGCTTCTGTAAGACAGAGCCACAAGTACACGTTATAAAGACGTTTGTCCAAACCCAAAGAACGAACGCCACCCAGAGGGAACCCTCATGGGAACTGGGGGCGCTGGGTGACAATGATGTCTCCATGTAGCTCCATCAATTGCAATAAATGTGCCATTTTGATGGGGGATGTTGATGATGGGGATACCATGTGTAGGGGGGCAGGAGCTATATGCTAAAATGTGTTTCCAATTTTTCTGTAAACCTAAAACTACTCTAAAAATAGTCTTTACAAATAAATACTGTTATTTTAAAAATTAACAATAGTTCCTTGATATGTGATTCTCTGTTTTGTTTTAGGTACCAGGGATTGAACCCACGGGCACTTAACCGCTGAGCCACATCCCCAGCCCTGTTTGTATTTTATTTAGAGACAGGGTCTCGTTGAGTTGTTTAGGGTCTCACTCAGTTACTGAGGCTGACTTTGAACTTGTGATCCTCCTGCTCCAGCCTCCAGAGCCCCTGGGATCACAGACCTATGTCTCCTGACACCCAGCTCCTGATGTGTGATTATGGTTACGTGTCTCCTCCCCGGGGCTGGGAGCTTCGTGAGAGCTGCTCTCCGCTGCATTCCCAGCGCCACCCTCTCCCACACTTGGTACCTGCAGGCCCTCATCAGTACTCAGTGGATGGATAGGTGAATGGGGGGGGGGGCGGTGAGGAGCTGAGGGCTCACTCTGTCCTGCGTCTGTGGGTCTGTCCCTTCCACACTGGGGCCCTGACTGTTGCCTCACAGGTCCTCGAAGTCACTCCCCTTCTTCCGCGTGAGCAGCTCCGGAGAGCTACCAGCCTTTCCTAGTCTCTCCCCCCACCAACCCACATCTGCATAGATGGGCAGCAAGTCACTAATCCTCGCCGGATGGTGGCTGCCACCCCCCTGTGCAGCTAATTCCACCTTCCCACTTAATCACCATACTTAGCGCTTTCAATGAGGGCTTTCATCTTCAGAGGCCTGCGCAGGCATTAGCTGATTACTGTAATCTGTCGACTCCCAAGGCATCAGCCAGGATGGCGGAGGAGGGCCCAGAGCTTCCCTTCCGCTCGCGGAGACTCAGTTTCCTCACCTGTCACACGGGGCAGCTGGCAGGATGGTGTAGGGATGGAATCAAATGAAGTCTGCGCAGCGCCTGGTGCTGTCTCCAGACGCCCGATGAGCACCAGCCACGAGCATCTCTTCCCCGTGTGGTCCAGGGGTGGACTCAGTGGAGAGCCCAGCCGAGCTGGACCTGAACCCGGCTTCTTCCACTGAAGTTTTCTGAGGCTCAGTTTTCTCATCTCTAAAACGGGGATGCTGGTGCCAGCCCCAGAGTTTGCTGAAGGGTGAAATGACGTGGCGCGCGTATGTGATGCGTGGGGCACAGGCAGGGGTGGCCTAGAGCCGGGGGAGGCAGGGGGAGTAGAGGGAGGCTGAGGTACCCTCGGGGAAGGTGCAGTTCCTTCTCTTCGCCTTTGTGGAGGTGTTCAAGTGAAGACAGATGCCCACTATGTCCCCGTGACCCCCCCAATAGGTGAACAAGGGGAGGAGCCTGGGGAGGTGCAGATGGTGTCCCTGCTCTCAAAGGGACAGCTCTGTTGATAGGAGAGTTTCAGACTCTTCACCTCACAAATGGAGGGAGGAAAGGGGCCAGGGATCATACCCACATTTCACAGATGAGGAAACTGAGTCTGGGCGATAAACAGAGGCCTGCAAATGTCAGAAGCAGGTGCTTACATTGCCCCCTGGGGTTAGGAGGGGGGTCCGGGGAGGGAGTTGGGCCTCTGCTCAGCTGGAATAATAGTTCTTTCTGAGATCTTCTAAAGCTACAGGTGTTCTGCCTGCCCCTCTTTCCTCTCCCAGTGCCAGATGTTGGGCTGTGTATCCCGGTGAACCTGTTTTTCGTTACTGAGAATTTCACCATCAGGGCAGCCATGAACAGTGACTGTGGTTGTGCACTGGGGAACTCCGGGGAATTGATACCATTTACCACATCCCCACCATGAAGGCAGAGGCAACCCCAGGAGGAAGAAGGAGCCCCCTCCACTCCAATGCACTGGCTGGGTCTGGGTTAGGAGCGCTGTTCCAGGAACCAGGGCTTTGGGGCACTGCCTGTACTGGTGCAGGTGGGCAGGGTGCAAATTCAGGAGGCCCATCTGGATCTTTCTTAGGGAGAACGGTAGGGAAGCCATGGAAACTGAGCCCATGTTTCAAATTTCAGGAGGTCGAGGAAAGGGAGCAAGACCCTGAGCCAGGAACTTCATGTATGGTAGAACACATATACGTAATTTAATCTTTTTTGTGTGTGTGTGTGTTGCTGGGGATTGGACCCATGACCTTGTGCATGAGAGGCAAGCACTCTAACAACTGAGCTATAGCCCCAGCCCTAATTCTTTTTTAAAAACAACTTTTTAAAAAAAAGTATTAATATGTGCATTACAGGGAACAGAAAAACACAAGAAGCAAAGACAATTCATCCAGCCCCGAGCAGCTTAGTTAGATGTGACTTAATCTTGATAACACGACTCTGGAAGGCAGCATCCACCCGTTTTACAGACACGCTAACTGGGGCAACAAGGTTAATTAACTCAAGAACGAAGTGGCGCCGCTGGGATTCAAACTCAGGCCAGACGCAGGCCTGGTCCCTAACTGGAACCTGCCTTTTACCAGGGAGGAAGCTGAGGCCTGGAGACGGGCAGTGACTGCCCCAGAGTCACACTGACACCTAGTGGCCTGGCAAGACTGAACCCAGGAGTCCGGACCGGACCCATACCAGGTTTTCAATTAATACTTGTAAGAGAAGCACGGCTAAAGAGAGACCTGGGAGTTCTGGGAAAAGGGGGCAGGGGTAGAACCACGGCCAAGTGGTTGGTGCAGGAGCTGCCCCTGAGCCCGGTTCCCAAGCCCCGCCCACCCACGCGGAAGTGAGGCGCCGCTCCGCTCTCGGCCTCTAGGTGGCGCCCGCACTGCAGATCTGTACGGGGCGGGGGGCGGGAATCGCCCTGCGGGAATTTTCCCTCCCAGGCCCAGGACCAGGCTGCGGCAGGTGGTCTGTCCTCAGGCTTCTCCGAATGCCTCTAGAAGACGGCTCCCTCCCAAGGTCATCTTTGCCTAGCTTGGTCAGCAAAGGGTGGGCAGGGCCTGGACTGAGAACTCTAGCCTCATTTCCTCCTCCCTGGCCGTGCTCTCTGCAGGGCCCTGGGTGAGAGTCTCCAGCTGCCTCCCAGCTGTTTGACCGTGATCAGTTTACTCACCCTCTTTATGATCACCTGTCCCCACTAAGCTCATTATTCACCCTCTGTGGACTGGGCACTTCCTTGGAGATGACAGAGAAGAGTGTTTAAGTAGAAACTTCCAAGTCTCATGATCTGGGTTCAAATCCTTGCCTCTGCCACTTCCTGGTGGCCTAGGTCAAGTTCCTCAGCTTCTGTGCTGCAGATTCTTGTTGCTCACCACTCCAGAGTTCGGCCCCCTGGTGGCCCCGTGGGAGCCACATGATGGACAGTCTGGCCAGGGAAACAGGGCAGCAGGAGGGACATGGGAACCCTTCGCCCCGTCAGGACAAGGCAGTTAGGAACCCATGGACTCCTCCATCCTTTCTTGCCTTGCCCTGGTGACCTGTGTGTGGCCACGGTGACAGGTGCTCCGGCAGCAGAGCTCTCAGATGGAAACGCCTGGGTCCCAAGCCTCCCTTGGAGGAAAGCCGTCTGACGGTCAGCATGGCACTAGGTGTTGGCAGGAAGGGAGCTCTGTGGCCCCTGAGGCTTCGTGGTGGGTTCACACCGCAGCGCAGCCTGTCGATCTTCATGCTGCGGCTTCCCTGTGCCTCGGTGGTCCCATCAGTGGAGTGGAGACAAGAGCACCCGCACCGTTGCCATTTGTTGAGAGGATTAAGTGAGATTACGAACCCGACGCTCTTAAGATGGAAGAACCGTAAATCTTATTGTAATGGTCTCAGACCTTCAGAGCAGGAGGGACCCTGGGATCTTGAAATCCCGCCCCCCATTAGGATGAGGACCCTGAGCCTGGGGCTGCCTTGTGCGGGTTCACTGAGGCAGAGTGGGCTGAACCCTGGTCTTCTGAGCCCTGTGCAGGACACCTTCAGCTACGCCTCCATCTCTGCCCTTTGGGAGCTACTGATAGGAAATAAGACATAGTCTGAAAAGATTCCCTCACGTTTCCATGCTATGCAGAGACTACAGGGAGCCATCCCTATGGTGAGGATCCTGAGGGTCACAGGAGGCCCAGGACCCAGGGTTTGGGAGACAGGCAGGGGGGTGCTTCCAGGAAGCGATGGGACTTGAAGGATGGGTTTTAGCAGAAGAAGGGCAGGTGGGCAGTGGCAGAGCCAAGGTCAGGGGGTGGAAGATCCAAAGAGCAGAGTGGTCCATAGAACTGATGGGTGAAGGCAGGTGTGTTCACCCAGTTCACTACTGAGGCTCTGCCCCCTGTGCCCCTACTATAAAGAGCACCGCACTGAACATCCCACCCCTGCCCCTCTGTGTCTGCACAGTTTCCCGCTGGGATGGAGGCCTGGTAGAAAGAGAAGTTGGATCAAGTCTCAGAAGTTACCTGGGCCTGATTCACAAGGAGAAGGAGGGCTTGGGATGTTCCAATGATACAGAGTCGCTTTGACCTAATTCAGCCATTCACTGATTTCAACCCTTCACACATTGACCAGTTTGGCCCTGTGTGCCAATTAGACTGTTATTAACCCAAATTTTAATCTCTTATTTTCAAACAGTTTAATTAATTAATTTATGGTATTGGGGGTTGATCCCAGAGGCTTTCCACCACCGAGCTACACCCTTAGCCCTTTCTATTTTGAGGAAGGGTCTAAATAAGTTGCTGAAACTGGTCTCAAAATTGCCATCCTCCTGCCTCAGCCCCCTGAGCTGCTGGGATTACAGGCGTGCACCACCACATCTGGCTTCAAACTCTTAAATTTATTTTTAAAACCTTTTTAATCACTGTCATAAATGAAAATGAAACAGTACTAATTGCAATCAATGAAAGGTAACTATCAAAATAAATACACAATAAGAAAACAATCTTATTAAAGAGCCAAACTTGCCTGCCAGAGGTGGAGCAGAAGTTCTGATCCCTTCTGGTTCTAGAAGAGGGATTAGCCAGGGTCCAAAACAGCACAAGTGGAGGCTTTGTCCTTTGCATACCGACATGGACTACAATAGAATAAGCTATTCAAAAGGGAATAACTATCACCATGTGACTCAAAGAGATGATTCGAAGGAGGTTTGTATCTAGCAGGAAGCCTCGTACAGACCATACCAAACGGGAGCCCTGTTCTTTGAAACCAGCAAACAAAACGGAAAGGCGTTCTTTCTGTGTGGTTTGACTGCAGTAGGAGACAGGAGAAAAGAGACAAGATGATCGAAGGCTGCCCCACTATTTTGGGGGAGCATGGGGGACTGAACTCAGGGTCACTCGACAAATGAGCCACACCCCCAGCCCTATTTTGTATTTTACTTAAGAGACAGGGTCTCACTGAGTGGCTCAGTGCCTTGCTTTTTGCTGAGGCTGGCTTTGAACTCGCAATCCTCCTGCCTCAGCCTCCTGAGCTGCTGGGATGACAGGTGTGCGCCACCGTGCCTGGCAACCCCTTTATTTTTGATGGATGTTAGGTTTTCTGATGTGTGACCAACAGGGCCTGGGTGGGGGCTCAGAACTTCAAGAGAGCAGGTCTTGCTCATGGCCGCAGACCAGGCTGCACATGTAGCCCGGGAACTGTGGTCAGCGTGGGCTCTGGGTTGGGCGTCTGACCTGTGCAGTCACACAGGACCCTGCTCTTGGAAGGGCCTGACACTTTAACACTCTGTCATTGCCGTCATTTTCTGGAACATTCACCAGCAGACATAAAGAGGAGGGGCACATCCTCTGTGCCCATGTGGAAAGAGCCACAGGACATATCTTAAGAGAGAGAGAGAAAGTTATAGAACGGGCTCCTGGCTCCCGTGTGCCAATATGACTCTATTTATAAACAACAATTCTTTAAAATTTTAGCACATACACACGTATAAAACACTTCATTATTCCATTTCCCCCTACCGGCTGGTTAGTGAGACATCCAATCACCATTCCTCTAGGGTTAGCCTGGAGATGGAGCGGGTTCCCTTGATTTATTGATGTTTACCACATAGCCACATGCCAACCCATCGCTTAGACGATGCGAGGACCTTAGAACATTCTAACTCGCGTGCCCCCTTCCTGACTCATGTGCTATGGTGCTGCAGATTTTAATTCTCTATTTTACACATTAGTTTTATTGTTTTATACAACCAATATCATTTGTATTTACTCGTATTTCTCTTTCTATTGCTCTTGTTTCCTTCCTGAAAATCCAAGCTTCCATCTGGGACCACTTTCCTCCTGCCTGAAGCCTACCCTTTATATTTATTTTTCACATTTGAGCCATTCATATGGTTCAAAAGTCAAAAGTACAGAAGTGTGCCGTGATCGATGGCTCTCTCTCTCCCAACCCTGCTCCCAGCCAAAAAAACTAGATGTTTCCATATGTACATAGAACATTCCTTGGAAAGAAACACACCAAACCGAGAGCCGTGGTGGTCTACGCGGCTGGAGTGTCTGCGGTGAGAACGGGCTCCTGGCTCCCGTGTGCCAAGAGACAGCGTTGGCACCCAGGAAGGCGGCCTGGGGACCCGGCTCTGTGGCCCGACAGCCTCTCACTTTGTCCACCGTGTGCACGGCTTCTTTGTCCTATATGTTCTCATTTGGTCCCGGTCACAGCCCTGTGACCTAAGAGGGACAAGGTTCCCCAGTGCCAGGACAACATACTGATCATGGCTTCCATCTCCGTGAGCACACGCGCTAGGCACACTCGATACTCGTCACTTGGTTCACGTCGCGGCACTAGTGGTGTCACTCTTACCCATGAGCAGGCCGAGGCAGAGGGAAGTCAGGCAACCTGCCCGGGAGGCAGAGCCAGGGTTCAAGTCCAACCCAGACAGCCCAACTCCAGAGCCCAACTATTACTCACCCCATTTTATAGCTGTGGAAACTGAGGCCCCCAAAGGTGAAGTCATGTCCTCAGAGTCGCGGAGTGGGAGGAGCAGAGCAAGAACTCACACGCATGACTTTTAGGACCAGGATTCACTCCCCTGTGTACACACCCCACTGGTTTTCCTCTGCATTTAGAGTCACCTGGGAGCCTTCAGGTCCCCAGAGGTCAGAAGGATCAGCGCTAGTCTCTGATCCTATTGTTACATCCCTGCCCCATGTCCCAGGAGCCAGGGCTGCGGCCACTACCCTTGGCCACAGAGCCAGGGCCTGGAGTCGGGCTGCCTGATTTAGATGGCCCTGCTTATCTCGGTGACCTTGGACGAGTTGCTTTTGCATCTCTGTACTGCCCTGGTTTCCTCATCTGCCAATTTAGATAAGTATAGTGTCTTTTTTTTCAGATGAGGATTGAATGGCATGATCTTTGCAAAGCATTCATGACAGTGGCACCAAACCAGCTTTAAATCCTATCCTCAGCATCATTAGCTGTGTGACTTGGTCTGGACCCTGTCCCTCTCTGGGCCTCAGGTTCTCCATCTCTGAGTACAGGGTAGGATTTGGACGGTATGAACTTGAAGCTGCTGTCAGCAGTGACCTGTGCATCTCTGGCCTTCTCCTTCTGCCTCTGCCCTTCTGGAAGCCGAGCCTTGCTCATTCTTTTTTTTTTTTTTTTTTTTTTGTGGCACTGTCACAGGCACGTGCTTGCAGAGCCAGTGCCAGTGACGTGCTCCTGTGGATGAGTCCAGCCTGTGCTCATGGCTGATGCCTCTCACTGCCAGGAAGTCTGGGCCGTGCAGAGAGGAACTGCCGCCTGAGGGGTGGTGGCTGACACAGCCCGACAAAGGCCCTGGATGGCAAGCCCTTCGGAGAGGCAGCAGGGGCTGAGGCAGAGCTGGGGCCCCGGGCCCACCTTCCCCCAGTGCCTGGGGCACTCGGTGCCAGTCCTTGCCACCAACCACCATTCTGCGCCAATGCATAATTCATGGCCTCGTGTGCCAATCTGTGCCAGCTTTAATTAGCTTCTAACTTTTTGTCATTCATTTGCTATGAACACCTTATAAATAAATGATGGGCCCGGGGATCGGGGAGAGGGGCGGAACGCGAGGGAGGCAGGCTGCCTCTGCGGACCCCGTAAGGGAGGCTGAGCTTCCAGGACTGTGCCCAGGGAACCCTCTGTCCCCTGGGGGTTTCCCGGGGGTCCTCTGCTCTGCAGATGGGAGGCCCCGGCCCACCTTGTCAGCCCCCCAGCCTTCCCCTAGCCCAGCTGAGCTGCCACAGCTGTGCCGGGCTCCACGGGCCCACAAAGAAGCTCAGGAGCACACATGTTTGCTTTATGGTGGCAGCGCCACCCGGGAGAGGGCGAGTGGGCCGGAAGCGACAAACAGCTTTTCACCAGCCAAGGGGTGGGAGTGAGAAACCGTGCCTTGTCGGGAGGCGGGAAACAGTGACACAGGACACCCGGAGGACAGGCAACGGCGTGCATTAAAAATCCTCGTTGACCCTCCAGGGAGGAGAGACTTGGTTCGGAGTGTCGCCTTGTTTTTACAGTTTATTGAGCACTTGAACATGTGTTTTTCTCTTTTGAGCGGAATGGCCGTCTTGGGAGGTGTTCTCAGGAGCTGGGGACTCTCATGCCCATTTACCGCAGAGCAAGCTGAGGCTCCCACTAGGTGGCCACTGGGTGGCCAGGCCCAGCCCACTGCAGCCCAGTCTCTTGGGCTTTGCATTGCGCCCCTCGGCCTCCTGTCCGGTCCTCAGGGAGGACAGCAGGGCGCAAAGGCCCCAGGGGCGGCTGGAACGCCAAGGTGGGGCCAGTCCAATTCCCCCGTGACTCAACAGGCGGGACGTGTTTAAAGCCACATATGTGGTTCCCTCCCTCCCTTCTGTATTCATGGAGAGCACCGGCAAGCCGCTGGCCACCTGGCGGATCAGGGATGCGGAGACATTGAATGGGTGTCTCCTGGGACAGGGCACGCTCCCCCCCCCTCCTTGGCCCGCCTGCTTCCCCAGGGCCCTGTGTCCTCCCCTGTGGCCTGTGCTGCTCTGTCCCAGGACCACTTGCTGAGTGACGCTCAAGGCTCCGGGGCAAGGCGCCCAGGATTCAACTCTTTCCTTCCTCTGCCCACGCGCTCCTTGGCCAGCTCACTACCACAGGACTTGGTGTCTGCAGTCCGCCCCTCCAACACAGACGCCCTTGCTGACCTTATCTTGCAGGGACACCTCCTTTCAAGGCCCCATTTAGGTGGCCCTCCTGAGTGAAGCCTTCCCTAGTTCTCCTTGGAGAGGGTGGACGGCACCCTGCTGGCGTCCCCTCTGTCACTGCAGAACTTAGTCCTGGCCTAAAGAATGGCCCCGTCTACTGCTTCCTGTTTGCTTCTGTGTCTCCAGCTGGACTGTAGCGTCTCTGAGGGCCACACCGATGTCCTGTGTTTCTCTGTGTCCTCAAGTCCAGCTTGGCACCCTGGGGCCCTGCAGGTCTGGGGGTCAGACAAATGAACAAAGACTCAGTCCCTGCCTCCGAGGGCCTGGAAATCAACGTGGCTCTGGACGGGAGAGGAAGCTGCAGACACCCCGACAGGAGGCCCTGAGGTGGGAGGGGTCAGGGTGCCACTTTTGTGTTTTCTTTTTAATTTTGATCGAAGAGCGGGAAAGTGACTTGAGCAATGCTGCTGTCCCGGGTGGGCTCCCCTGTGATCTTGGGAAGGGAACCAGCCGGAGTTCTCATGGCCACAAGCAACAGAATTGAGCTCTGGATAACGGAGGCAGGAAATGAACTACTGGTAAGATGGCGCAGGGCTATAGAATCAACCAGAAGGCTGGAGTATAGGCCCAGACAACAGATGGGAACCAACAGAGGCTGGTGGCCAAGAGCACGCCCAGATCAGGCCCCAGGAGCCCAGGCCAGGTGCTTTGCATGCTTCTGCATATGAAACTAGTCATAACTATTCCTAAATTGTACAGCTCCCCTCAAGCTTCCAAGTTGAGTGCAGCTAGACTTTTGCAATGAGTTTATCATCACTGTGACAAAATACCTGAGATAAACAATTTTTTTTTTAAATATTTTTTTAGTTGTAGGTGGACACATACCTTTATTTATGTGGTGCTGAGGATCAAACCCAGGGCCTCACACATGAGAGAACAGCGCTGTACCACTGAGCCCCAGCCCCTGACCCCTGAGATAAACTATTTTTAAGGACAAAAGATTTATTCTGGCTCATGGTTTCCGAGCACGGTTACTCGGCCCCACCCCTTTGGGTCTGTGTTGAGACTGAGTATCATGGAGAAGAGCACTTGATGGTGGCCAGGAAACGAGAGAAAACAGAGGCCTGGTCCCAATGTCTCCTACCAGGACACGCCCTGCTGGCCCCATCTCTCAAAGTTCACACACCTCCAAGCATCCCCAGCAGTTAGGGCTGGAGCATTGGACACGTGAGCATTTGGGGACAGCTCAGGGCCTGGTCCATCCCTTCCTGCCTGCAGTGGTCAGTCTTCCCTGGCCAGGAGGAGCCTTGGATCATGCTGGGTCCTGGGCGGTGGGTGGCTCTGTAGGGCTCTGCCCTGTCAAAGGGCTTCCACACTCTGCTCCCAGAGAGGGCCGGGCAGACCCAATTCTCTCCACCCTGGAAAAGGACCAGGCTCAGAGGGATCAAGGGAGGTTCCGAGATCCCATAAGAGGGTCAGAGGTGCCTCTTTACCCACCCGTCTCCTTTCCTGGGTGCCGCGGGCGTCGGGGAGTGGAGGAAGTTTCCTAAGGAAGGGGTGATGGAGAGAACTCTGGGAGCTGTTGATGGAACAGCTCTGAAATGGCTTGGGGAATGGAAACCCCCAAATGGGGAAGAGGCTAAAATTCCAGGAATTCATCTCCATGGAGATTGAAAACTCCTGACTTGCATGTTCAGAGGACAGAGGCTGAGTTCTGCTCCCCAGTTCTGAGTTCTCTGCCCACATCCCCATCCTGCTCTGTCTGGTACACGCACAGAACAGTGAGACTGCTATTCACATCCAGGATTCCACGCTCTTCACAGGGTGTCCGTGTGCTCACCTCTGGGCCTTGGCACATGCTGTTCTTACCACCTGAAACACCACGGTGCTTTCTCCATCTGTGCAACTCCCAGTGATCCCAGCAAAACCCAGCTCGGACATCTCCTTGCAGGCAGTCTTTCTTGGACTTAACCTCTTGAGAATGAATCATGCTCTCTCTTTGGTCACTCTTTCCCTGCTAGACTATTATTATTTTTAAATATTTTTTTTTAGTTGTCAACTTTATTTTATTTATTTATATGCAGTGCTGAGAATCGAACCCAGTACCCCACACATGATAGGCGAGTGCTCAACCTCTGAGCCCCAACCCCAGCCACCTTTTTTTGTTTTTTAATTCCCCTATTACAGATTCAGAGTGGTTCTATAGGCTGGTTGCACCCTGACACCCCAGTGTCAGGTACAAAGCCTAGTGCTTGGTATAAAGCGGGGACTTGACAAATACAGACGGAATCAAAGTAGCTGCCAAGGAATCCTATGAACAGAAGCATGATGTCCACATCTGAGGAGGTGATGGCCTCCCTGGACTCAGTACTATTTTGTTCACGTGTAAAATGGTTTGCAGACAGTTTTGGGCAGTCAGGGCTTCAAAGAGATAGTGATAAATCAGAAAGAAAGAAGGTGTCAAGGTTGGCGAAACATTGGGAAACTCTTCCATGTTCATTTTATGAATGGGAACACCAGGCCCTGAGGGGTCCCGTGTCCAGCCCCACAACCTTTCAGCTGATCTAGAACTTTGGGAACTCAGATCTCCTGATACCCAGCTCCACCTCTCTGTCTAAAACTGAGACTACCTGGGACAAGCCCATTTTCCTGTGTAGCCCTCCCACTGGGAGCCCCATCTCAGGAAACAGCACCTGTCCACCTGCTTCCACCAGCCAGAGGCTGGGCGGGGCTTCCCCTTGACAGGGGCCTCTCGGCCAGCCTCACTCCCTTGCCAGTCCTGTAGATTTTCACCCTCCTCCCCCAGCGCTCCTCCACCCCTGCCCCGGCCATGCCAGGCTTCTGGCACCAATTACCATGGCAACCGAGACAACCTGATGAGGTGCGCTCCATCAGAGCCGGGATCTGTGTTTCCCGCTCGCTGACATACCCTCGGGTCTGCAGTCACAGGACTGCCAACTTTTTCTGTAAAGGGTCAGCTAGTCAATGCTTTTCTTTGGTGGACAGTGCAGTCGACAGCTCCTTAACTCCGTGGCTGTAGCAGGGAAGGAGTCACTACCATAGGTATGTCTGAGAGACACTGAAACTTTAGTTTCAACAAAACTTTATTTACAAAAACAGGTGATGGGATGGATTTGACCAATGGGCAGCCATGTGCTGACCCCTGGTCTAGAAAATATCCTGGCACATAGTAAACACTTTTAATGGAAGCAGACTCCTCTTGTTATTCCACCTCCCAGTGCACCCCTATTTTTATAACTACAGATCGTGATAACACTCCTGCCCCTCAGCCTCCTCCCCAGCCATCTGCTTGGAGCCTTTTCCTTTAGGTTTAAGGGCAAGCCCCATGGGGGCCGACTCACCCCATGGTGTTCCCTGCGCGTGCCCCACCGACTCTGCCTGCCAGCCTCTCTGGCCGTCTTTCCCTTCCTGCTAGCTACTACCCACAACAGGGCTTTGGCACATGCTATTTCTCCTGCTAAAACTCCATTCCCTCCATTGCTTATCCTTCAGATCTCAGCGGGGTCTCCTCTTCCAAGAAATCTTCCCTGACCAAGAAAGACTTCCCAGGTATGTTAAAGCACCATTCACCACACCTAGCATGATTCTGGCTATATTTCAGCTAGTTATGATTCATTAGCCAAGGTCTGTTCCCTTTCAGAGCATGAGGCACAGGACCCTACTCCTAGAACCCACCTCAGTGAGTTAGCACATAGTAGCAAATATGAGTGAATGAACTCTAAAGAAGTGGAGTTCTGGAAACCCAGAGATTCCGGTTCACTTCCTGCCTCCACCATAGGGACAGTTACTGGCCCTCCAGAGGCCTGCTTTCTCACCATGAGAATGAGAAAATGACAGGACCTTGCAGAAAGGCTGTGTGGCAGATAGGTAGAATGACTGGAGGCTCAGACAGACTCAGCCCAGAGCCTTGCTCCAGGCAGCTACTATCAATATGCTCGCCCATACAGTGACAGGTCCAGAAATCCTGTCAACTGGAAAAGAGTCAAAGAAAATTCAGAATGTTTAGCCCGGGGAAATGAAGATCAAGGGCAGGGAACAACCCTCGTCAATTACCTGAATAAACTTTCCCTGGATCCAGCGGTCTCAAAGTCAAGAGGTCCCTGTACCTATAGGTGTGCAAAAGGAGCTGGCAGACCATCACTCAGGGAGCTGCGGCAGGGACTCTCGTACGGTGAGGGTGCCTAGGTCTCCTCTAGGTTCTCTTCCAACTCGGTGTCCCCATTTCTAAGCATCTGGAGTCATTCTGACATATAGGGAAGGAGCTCATGAGTAGGGTGGGCACAGGCAGCTGCTTGGAGCCATGCTCCGGCCAAGCAGTTCCAGCGACTCTGGGTGCAGAGAGGGGGCGCTTAAAGCCAACAGATGGCGCGGGCTCACCTAGGCCGAGCGCCCGCTCGCTCGCTCCGTTTTCCCGGGAGCGTTTCTGCACTCGGCCGGAGGCGCGGAGCACGCAGGAGGCTGGCCGGGTCCCCAACCCTCTGTGCACCCCTCTGCGGGGCTGGGCCCAGCGGGCACCGCTCCCACACACACCTGCGGCCGCTTCCGCGGGCTTCCTCCCTGCCCCTTTGGGGGATTCGTGGAGTTGCCACAGCAGCCGGTGCCATGACATCGGCAGAGGGCAGCTCCGCCAGCACTGAAATATTCATGCTCTGAGTTCTCAGCTGGGCTCTGCGCTGCTCCCGGGGGTCCTCGCGGGCGCGGTGGGGCGGGGGCCTGGGGTCCCGGCTGTGCCTCAGGGTGGGGGCGTGCAGGCACGCGGGCGGGGCTGGGCGCGGCGGAGGTGCTGGAGGGAGCGTCAGGAGGCGGGGTCTGGGGCGGGGGCCGAGCGGGGCGGAGGCAGCGAGGGAAAGTTGATCGCGGACTTGAGCGCCGGCTGTGGCTCAGGAGAGAGGGGTGCAGGCGGCTGGCGCGATGCGCGGCCAGAGAAGGCGTCCGACGGCTGCCGGGCGCTGAGCCGGCGGGGCGGGGCGGCCGGCCCCGGGAATGGAGTGCGGGGGTGCAGAGCCTCGGGACGTTCGGTGTGCGCCTAGTCCGAGTCCGCGGCGCGCCTGAAGTTGCAGCCGGCGAGCGGCGATCGGGCTGCCCGAGGGACCGGAGAGCGGCCGGCGCACCGCGGATGAGCCTTCGTGCCGGCGGCGAGACGCGGCGGTGGCCAGGGCCGGAGCAGGCGGCCTGCGGGGGCCGATCCGGCGGAGAAGAGAGCCCGAGGCGCGGCGGGGCGTCGCTCCATTCACGCACACGGTACCCAGAGTCGCTCACCGCCCCTTCCCTCCCTGCTTCCCTCCCTTCCTCGCGCTGTTCGCCAGCCGCGCGGCAGGAAAGTTGGATCGCGGGGTTGAGACCGCAGCGGCCAAGCCACTTGTTCCCGTCGCGGCCATCACCCGCGGCGAGCGCCCGGGGCCTCCTGCCCGATGCCCCTGGCCCAGGCCCTGCGCCTCGCTCCGAGCCCGCGGACCGACGCGCGGCAACTTTAATTCCCGGGAACTCTAATTCCCTCCGCCTTGGCCTTGGGAGGACACGCACCCGTTCCCCACCCTTGTTCCCGGACTGCGAGTATTCAGGTGCCTTTCTCTATGCGCAACAGAGAGGGTCCAGGTCTGGGAGGGGAGAATTTCGGGGATAAAGAGGACGTTAGGATCCAAGCCAGTCCCTTCTGGGCTCTGGGTCCCTATTTGGACCGAGGATATGGGGCGTGGCGCACCTCCACGGCTGGGTGGGCAGTGCCGCTGGAGGAATCTACGATCACGTAGCTCTCCTCTCCCCTCATCCCCTTCCTAAGCCCACGGAAGACCCCAAGGGACTCTTGTAACCTCCCCAATCCGGTCCCACCATGAGAAGTCGCGCCCCTCGCAGCGCTGAGAGCCTCGTGCTGCGGCTCACTCTCCGTTTCCGTGCCCTGGAGCTGGCCGGCTACCGGTGGTGGTGGCGGTGGCTGGCGGTCCCCAGGGGCTCGCCACGGGAGCATTACTCCTCTTCTCCCGGCAGCTTAGCCCGGGACTCGTGCAGAGTCCGCGCATTCCAGGGTGGCGGCAGGGCCAGCCAGCGGGCACTCTATGCCTTCTTTCCTGGAGCGGGCACCTGGAGCCCCTGCCTCTGTGCAGAGAACGGAGGTCCAGTGCCCTGCTGCCTCTAGCCGCCGCATCTCGGCGACCCCAGCCCCAGCCCTGTTGCTGTCGGGCCTACGGGAGGAAATTAGCCTTTCCTGGGTAGGAACACGCCTCCACCCTTCCGAGTAACACAGAAGCAGACCTGCCTCTTCAGAGTACTTGCCTTCTGGGACCAGAAGGACATTGACCCTAGCCTTTCAGCTTCTTAGCAAGTGCCCCCAACCCAGTTTGAATTTGAAATAAACTGGGAAGACACAAGGGTTGTGTGTGTGCGCTCGCGTATGTGTTTGTGTGCTGGGTGGAGTCAGACCCTTGCATAGGGAAGAATTAGGCTGTGGGGTGGGGGTGGGTGCCTGCAGACTGACTGGGGCCAGGTGCAAGGTGGCGATGAGTCAGCCCACGGTCGGGGAGAGCTGGCTTGGATGAATGCTTGGTTCCTGGTGCAGGGATAGGCGCACTGCGGTCTGCACCTGAGGGTGAGGGGCCAGATGTCACTGCTGAGGAGGGGCTGGGAAGGGGCACCTTGGCTGGAGAAATAGCCATGCTTGAAGCTGTTTCTCCAGGGCTGGGCAGGGCAGGAAGGCCGAGTTGCCTGCATGGCAGAGAGCTAGAGTACACCTTAAACTGAAAAGGTGGCACTACAGAAGTGACTGGTGTGAACAGAAACTCTGCCCTGCTGCTGGAGAACAGCGAGGGTGGGAGGCCCCCAGCCAGCGCCCTGGCCTTGGCCTTCCTGGGCTGTAAATAGCTGTGCTCCTCACAGCTGCTTATCAGAGTGCTTGATTTGAGGTTATGGTGACTGATGGTCCTGGTTGCCTCCCAAATAGCTGCCCCACCCTACAGCCTCCTTACCTTGTCACGTTTCCATTTGAGGTTCATTTCTTTGAGCTCAGTGTTTTAAAGAGCACCTTTCTGAAGTGCTGATTTAAAATGCACCTCTTTCTGGGAGGCGGAGGTCTCACGGCACCTTGCCGCTCTGAGTTGACCCGCAGCGTCTGCATCACCTAGGAGCCCGTTAGGAATGCAGGTGCACTTAGCTTTCCAGGGAATGAGCATTGCACAGCCTCCTGGAGGCAGCCTGTCGAACAAGGCAATCGACTGAACACCAGGGTGAGAACCAGATGAAACTTCTTCGCCTGGACACTTGTGCTACAGTTAGGTTAACCATCTGCTGCTGGCTTCTCGAGGTTGTACCTGATAATGCCACAAGGCTGTCTGTGTTTGGGGGGCCTTTAAGCAGATCCAAGTGTCAGCTCAACTGTCCATGCAATTAGTACCTTGATGTAAGTGCACACGGGCCTGGAAGAGGGGGACAGAGAGCCTACTGCACACGCTCTGCCTCCAGGGCTCCTGGGGCAGAAGCAGAAGAAATGAAGCAACCCTTCTCCATCTCGTCTACTCCTCCCAGATGGGTGGCCATGGGATCTGGAGAGGGAGAGCTGCTTCAGGCCAACTTGGGACGGCCCACGCAGGGGGAGATATTGGCTAGGTTCCACCCACCCCCCAACCTGGACTGGACATACCACCTCCACTGCCCTGGAAGGTCCTAAGCTCTGAGGTTGATACCAAGGAATGGTGGTAGGACACCCCCTGGTCTCTAGAGAAATGATGATGATGACCCAGGCTGGCCTGAAATTTGGATCAGAGGCCTGGTGGAGCCCTGTGTCACAGATGGAAGGCCATCATGTGGCTCCCACACCCTAGCCCTGCCCAAAAGAGCACCATTTCCTCCTCAGCTAGCCTCTGCAGGAAGAGGGCAGCTCTGCCAGGTGCCACGTGCCTAGGAGAAGCTGAGGATGCAGACTGGTGTGGTCATGAGTCTTACAAAGCATGACGCCATGTGAAAGCATTCTTTCGTTGCTTTGAGAATCAATGAGTTAACATGTCTAGGTGATGGGCTGGGGTGGTGGCTCCGTGGTAGGCTGCTCGCCTAGCATGTGTGAGGCACTGGGTCCGATTCTTGGCACCACATAAAAAATAAATAAAGCAAAGGTATCGTGTCCATCTACAACTAAAAAAACAATTTTTTTTAAATGGCTTAGTGAATAAAGTCTTACAGTTTTCTTGAACCTTTGGGTTTTAAAACATTCAGTGTTCCATGTATATAGATGGTTTTAAAAATTAATTGCTTTTGGGCTGATTGGTGTCTTATTCAATGATAGTTTTTTTTTTTATTATTCATTTTGTTTTATTTTTAGCTTTGATTTGAACCCCTTCCAGTACTGGGCCCATCCAGTTTGTCATTAGTAGGTGAGCAAGGTCATTTGTGAATGAGACCCTGCTGGATGGGTTATTTCAGGAGGGAGTATTTTGCCTTTGGTGGAAAAGGCGAGGGGATTGGGTGCATTCTCCAGTTCTCCAGAAGAATCTGTACTTCTGCACATTCCGTGGGTATACACTGCTCTAGAGTCAGGACTCCCGGGAGCCTTCTGGGCCCCTGGGGGTGGGGGAGGGCTTCCTCCCAGCCTGGGTCCCTCCCTCACTGTCTTCCTTAACGATGCTTCTCTCTGCTCTGCACGGTGCTATCCCCAGGCTCAAGCTGTGTCTCTCCTCCTCATCTCCCCAGATGGGCCACCACACTAGGGAGTGGGTGCTCCATCACTGGGGAACTGAATGGGTACTGTCAGGTGATGGCCCTCCGCCTCCTCCAGCCCTAGTACTAGGTGATCATTGGCACACTAAGCACTACTGTGTCTAAGCAGTTCCAACTGTTCATGTTGGTTACTCCCAAGGAGAGAGTATGGTGCCCATCTTGCTAGACTCCTGGCTGTGGGCACGTGATCTTGGAGTTGGGGCCTCAAACTCACATGCCTCGAGGGGCTAGGATGCAGACAAAGGGTAAAGCAGGGCCAGATATAAGGCAGTAGGGAGTGGTGGGGACTGTGGAGTACTGAAGGGCTCCTAGAAAAGCTGTAGGCAAAACCCTTCTATGTGACAGATGTCAGAATAATGGTTCCCTTAGGACTCTCATGACCAGGACACAAGAGGTGCTTCTGGGGTGCTGGAAATTTCTATAGCTTGATATGAATGTCTACAAAAAATTTTGTAAAAGAGCCAATTCACAAAACGTGAGAACATTTATGGGCCATATTTATTTGGATTCAGTATGCAGATAGCTCTATAGAGTCCCAGAGGGCAGGAAATGCACATTGTCACCAACCTCACTGTCAGTGAGAAACTGGCATAGTGAAGAAGTGCCACAAGAAGATGACTTTCTAGTCTTCCCCTGGGAGGTGTGATCCAGTTCTGTCCTGGGGAGTGGGGTCTGCTGGGTCCTGTAGTGGCTCCGAGGTAGGTCTGTACTTCTGAGCCTCAGGATTTGTGCTCTTGGGGCTGTGTCACACGCAGATAGGGAAAGGTCCCTTGGCTGGTGGAAGGGGAGTGGGAAATGTTAAAGACTCTCTGAGGCTGTGTGGCTGAGGGTGACACCGTGCTTGGTTTTAGCACTTATATTGTTGTAAAACTCCTCCTGGGCCAGCTGTGACTTTGATCATCACTCTTTCCCTTCATGATTTTTATAAGGCAGCTGGGGGGCAGGCAGAACTGGGGTTGGACAACAGTTCTGCTCTTGAGCTCTGAAGCCTTGGCTCTGGCATAAAGCTTGGCTCAGGCCTTAGTTTCCACATCTGTAAAATGGGAATAATTGTGGGGCAAGGTAGTAAACACCTGTCATCCCAGCGGCTCAGGAGGCTGAGGCAGGAGGATCACAAGTTCAAAGCCAGCCTCAGTAACTTAGCCTGAGGCCCCAAGCAACCCAGGGAGACCCTGTCTCTAAATAAAATATATAAAAAGGGCCGGGGATGCAGCACAGGGGTTAAATGCCCCGGTGTTCAATCCCCAGTACCTTAAAAAAAATAAAAATAAAAAAAAAATAAAAAAACCTGAAATAATTTTCAGTTGCTTCTCAGACTCAAGGTGGGCCTATAGAAAACCTGGCACATAGTATATAAAGCACAATATGGTTAATTTTTTATTTCCCTTTTTACTTAGTTATGTGTTAGGCACATTCTGTTCTGGCAAAAAGAGGTGAAACCTCCCCTGATTTTCAGAGCTTGACAGTTTCTAAGTTCATAAATTCAGTTCTGCCTGAAGACTGAGTGTGTGCGTGTGTACACTCAATATTTGTATCACTAGTCCTGTCATCGGGAATTACTTGCTGATAACGTTTAAAAATCCATCAGATTCCTACGAAAGCCCAGATCTGGGCATTTCTGATTAGCACTGGTGACCTCTGATCCAGGTGCTCGGTTGACAGCTGTTGGTTGGCGCTGGGTGGCGGTGATCGCTTTAATTTTATTTAAGAATTCTTTCATTGAGGAATCTGTGCACATCAGGAGGTGAGCAGACCCCCAATGCTAGTGGTGGATTTCCACACGTGGGTGCACCTGTGTGACCCCCCCTATCCCCGCCAAGGAGACACAGGAGGTTCTAGTACCTGGCGGGGGGGGGGGTACCCCCCACCACGTCCCTCCCAGACCATCTCATTCCACGCCCAGTGACTGCCTCTGACTTTGCTGTGGTTCCTTCATGCGTGAGTGTTGCCCACAGCCTCCTTTTAGGTGCCTCTGGGTGAGTCTGAAGCCCTCAGTTCTCGACAGTCACTACCTCTCCCTGTCACCTCATATTGACCCGCTTTGCCGTTTGTGCTAGTCCTGGCCCCTTTGGCCATCTGTGTTTGCGACCTCCTCTCAGGGACTGAGGGGTCCAGAGCCCAGCTGGTTCTGCCACTTTACAGTGGAGGAAACTGAGGCCCAGAGGCAGGGAGGCCCACTCACAGCCCTGAGATGAACTGGCCGGGGTGGTGGCCGGTCAAGGGCAGAGCCCCGCTCCTCCCGCCCCAGCGGGCCCAGCAGCCCAGGCCCGGCAATCAGTGCCCCTGAGCTTCCTGCAGATCATCAGCGGGAGAGGGAGGAGGCACTTGTGGGCCGCGCCTTCCTGGAGATGCGTCTTCCCCGAGGCAGGCTGTTAGCGGCCCTGCCATCCTCTTTAAAGGCCATCTTCCATTTGGAGAGGACCTGAGATGCCATTTGTGACAAGGGCCCCGCGTGCTACCTTGATTGTGTCTGTTGCTGAGAGAAGGCTGTAATTTGGGAGCCAGTGGGAGTGAAGGGGGAAGGGACATAGAGCAAGGAGCCCGGAGGAGGAGGAGGAGGGGACAGGGCAGCTGTGACCCTGACGGGTGTCCATTTGTATCACTAGTCCTGTCCCCAAGGAGCGCTGACTGTTCCCGGCCTCGCCAGGGTTGAGGCGAGTCTGCTCCAAGTCCCTCCAGAGACACCCCCTGGCTGGCTCTGCAGAGAGAGGGTGCCAGCCACCACTGCCCCCAGGCCCCACGTCCCTTCTCCGGCTCTGAGCTGCCCCTGGATCTGGAGAAGCCGATTTGCCTTTCTTTTCTGGAGCCAGGATTGTGCTGAGCCCATTTTCAGAGAACCAAGCTGACGGAACTCTGGGTGGGGGTCTCTCTGCCCCTCCGTGGGAGTCTCAGGCTTTCTCCTTGCTGGAGAAACATGGGTCTGAAGCCATCTAAAAGCCAGAACATGCTGGCAGGTGAGGGGGGTGGCTTCCAAATCCATCCTCTTTTGTGCTTAGGGCCCCACATCTGCCATCGGGAGAGGTCCTTCCTTCAGCCATCCAGCCATCCGATACGGAGCATGTGCCAGCCTCTGTCTGGTCGCTGGGGCCTCATGCTGAGAATCTACAGCAATCCTGCCCACCAGAAATTAATGCAAGCCATGGGTGGAGTTCTGAATTTTCTAGTTGTCACTTGCAAAAAGTTAAAGACACAGGTGCTATTACTTTTGGTAATTGATTTTTGCTTTATCCTGTGTGTCCAAAATGTTGTTGCTTCAACATGTAATCGATATCACAATTGATCGACGCTTTTTTTCCCATAGGAAGTTTCAGGATCGGGTGTGTATTTTGCACGTGGAGCACATCCTGATTTGGACTCACTGTGAGCTGGTTTTCTAGAGGCCTTCCACCCAGGCCTCTCCTTCCAAGTCCACTTCAGATGCTCAGAGGCCACATGCAGTGGCAGCTACTGTCTTGGTTAGGGACAAAGACAATAAACACACCAAAAAGACAACCACAGATGGGGACGGGGACGGATGCTCTAGCGAACACCAGGTTCCTGGTGTGCCAGAGGGAAGTTGGGGTAGTTCAGGGGAGGTCTCTTGGAGGCTGGGATGGGAGTGGTAAGAAAAAGAGGTCACGTGCCCACTCAGTCTCCCCCAGAACCCCCAGCTCCAGACACCACACTCGCAGTGTGTGGAAGGCCATGTGCCCTCTCCATGGGACACTGGGGACTTACGTGGAGGGCAGCCTGCCATGGTTAACATATTTTAGAGAAGCGTGTGACAGGATAAGGGTGAAGTCTGTCTTCCCCTGGCTTTTTGCATTGCAGGGCGCTTAACTACTGAGCCATATCCTCACTCCTTTTTAAAATATTTTATTTAGAGACAGAGTTTAGCTGAGTGCTTAGGGCCTTGCGAAGGCTGGCCTTGAACTTGAAATCCTCCTGCCTCAGCCTCCCTAGCTGCTGGGATTATAGGCGTGCACCACTATCACACCCGGCTTGCACTTTGGAGATTTCTAAGCATGGGGGTGAGGCCGGGGGCAGGCCACTGGAAAATGTAGAAAGTTGGGTCAACATGGAACATTTTTTGCAGACCTGTCTTGTCGACAGGGGATTTGGATACCACGGGGTCATGTGGGGCTGAGCCAGCTTGGAGGCCCGTCTCCTCTCTCATGGGTATGTGTTGTGGGGCTGGTAAACCTTCCTCACTGTGACTGGGCCTGGGCTGAGGGTGGACCTGCAGGTGCCTATCACAGGTGCAGGGGCAACTGCACATGTTCACCTTGTCCAAAGGGGGCGCTGCTGCTACCGTTTTGCCTCTGTTGCTAAGGCTCGTGGGCAGAATGACTTTTAGGCTGGCCAGACCCTTTGATGCTTCAAAGGTGTCCAGAAATCCATATTATAAATATAAAGCCAGTTAAACTCTCTCTACTTTAAATGTGAGCAATTACTTCAAAGATCTGAGAACACATGAGGTTTTTCATTCATTCAGCAAACATTTATGGAGCCCTTACTGTGTGCAGGCACTGTTCTAGGCTCCTGAGTGTCATGAGGAAAACCCTTCAGCTGCGGGTGGCCTGTGGATGGCCAATTTGTGACCTCTGTCAAATACTTAGTATCAGAGCTGGCAGTCATAACAAGAAGCATTTATAAAGCACCTACTGTGTGTCAGGCCCTGCACTCAGCACTTCATCTGAAATACCTCCCCTGCTCCCTGTGACAACCCAGGACATGGGGCCTGCTGTTCCTATATTTTATAGGTGATAAATCGAGGCACAGAGAGGTTGAGCAGTCTGCCAAAGCCCTGCTGCTAGCAGCTGGTGGAGTGGGCTTGAGCCCGTGCGTTGGACCTTCATGATCGCTGCCCCGCCCAGGGAAGGCTGAGCCCAGTGGGGAACAGCTCAGAAGGGACAGAGGTCCCACTTCAGGTTCTTGGGCAGTATCAGGACCTGGACAGGGGTCTGGGTCAGCCCCTTTCAGTCTGGCCCTGGGGGGTGTGTTTATGGCTTCGGGACTTCACCTGTCATTGACCTTGGCTGAGCTGAACATCTGGGTGCCTACAGCACCCCCCACAGGGTGCAAGAGAGTGAGGCTGAGGGGGACTTAAACCCCACGGGAGCGAGCAAGGGGCCTCTCAGCAGGGCAGGTCCCCCCCGGGAAGCCCACATCCTTCAGCTCTCCCTGTCTGTAAAACTAGGGTGTGGAATGCAGGGGGTCCTGACATTTGTCCCAGCCCCCCGTCCCCTGCTGCTGGCCAGGATGGCTCAGGCTGCCCATGGTGTTTCTGTCCCCAGGCGGGACTGTCTGGGTCTTGGCCCTAACGACCTCCTTAGAGAATCGGATCTTGCATTTGGATCGTGTTGGTGTGCATGGCAACCACGGGGCAGTGGGACCCGTGTGGACAGGGACATGTGTCAGGACTTTCGCTACGGTCCTGTGTCGACCCAAGCACCTGAATTCCCAGGGTCAGCGTCACATCTGCAAAACAGGAAAAGAAAACGCCCCTCCAAGGGGTCAGCCCGCAGGATGCGTGGCAGCGTGAACTGTGGTGCGAGTCAGTCACGGTAAGTAGACAGGTGGCCTTTTTATCAATGGTCACTGTCAATGACTTAAATTACATGGGATTTACAAGACACATGTAGATATTTAAACAACACGGCCATCTCCAGACCCAGAGAGCCACCTTTCCAAGGGCTCAGCTTGACGTCCATCTTTTTGGGAAGAGGGACAAGTCGGCAGAGGTTTATCAAGCGCCTGCTCTTCGGGGGACACCACGCCAGATGCAGAAGTGGGAAAGGCAAGGCCCTGGTCTTGGAGGGCCATATCTGGGACAGTCAGTTCAGGGTGTGGGCGTCTGAGGGGGGAGTCGTGGCTCCTTCTGGAAACCTCGGCCTCTGGCGCCTGGCTTCGCCAGAAGCGCTGCTGGGGACTGAGTCACTTCTCGAGAGGCTCCCTCCTGGGGGGGAGAGGGCGGGGTGTCTGGTGCGCAGCGTGGGGCGCCTCTGTGGGCTGCACCGGCCAGCCGGCTGACCTGCCCAGCCAGGCCTGCTGCTCGCCCAGGGGCTGTTGGAAACTGGAGCTCGTGCCGGAAGAAGGGAGCCCATGAATAATACAGCGGGAGGGAGGCTGTTAAGTAGGTGACCTCGTTGCACCTGCGTGTTTCACAGCTTCCCCAGGAGCCACCTGCCCGGGTGTCAGGGCCAAGGGCAGAGGGAATGGGAAAGGCCTGGAGGAGACTCGGCCTCTCAGTTCCCCCTTTCTGCTTTCCTTTCAGTTATAGTTTTCTTTTTTTTGTACCAGGGATTGAACCCAGGGGCTGTCAACCACGGAGCCACCTCCCCAGCCCCCTTTATTTTCTATTTTGAGACAAGGTCTCGCTAAGTCATTTAGGGCCTCACTCAATTGCCGGCCTCGAATCTGCAATCCTCCTGCCTCAGCCTCCCGAGTTGCTGGGATTATAGGCGTGCACCGCCACCATGCCTGGCCACTCCTCCTTTCCTTTCAACGGCCTGGCTTGCAAGTCAACCGTCCTGACAGCTCCCGCTCCTTTCTGGCGTTGACCTAGGAGGCCTGGGCTGTGTGTGCTTGCTGTGTGTGTGTCTGGGCAGGTGTGCTGGCTGGGTAGAAGGCCCGCTCTGGTGCCCTGCTCCCAGGTCTATTCCAGGTCTGCCTGCTGGGCCCAGCATCAGCTCTGCCCCTGGTCTCCGGCGTAGAGAGGCATGTCATCTTTGCCAAGGTGGCCCTCCTCTCCGGGCTATTTCTGGCCACGGTAGAAATAGAAGCCGCCTGGGCAGGGCTTTGTCTCTGGAAGCTTCTGCTCTGACAAGGGGGAGCTGTCTGATGTGAGGGGCGGGGATACCTGTCTTTCCCTCCTCATGCTCTGGGGGCCGCCACTTTAAGTGCCTGTCCCTGGAACCCTGCCCCCCCCCCAGCCAGCCCTGATACAGGCTGCTGCAGCCCCCAAACCTCCCAGGCAGGCAGAGGACGTCCCTGGGCAGAGCCAAGCTCCTCTTATTAAAGAGCAGGGGACACGAGCTCACTGCAGCAGCGGGGGTCAGAGGCGGCCCCGGAGACCTGGGGTGAGGGGTGGAGGGAGGCAGAGGTCAGTTCACTCCCAGAGCAGGGCTCTCCCTTCCAGGGGCTTTTCCCGACCCCTGGCCTGGAGGTGGGACAGGAGCAGAGGCCCCTGACCTCCACTCCCCCTTTTGTCCTGAGGGCTGTCAGAGAGACCTGACCCCGGGAGCTCCCAAACCCTCCCGGGCAGGGTTGGAAAGGGACCCTCCCCAAACCACGCTGCAGCTCAGCCCGGAGACTCGGGAGCCCAGGCCCCGTGGCCAGGGCCCACTGCCCTCCCGTCTGGCCTGGGAACCAGACCTGCAGGAGGTGACAAACTCCGGGACACACGGACACTGTCCAACAAATGTTACTTTTGTTTTTATGTTACTGTTCTCAGCTCCTGAGTCCTGGGAGCTCTGGTCTCGGGGGTGACAGAAGTAACAATCGTATCTATGAAAAAGACGATGTAGCCTGTCAGCCCGGTGGCTGCGGAGGCCGAGGCAGGAGGAACTGGAGACAAAGCCAGGCTCAGCAAAAGCGAGGCCCTAAGCAACTCAGTGAGACCCTGACTCTAAATACAATACAATGTCGGCCTGGGATGTGGCTCAGGGGTTGAGCGCCCCTGAGTTCAATCCCATTACCCTCCGCCCCTCCCCAAAAAGCCTATGTGGATTGAAAAGGGAAGTCCTGGAAGACTTCCTGGAGGGGAGGTCCCCTTGTCCCCAAGCTGTGGCTTTCCTCTGTGTCCCTCCCTAGCACTGTGTTCCCCCTGGTAGGGGGGCAGAAGGGAGCCAGGATGGATCAGCAGTTAGTAGCACTCATGTTGGTGCCAAGCTGACCAGGAAATTTTCAGGCAATTTTTAGTTGAAGTATAACATCCAGAAAGGCCTATGTGTCCAGCTTCACGGGATCACAGTGACCATTCTCATCTTAGTGCCTCCCCAGGCCAACAAAAGGGATTATTGGAAGCCATGTCATATTACTCAAAGGTCACTCCTCTCCTGTGTTCTAATGCCTGTTCTAGAATGAACGCAGGTTCATTTTGCTTATGTATTTAATTATTTTTTATGGTGCTGGGGATCAAACCCAGGGTCTGCAGCATGCTGGGCAAGCATTCTACCATTTAGCTACCTCCCCAGCCTTATTTTTAGGTTTGTATAAATTGAATCACACAATGTGCAATCTTCGTGATACTTTCTTCACTCAACTTGTGGATTGGTCTTGTGTACAGTTAACATTTGTTCATTTTCATTTCTGCATAGTATTCCATAGTGTAAATACATCACAATCTCACAATCTACCCGTACTATTGACAGACAACTGAGTTGCTTCTAGACTTTTTTTTTTTTTTTTTGGTACTGGGTATTAAACCCAGGGGTGCTCTACCACTTAGCTATATCCCAAGGCTTTTTTACCTTTTATTTTCTGATGGGATCTCACTAAGCTGTCATGGTGGGCCTCCAACTTGTGATCCTCCTGCCTCAGCCTCCTGAATAGCTGGGATGCAGGCATGTATCACCACACCTGGCTTCCAGTTTTTATCTATCACAAAAAAGACTGCTATGAACATTTGTGGATATGTGTGTGTGTGTGTGTGTGTGTGTGTGTGTGTGTTTGTGTGTTGGCCTACACATATGTATATGCAGTTCTCTTGATATTTTGCTGACCTTGTATCAATACAAGCTTTCTGTGGTCTTGATATCTGATACTATAAATCCTCCAGTTTTGTTCTTTAAAATTCTTGTTTATTTTTGGCTCTGTGCATTTCCATATAAATATTAGAATCAGCTTTTGAAATTCCACAAGACCCTGCTGAGATTTTGATTGAGACTGCCTCAAAAATTTGCCCATTGATTTGACAAAAATGGACATCGTCATAATATTGAGTTTTGCAACCCACAAATGCCATACTCCTCTATTTGTCTAGATCTTAAATTTCTTTCTTTTATTTATTTTTTAAATACATGACAATAGTGGAATGCATTACACTCATTATTACCCATATACAGCACAATTTTTCAAAACTCTGTATATAAAGTATGTTCATGCCAAATTATGCCATTACACATGCACTCTTTTTTTTGCATTACAATTACAATTCTAAATACACATATATACCACAATTTATAATATCTCTGTTTGTATATAAGGTATGTTGACACAAAATTCAAGTCTTCTTACATGTACTTTGTATAATGATGTCCATCACATTTTACCATCCTTGATAATCCCCTCCCCCTCCCTTTCCCTTCCACCCCTCTTCCCTATCTAGAAATAATCTTCCTCCCATGCTCTCCCTCCCTACCCACTTTGAGTCACCCCCCTTATATCAGAGAAAACATTCCGCATTTGTTTTTTGGGGGATTGGCTGACTTCACTTAGCATAATCTTCTCTAATGCCATCCATTACGTGCAAATGCCAGGATTTCATTCTTTTTTAGTGCTGAATAATATTCCATTGTGTATAAATGCCACATTTTTTTTTTATCTGTTCATCCACCGAAGGACATCTAGGTTGGCTCCAAAGTTTAGCCATTGTGAATTGTGCTGCTATAAACATTGATGTGGCTGTGTTCCTGTAGTATGCTGTTTTTAGGTCCTTTGGGTATAGTCTGAGAAGAGGAATAGCTGGGTCAAATGGTGTAGATCTTAAATTTCTTTTAGGAATTCTTTTTAGTTGTCTGTGTAGCAGTCTTACATGTCTTTGAATAGATTTATTTCTATGTGTTTTATGTTTCTCTGATAACATCATGATTTTTTCTCATTTCTAATTATTTATTTGTCACATAGAAGTACAGTTGATCCGGGTACCATGATATATGCCTGTCATCCCTGTAGCTCTCATGAGGCTTAGGCAGGAGGATCACAAGTTCAAAGTCAGCCCTAGAAACTTAGTGAGACCCTAAGCAACTTAGTGAGACCCTGTCTCAAAATAAAAAATAAAAAGGCTTGGGAAGTGGCTCATTGATTAAGGGTCCCTGGGTTTAATCCCCAGTGCCAAAAAAAAAAAAAGAAAGAAAGAAAAAAGAAAAGCATAGTTGATTTTTAAAAAAATATTGATTGACTACTCTCCTACAACCATTGCTAAACTTGTTATTTGTTTTGATAGTCTACATGTTCTGGTAGTTTTTAAAACATACATGACCATTTCTATAAATAACAGTTTTATGTCTTCATTTCTAAGACTTTTATGTTTTTTCTTGCCTTATTGCAATGCCTGAGTCCTCAAACATAATACTGAATGGCAGTGGTGGTAACGAGCCTCCTTATTTTGATTCTGACATCCAAGAAAAAGCTTTCAGTCTTTTACCATTGAGTTTGATGTTTGCTGTAGGTTTTTTTTTTTTGCAGTGGATCAAATTAGGATCACAAGTTCAAAGCCAGCCCTAGCAACTTAGTGAGACCCTAATATTTTTCACCTAATCCTTTCTCCCCCAAATTATGTTTAAAACACATACAACATGAAGTTTACGCTTTGAATTTTTTTTTTGGAGGGGGGAGTGGTGCTGGGGATTGAACTCAGGATCTTGTGCATGCTCGGCAAGCTCTCTGCCACCGTGTCACCCTCTGCCCCTTCTTGAACCAGTCTAAGCATACGGTTCAGGGCAGTGCGTACAATCACAGTGTACAGTCACCACCACTGTCCACCTCTGAAACGTCTTCATCATCCCTAAGAGAGACTTTGTGCATGAAAACACGACTCCCTATTCCTTCTTCCCCCAACCCCTGGCAATTCTTCGGGTGTGTGCATAGGGAGGGGTCCTGGGGATGGAACCCAGGACCTCACACTTGCCAGGCGAGCGCTCCACCACTGAGCCCCATCCTCAGCCCCAGTCACTGTCATCTTCTGTTGCTGTGAATTTGCCTCTTCTAGACATTGTGTACGTGGAAATCGCACAGGATTTGCCATTTTGTGTTTTGCTGTTTTCACTTAGCATAGTGTTTTCACAGTTCATCCATGTTCATCCGTTAGAATTTATTCTTTTTATGGCTGAATAACAGACTGTTGTATGGGTATACCATGTTTCATTTATCTGCTCATCTGTGGATGGACATTTGGATAGTTTCCATTGTCTGGCTATTTTGAACGATGCTTCGGCGTATGCGGCTGTGTAAATACCTGTTTGGGTTACTGCCATCATTACTTTTGAGTATACAGGTGAGGGTGGGATTCCTGGATAACATGGTGATTCCATGTCTAATTTTTTGAGGGGCTGCCATTTTGTTTTCCTTAGCGGCGACATCACTTTATCTTCCACCAGCAATGTGTAAGGATTGCAATGCCTCCCCACCTCGTTACCCCTGATTGATATTTGTCATAATAACCGACCTAATGGGCGTGAAGTGGCATCTGGGTGTGGCTTTGGTTTGCATCTCCCCAGTGGCTAGTGATATTGACTATCTTTTCATGGGTTCCTTGGCCATCTGTATGTCTTCCACGGAGAAATGTCTAAGCAAGTCTTTTGCCTGCTTTTGAATTGAGTTGTTTGTTTTATTGTTGTTGACTTGTAGGAACTCTCTATATTCTGGATATTAATCTCTCATCAGATCCACGATTTACAGATATTTCCCTCAGTCCATGGGCTGCCTTTCCCCGCTCTAGATAGTGTCCTTTGATGAACAAAGGTGTTTTTGGTTTTTTTTTTTACCTTTAATGGAATACAAATATCTTTTTTTTTTTTAAGAGAGAGAGAGAGAGAGAGAGAGAGAGAGAGAGAGAATTTTTAATATTTATTTTCTAGTTCTCGGTGGACACAACATCTTTGTTGGTATGTGGTGCTGAGGATCGAACCCAGGCTGCACGCATGCCAGGCGAGGCGCTGACGCTTGAGCCACATCCCCAGCCCCAAATATCTTTTTTGTTGTTATTGTTGCCTGTGCTTTTTGTGTCATAACCAGAAAATCATTGCTACATACAATGTTATGAAGATTTCCCCCAGATTTTCTTTTTAAAAAATTAAAATTTATTTGTTCTTTTTAGTTATACATGACAGTAGAATGTATTTTGACATATCAAACGTACATGGAATATAACTTGGGAGTTACACTGGTCATGTATTCATATATGAACATAGGAAAGTTATGTCCAATTCATTCTACGGTGTTTCCCATTCCTATCTCCCCTCCCTTCCTCCCACAACATGGTCCAATATGGTGAACTTCCCCATTCCTCTCTCCCCATCACCTATTTTGAGTCATCATCTGCATATCAGAGAGGACATTCTGGCTTTGTTTTTTTGGGGATTGGCTTATTTCACTTAGCGTGATAGTCTCTAGTTCCATCCATTTACTGGCAAATGCCATAATTTCATTCTTCTTTATGGCTGAGCAATATTCCATTGGGTGTATATACCACATTTTCTTTATTCATTCATCTGTTGAAGGACACCTAGGTTGGTTCCATAGCTTGGCTGTTGTGAACTGAGCTGCTTTAAACATTTATGTGGCTGCATCACTGTAGTATTCTGATTTTAAGTCCTTTGTGTATATACCAAAGACTGGGATAACTGGGTCAAATGGTGGTTCCATTCCAAGTTTTCTGAGGAACCTCCCTACTGCTTTCCAGAGTGGTTGCACCAATTTGCAGTTCTACCATCAATGCATGAGTGTACATTTCCCCACATTCTCGCCAACATTTATTGTTACTTTTATTCCTGACAGTTTCAATTCTGATTGGAATGGAATCTCAGTGTAATTTTAATTTGCATTTCTCTAATTACTAGAGATGTTGAACATTTTCTCGTAATTTGTTGACCATTCGTATTTCTTCTTCTGTGAAGTGTCTGTAAGTTCCGTTGTCCTTTTATTGATTGGTTTATTTGTTTTTGTTTTTTCTTTTCTGATGTTGTTTTTTTTTTTTTGGAGTTCTTTATGTATCCTGGAGATTAATGCTGTAGCTGAGGTGCATGTGGCAAAGATTTTCTCCCATTCTGTAGGCTCTCTCTCCATGTTCTTGATCACTTCCTTTGCTATGAAGAAGCTTTTTGGTTTGATACAATCCCCATTTATTGATTTTTAATTTTGCTTGTGCTTTTGGAGTCTTGTTGAGGAATTCTGTTCCTAAGCTAACATGGTGGAGATTTGGACCTACTTTTTCTTCTAGTAGGTGCAGAGTCTTTGATCTAATGCCTAGGTCCTTGATACACTTAGAGTGTATCTAGAGCCATCTGTTTTGGTGCCAATACTATGCCATTTTTTTGTTACTATAGCTCTGTAGTATAGTTTAAGGTCTGGTATTGTGATGCATCCTGCTTCACTTTTCTTGCTAAGGATTGCTTTGGCTATTCTGGGTCTCTTATTTTTCCAAGTTTATTTCATGACTGATTTTTCTATTTCTATGAAGAACGTCATTGGAACCTGCATAGGAATTGTGTTAAATTTATATAGCACTTTTGGTAGTATGGTCATTTTGACAATAGTAATTCTGACTATCCAAGAACATGGGAGATCTTTCCATCTCTCTGAGGTTTTCTTCAATTTCTTTCTTTAGTGTTCTGTAGTTTTCATTGTAGAGGTCATTCACCTCTTTTGTTAGATTGACTCCCAAATGTTTTATTTTCTTTGAGGCTATTTGTGAATCGGATAGTTTTTCTAATTTCTCTTTCAGTTGATCCCTCACTGATGTATAGGAGCACGATTGATTTATGGGTGTTAGTTTTATATCCTGCTACTTTGCTGAATTTATTCATGAGTTCTACAAGTTTTCTGGTGGAGTTTTCTGGGTCTTCTAAATATAGAACCACATCATCAGCAAATAGTTTGAGTTCTTCTTTTCCTATTTGTATCCCTTTAAATTCTTTCTTCTCTCTAATTGCTCTGGCTAGAGTAGAGGGCTATGTTGAATAGAAGTGGTGAATGAGGGCATCCATCCCTGTCTTGTTCCAGTTTTAGAGGGAATGCTTTCAGTGTTTCTCCATTTAGAATGAAGTTGGCCTGGGGTTTAGCATAGATAGCTTTTACAATGTTGAGGTATGTTCTAACTATCCCTAGTTTTTCTAGTGTTTTGAACATGAGTGGATGCTATATTTTGTCAAATACTTTTTCTGCATCTATTGAGAGAATCATGCAATTCTTGTCTTAAGTCTATTGATGTGATGAATCATATGTTTATTAATTTCTGTATGTTGAACCAACCTTGCATCCCTGGGATGAACCCCACTTGATCAAAGTGCACTGTCTTTGTAATATGTTTTTGTATGTGACTTGCCAGTATTTTATTAAGAATTTTTACATTTATGTTCATCAGGAATATTGGTCTGCAATTTTCTTTCTTTGATGTGTCTTTGTCTGATTTTGGTATCAGGGTGAAACTAGCTTCATAGAACGAGTTTGAAAGGGTTCTCTCCTTTTCTATTTCATGGAATAATTTGAGGAGGGTTGGTGTTAGTTTTTCTTTAAACATCTGATAGAACTCAGCTGAGCATCTGGTCCTGGGCTTTTCCTTCTAAGTAGGCTTTTGATGGTGTCTTCAGTTTCATTGCTTGCAATTGATCTGTTTAAATTTTTTCTATGTCTTCCTGATTTAGTTTGGTTAGGTCATATGTCTCTAGAAATTTGTTGATGTCTTCAAGATTTTCTATTTTATTAGAGTATAAATTTTCAAAATACTTTCTGATTTCTTTCATATGTTAGTAGTATCTGTTGTGAGAATTCCTTTTTCATTGTGAATTTTAGTAATTTGAGTTTTCTCTCTCTCTCTCTTTGTTAGCTTGTCTAAGAACCAACTAATTTTTTTGTCGATTTTTTGATTGTTGCTTTTGTTTGAATTTCATTGATTTCAGCTCTGATTTTAATTATTTCCTGTCTTCTATTGCTTTTGTTGTTGATTTGTTCTTCTTTTTCTAGGGCTTTGAGATGTAATGTTAGGTCATTTATTCATTGACTTTCTATCCTTTTAATGAATGAGCTCAATGCAGTGAACTTTCCTCTTGGCACTGCCTTCATAGTGTCCCAGAGATCTTGATATGTTCTATTGCTATTCTCATTTTTAAAATTTCATCCCTCATTTCTTCTGCTTTATATTCATGATTCAATAGGGTATTATTTAGCCTCCAGGTGTTAAAATAGCTTCTATTTTAAAAATTTTTTTTTAAAGAGAGAGTATGAGAGAGAGAGAGAGCGAGAGAGAGAATTTTTAATATTTATTTTTCAGTTCTCGGCGGACACAACATCTTTGTTGGTATATGGTGCTGAGGATCGAACCCGGGTCGCACGCATACCAGGCGAGCGCGCTACCACTTGAGCCACATCTCCAGCCCCTCTATTTTTAAATTTTATTATCGATTTCTAATTTCATTCTATTATGATCTGATAGGATAAAAGGTATTATCTCTGTTTATTTGTAGTTGCTAAAAGTTGCTTTGTGGCCTAAGACATGGTCTATTTTAGAGAAGGATCTATGTTCTGCTGAGAAGAAAATATTTCATCTGATGGATGAAATATTCTATATATGTCTGTTAAGTCTAAATTATTAACTGTATTTTTTAGTTCTATAGTTTATGTATTTTTTATTTGGAGGATCTATCCACTGGTGAGAGAGATGTGTTAAAGTCACCCAGTATTATTGTGTTGTGGTCTATTTACTTCTTGACATTGAGAAGGGTTGGTTTGATGTATGTAAGTGCTCCATTGTTTGGGGCATAAACATATATGATTGTTATGTCTTGTTGATGTATACTTCCCAGGCAGTATGAAATCTCCTTCTTTGTCTCTTCTGATCAGCTTTGGCTTGAAGTCCACTATATCTGTATGAGGACAGAAACCTTTGCTTGTTTATGAGATCCATGTTAATGATATGGTTTTCCCATCCTTTTGTCTTCAGTCTGTGGATGCCTTTGCCTATGAGGTGAGTCCCTTGGTGACAGAATATTGTTGGGTCTAATTTTTTAATCCAACCTGCCAGTCTGTGTCTTTTGATTGGTGAGTTTAGACCATTTACATTCAATGGCAGTATTGAGAAATGATTTTTATTCCCTGTCATTTTGATTTATTTATTTATTTATTTTTAAAATTTTGAATTTGTTTCTCCACTGAGTCACTATTCTTTTAGTGTAGTTCCTCCCTTTGCTGTTTTTCACTTTTATTTTTTATTTCTTTTTTATAAAATATTCTTATTGAGGGACTGGGGATGTGGCTCAAGTGGTAGCGTGCTCTCCTGGCATGCGTGTGGCCCGGGTTGGATCCTCAGCACCACATACAAACAAAGATGTTGTATCCAACGATAACTAAAAAATAAATACTAAAAAGTTTTCTCTCTCTCTCTCTCTCAAAAAAAAACCAACAAATCTGTTTAAAAAAATATCTTATCGAGTATGTTTTGTAGTGTAGGCTTTCTAGCTGTGAATTCTTTTAATTTTTGTTTATCATGGAAAGTTTTTATTTCATCCTTTATTCTGAAGCTAAATTTTTCTGACTATAGTATTCTTGGCTGGCATCCATTTTTTTGGTATATATTATTCTAACACCTCCTCGCTTTTGAGGGTCTAGTTTGAGAAATCAGCTGAGATCCAGATTGGTTTCCCTTTAAATGTTACCTGTCATTTTTCTCTGGCAGCTTTTAACATTCTGTACTTATTTTGTAAGACACTTTCTTTTTTTTTTTTTTAAAGAGAGTGAGAGAGGAGAGAGAGAGAGAGAGAGAGAGAGAGAGAGAGAGAGAGAGAGAGAGAGAGAGAAAGAGAGAGAGAGAATTTTAATATTTATTTTTTAGTTCTCGGCGGACACAACATCTTTGTTGGTATGTGGTGCTGAGGATCGAACCTGGGCCGCACGCATGCCAGGCAAGCGCGCTACTGCTTGAGCCACATCCCCAGCCCCTGTAAGACACTTTCATAATAATGTGCCTTGGTGTGGTTCTGTTGTAATTTTGTTTATTTGGGGCTCTATACGCCTCCTATATTTGATTTTCCACTTCATTCTTTATTTGGGAAATAAAGAATTGTATTATTTCATTGAAAAAAATTGTGCATTACTTTCCTTTGAATCTCTAAGGCTTCATCTATCCCAATAAATCTTAAATTTGGTCTTTACAGGTTATACAAGATTTCTTGGAAGTTCTGTTCATAGTCTCTTAACATCTTTTCTCAATGGTCAACTTTGTTTTCCAGATTATATATTTTGTCTTCATTGCTTGAAACTGTCTTCTAAGCGATTGAGTCTGTGGGTAATGATTTCACTTGAAGTTTTAATTTGGTTTATTGATTCCTTCATTTTGAGACTTTCTGCTTGTTTTTCTTCAGAATCTTTATCTCTTAATTGAAGTGATCTTTCACTTCCTGTATCTTCTCTCTGATTTCATTCCTTACTCACAGATCAGTGTAACTATGGACATTCTGAATTCCTTCTCTGACGTTTCTTCCATTGTGGTGCCAATGGATTTGTTATCAGAGTATCTTGGTTTGTTTGAGGCAGTTTGTTCCCTTGCTTTTTCATGTTGTTCGTGTAACCACCATCCATCTAGCAGAATGGACCTGAGGCAGTAGAGTTTCTACCCTGTGGACTAGAGTGTCCCTCTAGGTTTCCAGGACCTCACTTGCTGAGAAGCTCTGTCTGCCTTCTTGGTTTCATGCCATGGAGCAGCAGGAAAGGCACCTCCTCTCTTCCACCATCTTGAAGACCTCCTCCCTCATACTTTCTTCTAAGAAGTTTGTAGTTTAAATAATTTTGAATTAATTTTTGAATATGGTGTAAAGTGAGTTCAATATAATTCTTTCGTCTGTGGATGTACAATTTCCCAACATTATTTATTAAGAAGAATGTTCTTTTCCCATTAAATTGTCTTATCACCCTTTTTGAAAATCAATTGACTTTCTATGTGGTGGTTTAGTTCTGGACTTTGTGTTCTATTCCATTGATCTATATGTCTTTCTTTATGTACCACACTGTTTGATTATTCTAGCTTTGTAGTTAATTTTGGAATTAGAAAGTATGAGTCTTTCAATTTCTTTCCCCCTCCCCAAGATCCTTTTGTCTATTCAGGGGTGCTTTTGGACTTCATATAAAATCCTAGGATGGATTTTTCTATTTCTGTGAAACACACCATTAGGATTTTAGTATCTTATTAATAATCTGGTCTCCTAATCCATGAACATGGGATGTTTTTCCACTTATTTATCTCCTTTATTTAATTTTTGCAGCAACATTTTGTAGTTTTCAGTGTACAAATCATTTGCCTTTTTGACTTAATTTATTCTTAATTATTTTATTCTTTATGATATAAATAGAATTGTTCTTCCCATTTTTCTTTCAAGTCTGCCATTTGTAATAAAATGGTTGATTTTGTATCCTAAAATTTATCTGAATTAATTTATTAGCCCTAAGAGGGTTTTGTGTGTGTGTGTGTGTGCGCTCGGCCATGTGTGCACGTGCATGCATGCGTGTGTGTGTGTGTGTGTGTGTGTGTGTACAATCTTCAGTAGAATCTGAAGATTCTATTTATTTAGATGTGAAAATAAATTATTTTACTTATCCATTTTAAATTTGGATCTTAAAAATTTCTCCTTCTCATGTAATTTCTCAAACTAGTGCTTCTCCTGGTATTTTGAATCAAAGTGGCAACAGCAGGCATTTTCTGTTCCTGATCTTGGTGGGGAAACTTTCAGTCTTTTGCCAATGAGTATGATGTTAGCTATAGGTCTTTCTGTACATATATGGCCTCTTCTAGTCCCTTTTGCTAAGAATCGTTATGTTTAAGGAAGTTTATGAAATACATTATTGCATGTACTTACATGATAGTATAATTTTTCTTCTTTCTTTTGATAATGTGTGTAAATTATACTGATGGATTTCTAAAAGTAACCAACTAATCCTGCATTCTTGGAATAAATCCAACTGGATCATCAAATATTATTCTCTTTATAATGCCTTTTCCACTATTGAAATAGCTGCAATGTTTTTTTGTTTTGTTTTGCTATATTTTGCATGGCACATATGATTTGCTAATATCCTGTTTGATGTTTCTACCATATGGGCTCATTCAATTTTCCTTTCTTGTAATATCCATGTCAGATTGTAGTGTCAAATTCTGCTAGCTTCATAATACAAATTGGGTACTATTCCTTCTTTTCCTAAAGGAGTTTGGATAAGATTTGTGTTTTTTTCTTAAATGTTTAGAAGAATTCAATAGAGAAGTCAAGTGGGGTACAGTGATGCAGTTTGTGAGGCTGAGACAGTAGATTCATAAATTAAAGTCCATCCTAAGCACCTTAGATAGTTCCTAAGCAACTTAGTGAGACCCTGTCTCAAAAAAATAAAAAGGGCTTGGGATGTCACTCAGTGGTTTAGTGCCCTCTGGGTTCAATCCCTGATAACAAAATAAATAAATAGATAAACCATACAAGCTTAGATTACTTATTGGGAAGATTATAAATTATAGTTTCCAAAAAAATTATAGTTTCAATTTTAAGAAGATGTAGGACTATTTATATTTCTATGTTTTGAGTGTCAGTTTTAGTAAATTGTATTTTTTGACTTTATGTAAATGTTCAAATGAATTGGCATAAAGATATTCATTCTATCTCTTTAATTACCCTCTTACAATTTTTATATTCCCTATAGCATCTGCAGCTGTCTTTTCTATTTATGATCTTGGTCATATATTTCTCCTCTCTCAATCTCGTCTTCTTTTTAATCACTGGATGAGTTGATTTTATTGCTCTCTTTAAAGAACTGATTTTCAGTTTTGCTGATAGTTTTGAATTAAATTTTGGGTCCTATTTCAATAATTCTTATCCTATGGGGCACTTTCATTTCTTTATTTTATTTGGGTTAAATGTGTTTAGATACCTGCGGAGATCATTGCTTTGGGATCCTCAGGTCTGGCTGCCTTGTTAAACCCAATTCAACTTAATGTCCCCAGACTCATGAGATGACCACGACTCTGCAGGCTTCTCCCTTCTTATTCCTTTCAAAGTCCTGCATAGAAAAGAGGCTGTCAGAGGACTGGGCTTCCCTGGAAGCTTCCTGTCTCCCTGGGTCTGTGCCTCTCATCCTCTGGCTGCTCTGACGCACTCCAGACCTTCAACAGGTTTTCTGATCCTTACTTTCCTAGCTTCATTGAGATGTCAGTGTGTCCATCGTGTCGCGGCTGGTTTGGTGTCCTAGGTCACTTTTCACTGGCTGGGTAACTTTGGGTTGATGACTTCTTCTTTCCTTGTTCCAGTCTCTTCATCTACGAAATGGGTGTAGCCATAATTCCACCTTCCCTGTCGGTGGCCATGAGAACCAAGTAGTAAACATGGTGCTCGCCATGTGAAGGATGCACTTAACCAAATACAGATGCCGCGACCACCGTCACCACTGCCAGGTCACCACTGCCATCACTATCTCCACCATTACTGTCCACCACCACCAGGTCCACCATTACTATCACCACCATTATCACCACCACCACCACCACCACGTCCACCATTACTATCACCACCACCACCACCACCATGTCCACCATTACTATCACCACCGCCACCACCACCACGTCCACCATTACTATCACCACCGCCACCACCACCACGTCCACCATTACTATCACCACCGCCACCACCACCACGTCCACCATTACTATCACCACCACCATCACCACCACCACGTCCACCATTACTATCACCACCACCACCACCACCACCACGTCCACCATTACTATCACCACCACCACCACCACCACCATGTCCACCATTACTATCACCACCACTGCCATCACTGTCTCCACCATTACTATCCACCACCACCACCACCACCACCAGGTCCACCATTACTATCCACCACCACCAGGTCCACCATTACTATCACCACCATTATCACTACCACCATCACCACCACCACCACCACGTCCACCATTACTATCACCACCACCACCACCATCACCACGTCCACCATTACTGTCACCACCACCGCCATCACTAGTCTCATCCCCACCATTATTACCATCATCAGCACCATTACCATTTTTATCCTTCTTCTTCTTCTTGTTTATTAAATAAGAAAAAGCTGTGAGGATGGGTTAGGGATTCCATGATGTGGCTTTGCGGGGACCTGAAGTCAGTGTTCCTTTGAGGCCACGCATGGTCTTAGCTGCCCCGACATACACATGCACACGCACCCCCCCCCTCGTTACTCCCTTCTTCTCTCTGCACTCCCAGGGGGCATGGGGCTTCTTCTCCTTGGCTGGACCAGTCCCTGGATGGACTCTGGAGAGCGAGGTGACCTTGAGGGTAATGAAGAGGCCTCCTCCGGCCTCTGCCTGCCCCTGTCCCTGCCTCCATGGCCCATGACCTTGTCCTTCCCGGTGGGAGCTGAGATGAGAAAGGCCCTGGAGGCCGCTCCCAGGTCTTTGAGCGTGGACATGTGGAGACACTTCCTCATGGGATGTCCCCAGCCCATAGGAAAAGGACATTGGAAAAACCACTGGGAGTGACCGTGGGGCTCATAAGTCTCTTACTTTTCCTCCTCGACATTTTACCATGAAGATTTTGGAACATGCAGAAAGACTAGGGCACAGTGAGCACCATGTCCCCACCGCCAGGTTCTCTAGTGGATGTTGTCACGTTTCCTTTGTCACGTATCTGTCTGTCTGTCCATTCTCTGTCCACCCGTCAGACCATTGCTTTCAGATGCATCTCTCCGCTGCGAACACAGTCCACTTAACCTTTAGACAGGTCAGCTCGAGTCTCAGTAAGTTGTCACCTCCCCTAGTTTAAAATCCATATGAGGACCTGGGACTTAATTGAGGCACATGGACAGCTCTTTCAGGGACAGCGGGCCAGGGAGGGCTGAAGGTGGTGTTCCCAAGGCTTTCCCCCGGAAGACCTGGGTGATGATGGCGAGGCTGAAGGCTCCTGTCCCCTGCCAGGCAGCAGGGTGGTGTCTTCCTTGGTGTCTGCCAAACACCTCTCCTGGCCCTCAGGAAGTTTGTCAGGTGAATGAGTGGCTTGCCCCAATGGGTGGGAGTCCATTGTGTGAGTGTAGAGACCAGGAGTCCAAGGGAAGCCCCTAGATGTCAAGAGTGGGGTCCACTTGGAAGAAGTCCATCATGCTTTCTTTCTCTTTTTTGAAATATGAAATCATCTTTTAAAAAAAACCCAGTCCTGACACCAGGAGAGCTCACTGGACTATTCAGAAGGCCATTGAGAGTGCAGGGACGGCTGCCCGGATCCCCCGCGTGGGCCGCTTTCTGCAGGTGTCCACACACCTGGCGAGGATGAGCTGCCGCCGTGCGACTGGTCAGAGCATGTTTCCGTCAGGAGCTGCGTGGCGGTGGCTGGGTTCCAGCATGGGACGTTTTGCCCCCCGACCCCCTGTGTAGTAGGTGCTGTGACAGTCTCTGTTTCAGAGATGAGGGAAACTGAGGCACGCAGAGGCTCCGTGGCGTCCTCACACACCTGAGTGGCAGACGAGAGACGTGTCCGCTTGGCCCCGCTGCTGTCCTGGCCTCTTGACCCCCTCCTTCTAGAAGGCCCCCAGTGGAGCTGGTGCGACACGTGGGCTGCCCAGGTGCTGAGCGTTCTGTCCCTGGGGGGCATTCGGCCATGTGACCCCTGGGTTTTCCACTCATAGCTTTGCTCCCTGGTCCCCCGCTCTGTTTCTGCTGCCCCCTGCCCTGTCTGTGGGCTGCGAGTCCTTTCTCTCGTGTTGGGGAGTCTGGGGTTCTTCTCCTTCCAAACCCCAGATAGGAGCCCTGTTCGCACTGTGTAAGGAAGGTGAGGTCTGTCCTGCCTTCCTCGTCGCAGTAGGTAGGGGTAGGCACAGAGCGGGCAGTGGGCACCTCTCTGTCACACAGCAGAGCTGTGTCCAGCTAGGAGTGGCCCCTCCTGTTCCTGCTGGCTCCTTTGTCCCCCACTGTCACCGCGTTCACCTTGGCCTCTCCCCATTGCCACACAGGCCAGCCACTATGCCGGGGATGGAGGGGGGCGCATGGGAAAGAGTCGAGTCGAATTCCTCACTGGGAACAAATCTCATTTTCCAGAAAGTCTTGACAAAATGAGGCATTAAATTACAACATTTCGGAGAGCGTCGTAATTCTATGGCAGACAGCTCTTCATCATGGAATCTGAAAGCTGGGAAAATACAAAACTCATTAGATTAAAATAAGCCACCTACTGCTCTGGAGAAAAGCTTATTTATCAATATCAATTTACTTATGATTACTCTGGCCCGCAATTTGTTATTTTTAAGAATTATGATTTGGGTATTGCTCATACAGATGTGAAATATATTTTTTTTTCTAAAATTGAGTATTTTTAAAAAGATATCCTTGTCCTTAGTAAAGGTGAGAAAGTGGTTACCGGAGAGAAAGAGGGGGTGGGAGAGGGAGGGAAGGACGAAGGGGGGCCGGCGGTGAGGAGCGTGGCCGGGGTTGGAAGGGAGCAGAGGGGCAGAGTGGACCCGGAGTCAGGTCTCTATGAGTCTTTGATTCATTATGAGGAAGGACATCCTAATTAACCATGCTGTCCAAAGGACAGATGTGCCTAGAGTAGGCAGTGAGCCTCCCGTCACCACCGGCATACAAGTGCCAGGTGGAGGCATGCAGGGAAGGATGCCGTAGAGTCCAGCAGTCAGACAGGGAGCCAACTCTAGTCCTCTCCAATGCCGGTGTTCAGTAGCTCTCTGAATCTGACACTGGTCCTTAGCGGGGTCAGGTGGGGCAGCCTGTGGTGTGTTCATGAGCACTGGACTGGATTCTTTAAGGGCCGGTGTCCTGGCTGCGGGTGAGGGTGACACCATGGAAACAGCTTGGCCCCTGGGTTCAAGTTCTGCTTCCTTCCTTTACTGTTGGGAGAACTTAGTCAGTAGTGGAGACTAACAGCCTCCTTTCCTCCATCTGCTGAATGGGCCAGCAGGGCCCCTGGCGGGGAACGCTGAGGATGTTGGCGTTACATGGAGAGTCTAGCAGGAGCTGCTCTGGGTTCAGAGAGGAAACGGAACTTCGCAGGATTTGAACCCGGATCCTCGCTCCAGTCATCTGCTGGTTCCCACGTGGAGCAGGCCTGGTGGGACTCAGGCCCAGAGCTCCTTCCCCAGCCTCCCTCTGGGTCCCTCTTTCTCCTTTGGGGGGTGTGATGTGAAGAACCATCCAAACAACCTCTCACTCGGGAGGAAGGAGCTGCCAGGCGGGCGGAGAGGCGCCCCTGAACTCAGAGGGGAAGCTGCCAACTGACCGCTAGGGACAGCGTACCCTGCCCTCCCTCCTCCTGCTCCCCGTGGTGGGACACAGGCCCCAGAAAGCTCAGCAGCCCTGTCCCCACCGGTGTCCCTCCCTGCTGGGCTGCGGGTGTCTGGTGGCTGGTGGGGCTCCTGTCCAGGCTTCCCCTGCAACACAGCTCCCAGATGCTTGAGCCACAAGGGCTCATCCATTTATTCCCTGTGCACCTACTATGCGCAGGCCCTGGCTGGCGGGGAGGAGCTCACAGCGGGGTCGGCACACCTCTCAGGGCCCTAAAGCAGCACAAGTCACACATTAGGACCCTGGACACAGGTGGAGGGAAGGGCTCCTCAGAGGAGGTGACCGTGGGCCAGGAAGGGCACAGCAGGGGCAGGAGCTGTGGTGTCTTAAGGGATGTTTTGCAGACAAGGACACTGAGGCCCAGAGACCAGAGGCCTTGCCCAGGGCCACCCCGCTGGCTCGTGGCTGCTGGGGGCAAGCAGACCTGAGGTGCCCCAGGACGGGAAGGAGGGTCTGAGTGCTGAAGGTGTCCTGGAGCGGGGTGGGTGGGCTGGAAGGGGAGGAACCAGCCTGAGTAAACGCAGCGGGCGGCGGGGGGCCATGGTGGTGCAGATGGATTGACGGAATCGTGGGCTCCTGGGTCACTACAGCCCAGGCACAGGAGTGAGGAGCTGGTGTGACGGCGTGGGGCCAGCCGGTCTGTCTGCCAGCACAGTGCCCCATAGCCTGGGCCTCGGAGCTCCTGAGCGGAAGGTGGGCAGCTGTGTGTCCTTCGTCTCCCTCACTTCCAGCTGCGGCTGATGGCAGGAGGAGGCTTTCTGTTCATATCAGAGGCCCAGCCTCTGCCCGAGCCCTGGCCAGTCTTTAGTATCAAGCTGAGCCTCTCGGTATTCCTTTTCCCCAGCAGTGAAGCGGGCACGGGTCTCCCGTCTGGCTCTGCAGGCAGATTTCAGCAGGCGCTGGCTGCCTTAGAGTCTCAGGGAGAGGGCCTGTGAGTGGGGGTGAGGCCTCAGGCTGCAGGGGGCAGTGCTGGGGTCTTGGCATCTGGGGATTTGGGAGCAGGTTTTGGGGAGCTAGGGTGAGAGAGGGCGAAGGAGAGAGGGAGATGGAGATGTGGGACACGTGTGAACCCCTCCATCTGTCTGGGAGAAAGGAGGAAGGAAGAGAGGAGGTGCAGCCTCCCCCCCACCCCCAGCCTGGGGGAGGGCCTGGGGGAGGCAGTCGATTAGCTGGTGAGGTCCAACGCCTGGCCACTAGGAGTGGCCTTGGCCCCCCTCAGTGCCCCTCCCCTGCATGGCCCTGACCTGGAGGTGGAGCCAGGGTCTGAGAAGCAGGGCAGGGCAGAGCTGGGGGACCAGGCCCACCGGGCACATAGGGAAGGTGGCCAGGGCTTTCTGAGTGGGGGACAGGCCTAGGCCTGGGGTCTTCACTGCCGTCCTTGATTGAAGGTCTGAAGACAAGAGAGGCAGCTCTGTGGGCCTCGGCTTCCTTGTCTGTAAAGTGGGCTGGCGGCCCAGGTGCAGTGGATGGGGCTGGGGAGGCTGAGTGGCCCCCCTGGTCAGGAGTGGGAGGCAGGGCCAGAAGGGCAGGAGAGTCTGCAGGAAGTTGAGCTTGGCTAGCTCACTGTGGATACGCTGAGGTGTTTAGACTTGCTGTTGACTTATTTATTAATGGACTTTTTACAATAGCTTTATTGAGAAAGAATCACCTGTGGTCCACTTTACCTACTCAAAGTGCACACCTCAGAGGTTATGGATACGTTCACAGATAACGTGCAGCTGTCCCTACAGTCGGCTTTAGAACATTTGCATCACCTCAAAAGAAACCCCATGAACTTGGCCTCCCATCCCATCCTCCTCCCTCCCTCACCCTAAGCCACTGCTGGTCCGCCCTGGCTCTGGGGAATCGCCTGTTCTGGGCACTTCATATAAATGGATTCATAATGTGTAGCCCTTTGCCGGCTTCTGGGACTTGGCCTGATGTCTTCGAGGCTCATCCATGTCCTTTGTAGCAGGTGCAGCGTGTCACTCCTTCTGGTGGCTGGAGAAGGTCCCCTGGTATGGACATGTCACATTTTCTCCGTCTGTTGGAGGTTGAAGGGCATTTGGCTTGTTTTCACCTTTGGAGGGTCAGGACCGCTGGAAGCATACGGGTTTCCGTGAGGATGTACATCTTTAATCTCTCGGGGACAGATAGACCTAGGGGTGGAACCGCGGGGCCACAGGGCCACTCTGCCGCCACTGTGACTGCCCGGTCTCCACCCTCCCGAACCTTCGTACACCGGCTTGGTTTCTCGTTCCTCACCAGCATTTTTATGGCCGTGCCGGGCCCCCACTTTTTTGGCGGTGTTGGGGCTCCAACCCAGGGCCTCATGTGTGCTAGCAAGCGCTCCATCACAAGCTGCGTCCCCTGCCTTTTGGTCATAGCCATCCGTGCACGGGACCTGTCACTGTGGGGTTGGTGTGTATTTCTCAGTCCTGAAGATTGATCTTTCCCTTCAGAGCTGGGGACGGAAACCAGGGCCTTCTGCATGCTTCTATCAACTTCGCCCATTTGAATTAAGTTGGCTTTTTAAAAATATATATATTTATTTTTCAGTTGTAGTTGCACACAGTATATTTATTTATTTTTATGTGGTGCTGAGGATCGAACCCAGGGCCTTGCCCGTGCTAGGCGAGTGCTCTACCACTGAGCCACAACCCCAGCCCTTGAGTTGGTTGGCTTTTGACTATGAAGTTGTGAAAATTATTTATATATTCTAGGTACAAGTCACTTATCAGGTACATGATTTTGTAAATATCATCTCGCTTTCTGTGGGTTGTCTTTTGCTTTCTTGATGATATCTTTTAAAATACAAGTTTTTGGCCAAGCCTGTCATCCCAGCAGCTCAGGAGGCTGAGGCAGGAGGATCGCAAGTTCAAAGCCAACCTCTGCAACTTAGCAAGGCCCTAAGCAACCCAGCGAGACCCTGTCTCTAAATATAAAAGAGGACTGGGGATGTGGCTCAGAGGTTAAATGCCCCTAGGTTCAACACCTGGTACCAAAAACAAAACAAAGACCTCAGAAAGCCACAAGTTTTTAATTCCCATGAAGGCCGATGTGTTTTCTTCTGTGGTTTGTGCTTTGGGCATCCTGTCTAGGAAACTGTTTCCTAATCCAAAGTCATGAACCTTTACAACCTAGTTTCTTCCCAAGGCTTATAGACTTAGCCCTTCTACTCAGGCCTTTGATTCATTTCAAATTAATTTTTGTAGATGGAGTGAGCCGGGGCCCAATGTCACCTTTTGCATATGGCTTCCCAGTTGTCCCAGCACGGTTTGTTGAAAAGTCTGCCTTTTCCCCTAGTAGAACGGGCTGGGCACCCTTGCTGAAAATCAGTTGATGTCAGACGCATAGATTTATATCAGGATTTTCACTTTTTCCCCTGTTGACTTAGATGCCTGTCCATATGCCAGACTCATCTCTCTTGACTATTAACCTTTTTTTTTAAAGTGGGATATTCAATACTTGATTATGCTATAAAAACTCCACTGCAGACAGGTTGGAAAATACAGAAAAAACCAGGAAGGGCCAAAGAAAATTTACACAGAACCCCACTATTTAAAGATTCAATAAAGATACCGACGTGCTGTTTTCTATTCAGATGTATACATGTAGAATTTGATTTTTTTTCCTAACATGGGAATGCATTAGTGCAAATTTAAACACTTGTCATGAACAGTTTTCCTCGTCGATAAATGTGATTCACAGTGGCTGCCTCATCAGCAGCTGTACAAATGCCCCATAATTTACTCATGTAAACCTGCTCCGTTGATTATTGACTTGTCCTTCGATTTCAGTGTGAACGGTGCTGCTGCAGGCGGCTTAAAAACAGGAATACTTTGGCCACTATGTTTTTTTTTTTTTTTTTGGTACCAGGGATTGAACTCAGGGGAGCTCAACCACTGAGCCACGCCCCCAGCCCTTCTTTGTATTTTATTTAGCGACAGCATCTCACTGAGTTGCTCAGGGCCTCACTGAGTTGCTGCGGCTGAACTTGAACTCGCGATCCTCCTGCCTCAGCTGCCCGAGTCCCTGGGATTCCAGGCATGCGCCACCGTGCCCGGCTTTTACCCCACGTTTCTGTTTCCCCAGAGAAGATCCTGGCAGTCGAGTGGCTAAGTCAGTGTTTCCAGGGCTGTAGTTTGTTGTGCCAAGTGTCTTTCCAGAACGTTGTCACAGTGTGTACTTGAGATTTTCATTAAAAAGTCGTACTTCTTGGACCTGACTGGCTTCCACGCAGGAGGATTGGCCAGTGGACCCTGAGGGTCCCCTACTGTTGTCCCTTCCAGTCTTTGCATTGAGGAGACCCAGGGAAAGACCTGAAAGTCGCAGGCAGAGCGAGTCACCAGAGGAAACCTTCCGCCAGAGCCTCTGCCTGTCCCCCGCTCAGCCCTTGCCTGGGGCGCTGGCTCCCTCCTCCTCTCGACATCTTAAACCTCTGGCGGGGGAAGCAGATGCCCAGACCCCAAGAGTAATGCGCCTGTGCAGAAGGTGTGGGAGAAGAACAGGTTAACGGCGAGAACCAGGGTGGCCAGCTGTGGTGGCCCGTGACTGGGGACCGTTAAGCTGGATGTGACAAGACAAGGATTGGAGCATGGTGCTCACCTCAGTTGTGCTGGCCCCGCTGTGATGGACGTGCCCTGGTGTCCACGTGGGTCACTAAATTCTCTTCTAGTGGCCTTTGTTTCCGTTTGTGGTTTTTCTTGGGTTAATATCTGCGTTTACGTATTGAGCACGTCACTGTCCTGTGCATCATTCCTAGGGGACGGTTCTGTGGCGTTACTTGTGTTCCTGGGCATCGCCACCATCACCAGATCTTCTCATCTTCCCTGCCCGTCCCTCTGCCCCCTCCCTCCTGCTAACCACCCCCTCCCCCACTGCCTGTCTGCGCTTCTGGCTGTTCCAAGCACCTCGCAGAAGTGGAGTCCCACGGTCCCCGCTCGTCTTGGCCACTGATTGCACTTAGCTTGATGTCCGAAGGCTTATTCTGTCCCTGCATGACTCAGAGGCTCCCCTTTTAAGGTGAACAATGCGCCACTTTTTGCTCATCCCTTCAGCTGTCAACCCTGAACGTTTGGGTGGCTCTCCTCTTGGCTCCTGTGAGTCAGCAGCTGTAAACACGGGGGTAGGTGCAGGTCTCTACTTTCATCCTCCCTGTGTATAATAGACCCAGGAAAGGGATTCTTGGATCATATGGTAGTTCTCTGCCTCTTTTTTGTAGGGGAGGCAGGTACTAGGGATTGAACCCCGAGACCCTTAACCACTGAGCCACCTCCCCAGCCCTATTCTGTATTTTATTAGAGACAGAGTCTCACTGAGTTGCTTGGGGCCTTGCTGAGTTCCTGAGGCTGGCTTTGAACTTGTGATCCTCCTGCCTCAGCCTCCCGGGCCACTGGGATTACAGGCACGTGCCACCATGCCCCGCCTCTGTCTACTTTTTTTTTGGTTGTTGTTGAATAATGTAAGGCTTTTATTGAACGTCGACTGCATACCTGAGCTCTATGTTGGCACTCTGAACGTAGCAATGAATCCGAGTCTCTGATTCATTCTCGTAACAATGAATCTTGGTCACATGACTTAGAGGGTAATCAGCAGCAGCATACTGTAAACAAAAAAATCAACATAAACAAATGAATAAAAACCAGGAATAAATTAGTTTCATAAATGTTCTGAGAGAAGAGAAAACATGATATATAGGAAGTAAGCCTCCTTCCGGAGGCTGAGGATTGGCTCCTTTTCCAAGGAGAGTTGAGGCTTGAGGTAAGACTTGTGCCACGGACACATGATCTTCATGCTGTCTGCCTAGTTTTTAAAAGGAATTTCCGTGAGGTCTTGAATAGTGACTGTGAGTTTTATATCCCCACCAGCAATCCACGAGGGTCCCATGTCCTCACTAACACTTATTCCATTCGGTGTGTGTGTGTGTGTCTCTTCTGTAATAGTCATCCTCATGCATGTGAAGTAGAATTTCACGTTCTTTTTTTTTGGGGGGGGGGCGCAGTTCTGGGGATTGAACCCTCAGGGGATCTACCACTGAGATACATCCTCAGCCCTTTTTATTTTATTTTTAAATTTCTGAAAATACCTTTATTCGATTTACCTACCTTTATGTGGTGCTGAGGATTGAACCCAGGCCCTCACACATGCTAGGCAAGCGCTCTACCGCTGAGCCACAATCCCAGCCCTTATTTAAATGTTGAGACAGGGTCTTGTTAAGTTGCTGAGGCTGGCCTGGAACTCGAGGTCCTCCTGCCTCAGCCTCCTGAATCTCTGGGATTACTGGCGTGCGCCACTGTGCCCTGCCCCCTGCACTGTGGATTTGATTTACATTCCCTGATGCGGTGATGTTGAGCGTCATTTCAAGCCAGGGCCTTGTGTGTGCTAGGCAAGTGCTGTCCCACTGAGCTATAGGATGAAATCAGTTTATCTATTTTTTTTTCATTGCCTATGCTTTTGGCGTCATTTCTAAGAAATCATTGCCCCGTCCAATGTCATTGAACATTTTCCTTTATGTCTTTTATGTAGATGTTTCATATAGACATAAAATTCATAGAGTTGGAATCTGTCATTTGCCTTGATAAGACTGCAGAGCACACAGGCATGACCGTCATTTCTTCTTGCTCGTGTGTGTGTGTGTGTGTGTGTGTGTGTGTGTGTGTGTGTGTGTTGAGGGTCAGCCCATCTAGGATTGGGCTTGGCTCTAGGCGGTACATGGGTTCCCTGTACTTGCCGTTCCAGGTCCAGAATTCTCCTTGGGTTGAGTGGCCGCCACTCAGGGGCACTCAGCCTCTTTGCCCAAGGTTCGGGTTTCTAGTGTGGGGTCTGGTCAGAGCATTCCATTGGCCACAGCAGGTCACATGACCAAGTTCAGCACGAAGGGTGGAAAAGTCTACTCGGCCCCCCTGAGCCCCCAGGCAGAGGAGTGGAGCCTTGGCACTGATAATCCCATCAGCCTCAGTAATGGCCAAGGGCTGGGGTTGAGGCTGGCAGGCCTGAGGCCGAGAGGGGTCCAGTAGGGCCGCAACACAGTGGCCCAGGGGTCAGGAGGGAAGTGGTGTTTATTGGGCACGTGGAAGGTATTTGGTAACTGAATTAATCAAGACTGGCTGGCTGGATGGCAGTGAATTTGCTGAGATGGGAAAGGCGAAGAAGCAATTGGATTGCGCGGCACCTGTTCGTGTGCCAAGTGTTAGTGGTGGGTGACCGTGGGAGATGGGTGGGCTCTGCTTGCAGGGTCCCAGGGGTCTTCTGGCAGGAGGAGGACAGTGCATGTCTGACGGTCCTCATAGAGGGGGAAATGTATGCAGGTCGGGGAGCTGAGGATCCCCTCCCCCAGGAGCCAGATGGCCTCGTGGAAGGGTGGCATTTGAGGTGTGCCTGGATGGTAAGGATGGACACACAAGGTGGGACCAGTGGTGCTCCAGGAGGGGGACAGCCTGGCCAAGGCCTGAGAGAGAGCCGGACCTGGGTCGGCGCAGGTGACTCCTGGCGGGAGCTGGCTCTGAGCACTCCAGCCTAGCCCCCTGCCCAGAAGCCTCAGGTGTCTTTCTGAGAGCCCAGTGGTGAAGGCAGGGACCTGCCCTTTCCTAATCACTGGGAGGCCTATAACTGGGGCATGCTGTAGAAGGTGGTTGGTCATTAGCTATAAAAATACGGAACGTCCTCTCCCAGATGTCCCACAGGCAGAATCATGCGTGTGGGTGCAGGAACCGGAATGTTCATGGGGGCTTTCCTTGTCAAAGCAAAAGGTGTGTCGTCAGCAGGGGGAGGGTTGGATTTTACCCCTCCCCCACGCTGCGGGGCACTTGCAACAGGGACTGAGAGGAAGCAGGTGGCTCAGCTCTGTGTGCACTGATGTGGCGCAGCGGTGTTGTCATGTGAAAAGCCGGGAGCAGGCCATTGTGGCGGTGCAGGCCCGTGGCTCTAGTGACTCAGGAGGATGGCTGAGCCCAGGAGTTTGGGACCAGCCTGGGCCCGGTCTCCAAATAAATAAATAAACAAACAAATAAGCAAGCAAGTGAGGAGTGGGATAGCATGAATGCCACGTGGGTCTTAAACAACTTTATTTATTAAAATTGGAGATGGATACCTTTATTATTTTATTATTATTATTATTATTATTTTGGTACTGGGGATTGAACTCAGGCACCTTAACCACTGAGCCACATCCCCAACCCTTTGGTATATTTTATTTAGAGACAGGCCCTGAGTTGCTTAGGGCCTCACTAAGTTGCTGAGGCTGGCTTTGAACTCGCGATCCTCCTGCCCCAGCCTCCCAAAGCGCCAGGATAATGGGCATGTGCTACTGCACGTGGTAATACCTTTATTTTATTTACTTATTTTTATGTGGTGCTGAGGGTCGAACCCAGTGCCTCCCACGTGCCAGGCAAGTGCTCCACCACTGAGCCCCAGCTCTAGCCCCTGGATTTGTTTTTTAGCGGGGGGGACCTCTGAGCTATGGCATGCTACCTCAAGGGTGACCTCTTGGAAAGAGGTGTGGGGCCTGGGGAGAAGGGAGACGCGCTTCTTGCTGAGCACCCCTCCTGTGCAGTTATTGACCGTGTCTGCAGATGGCTTTCAGAAGAATAAAATAAAATAAAAATCATCTTTTGCTGATTTGATTTTTTTTTTCCCCCAAGGAGTCAGAGCCACAGGCGTCCTGGGCAAGATGCTGGATGGCTGTGACTCCGCCTTGGGGGGTCTCGGGTTATGCCCCTCTCAGCCCTGCCTGGCCATCACTTCTGTGAGCTTTTGAGGAAGGTTCGAGAACAGGACGGCCACAGGGTGATCTTGTGCCCCCCTCTGTCACGGCATCCTCCTCAGCCAGTGGCCCGGAGAGTGTGGGCTTCCGAGTGTGTTCCTTGGTGGCAGACAGTGGCTTGTCCATCAGTGGCCTGACGGCGTTGTCTGCAGGCGCCTTTTTGCATGCACGAACCTCTCTGTGTGTAGTGGGGGTGAATAATCCCCAAATTGTATTTGATTTCTGCAGTGTATTTCTGTATTTCTATTCAAAGTTGAGTGCATCTGATTTTATGGGAATTCATAACAGTTCAAACTAAATCGTGGCACCCTGCTGTGAAAATCTCTCACTCCTGAGAAAGTGAAACGCTGCTCAGCTGTCCCCTCCTGCCCTGTCCCCTCCCCCTGCTTGCTGGGATGGGGGGACACTGCCTTCTTACAAGAAGCGTCCTGCTCTTGCACCTCCTGCCCGGGCCACAGGAAGAGGCAGAGCTGGTGGCCATGGGTGGGGAGTGAGGTCCAGAGCAGGCCCTTTCCCCGAAGAGGGGGTGTGCTCTGCTCCCACAGGGGAAGGACTGCAGTTCTCTTGTCTAGGAAACCTGGCTCTTGTGGGTTTCCTCTTCTGGTTTGCAGGGTCCAGAGGCATTTGGTGAAACCTCTATGAATTTTCAAGGGCTCTGGCCTCTGTCAGCCAGGGCGGAGGGGTGGGACAGAAAGGAGGCCCCGACTGGGCAGTGGGCCTCTTATGGGTGCTTCTCTGGGAGAAGGTGGCAGAGTCAGTGTCCCTGCCTGTGAGTGCGGTGGGTGGGTGGGTGGGTGTGTTTGGCTGGCTTTTTTTTTTTTTTTGCCCAAGGTTATTCCTGTCCTGGGGGAGGAGAGGCCGCAGCGTGGGGTGAGCTGCAACCTGGCCTTCTCCTGCGGCCTGTGTGCCAGCCCATGCTGCCACCATGGCTGCCCCGGGCAGAGCGCAGGAGCCCTCCTGATCGCTGCCCCCGGAGGGAGAGGAGGCAGCGCGGCTGGACTCCTGGGGTCGTAGAGGCGGGTCCGAGCTGGGCCGGGATGGGGAGCCCCGTGTTCTAGAAGTGTCCACGGGGGAGACGGGGGTCGGGCAGCCCGAGGGGGTTGGAGGACCCTCGCTGCTCCCAGATTCCCCGGTGCATGCCCGGCCGTGCGCCCAGGGGGCCCCGCGGAGGGCAGGAGAGTCATTTTCTAATCAGTCGCCGTCAGCTCCTGGCTGCGGTGAGCTTTGGGGAGGGTGGACATGAGCTGGGCTGCTGATCGCACAAACACGAGTGTTCATGGTAGAAAATATGGAAAATGCAGAAGTCAGAAGAAAACAGTCGCCGTCGCCTTGCGGCTCTGGCAGTGCCGCTGACGCTGTGCGCCTCCTGCCCCCCCAACCCCTCTGCAGCCCCCCGAGACGTCCCACGGTGGAGCCAGTCCCCGTGGGCTGTCCCCGCGTTCTGCTGGCCTGGTGACCGCTCCTCTGCCATCGTGCGGGTGGACTTGCTGGCCGGCTGTGCGTTCTCGGGCTCCTGGGACAGTTCTGCAAAGAGGGCGCTGATCGGCCACGTGTCTGCGGCTCAGGGGCGGGAACCCTGCTGGTCTGCGCCTCTGCTGGGCCTGTGCCACAGCCCCGCGCCGGCCACCCCCACACCCCTCTCGGCCGCCCCTCAGTCCCCTCCAGCTGCCTGTGCACTGTTGCTCCTGGTGGTCAAGCTGAGCCAAACTTGCCCCGTCCCCACTGAACTTCTAATCTTGTCCCTCAGCCAGCTCCATCTGCAGCCTTCTCCTGTTCTGGGCAATGACAACGCTGTCCTTCCAGGTCCTTGGGCCCAAACCCTCAGGCTCTGCCCTCTCTTGCACTGCCCCTTCCTCTCCAGAAGGACGTCCTCTCAGCTCTGCCCTGAAACAGGAACGGCCAGGTCTCACACCCCAGCCCTGCCCGCCCATCATCTCTGGCCTGCTTCACTGCCCGGTCCTCTCCAGGTGGGCTTCCACCTTTGACCCACAGTGCACCACAGCACAGCAGCCAGGGTGTTTCTTCAAAACCCAAGTCCTTCCTGCCCCTTGTCTACCCAGTCACTGGTTCATAAAGTGTCCACGATGGCCCCTGTCTCTCCACCCTCACCTCCTGCATCCCTCTCCACCATTCACCCTGTTCCAGCCACACTGGTCTCCTCATGGACTTCAGCACACGAGGGTCAGTCCTGCCCCAGGGCCTTTGCATAAGTTGTTCTTCCAGCCTGGATGTTCTTCTCCTTGAGACATGGCTCACGTCCTGCTTTGCCTTCTCAGTGATGCTCTGATTGTCCTCACCCTGCTCCCTTCCTCTCGCCTTTCCCTTATGCTCTCCCAGTACTGGAAATGACCCTCCTGCTCTGGCTGCAGCGTCTTTCCTGTGGAGGTCAGCTCCCCAGAGCCTGTGTCAGCTGCAGTCTTTACAGGTTGATGACCAGAGAAGATGCAGGTCAGCGTGGGCAGGGTTGCTGCTCTGCCTCTGGGAAATCTGTAGTCAGCTCCTGCCAGGGACAAAGGTGTCGACTTCTCCGGGATGGCGCCAGCGGGAGGTGGTGGGAGGTGAAGGGGGACAGACTGGTCACTCGGATGGTGACTGCACTGTCTTATGGGTTCTGGGCCCAGGGGCAAAGCCTGTGGAGATGCCAGCATCCCAGGAAGACAGAAGAAACAGGAGCCCCCAGCCAGCCCTGCCGGAACCCCTTCTTCCTGGCCCGGGCAGCCTGGCCTCCGTGCTGGCCCACTTGCTGTGGCTTGAGGATGTTGGGATTCTCACTAGGCCTGGCTCCATGGCCTCTGAGTGGATGCAGGGCTGGCCCAGGGCCTCCCCTCTGGCTCCTCAGTCGGACCCTCCCCCAGGGCACCTGCCTGAGTTTGGCACACTGTGGGGGTAAGGCTAGGAACCTGGCTATGATGGCCATCAAAACAGGGTTCAGATCTGAACTTGTTCACTTACGAGCTGTGTGACCTGGGGTGAGTTTTTTGACCTCTCTGAGTTCCAGCATGTGGAGCCCGTGGTACATCCCAGCGCCTGGTATATGACACGTGATGCGTAAACAGCAGCGTCATGGAGCTTTGCCGTCTGTGCAGCTCCTCTGACAGCCCTGGGGCATCTCACTTCTGAGAGCCCTGGGCAGCGATGGTCTGGGTCACTTGTTTGACACCTAGCCCATGTTTTCAGCCATTCTCATGGTCCCACGTGCCCCACGGCGCCCAGCACGAGGCTCGGTGTGATGGAGGATGTTGGGAATTTCAGTTTGGGGTCTGGCTGTGTGTGTCCTCGACAGTGATAGATTCCTGGAGGGTCCCTGCAAGAGGGGGCTCTAAGCTGGCCCCCGGAATGCTTGGTGGCAGTGGCTCTGCTGTTCTGAGGCTGGTCTCTGACGTCCAGCCAGGCAGGAGCTGGGCCTGGAGGGGTGTGTTTCCCGACGCTGATGGAGAGGTGTGGCCGGCGGTTCCCTCCTGAGGGCGGTGCAGCCTCCCCTGGGGCGTAGACCATGTGCTGGGTGGGAGGCAGGAGGCCAGGAGGCTGGGGAACAGCCATGGCGTTGCTGCCACTTGCCGCAGCCCCAATGCCAAGGCGTGCCAGCAGGCAGAGGCCGTGTTCACCAGGACGCCAGGCTGGAGCCAGGGGGTGGGGTGGGCTCTTCCCGCAGCCCTGGGCCTCTGCTGCCTCTGGGCCTCCCATCCTCCCCATCACCAAAGGGCTCAGAGGAAGAGCAAGGTCTGGGACCCTCCACCTCTGGCCTGGCTACTGGGCCCACCCTTGGGATCCGGAGCCCAAGGGGTGAGGATGGAGCTGGCTTGTCCCTGCCTCTGCCTGCTCTGCAGGGGACACCGGCCACCACCACAAAGTCAGGTTGCCTTTGGCCCCAGGGGACACAAGGCACTGAGGGGGTGGGATGGGCCCTGCAGGGGAAGGAGGGGGAGAGACGCGTCAGGAGGGGGTCCAGCGAGCCGGCAGTGGCCCTGGGGGACACGGGAGCCGTGATGCAGGGTGCCGCTGTCCTACATGGGGGGACGCCCCTCCCTGCCGGTTGTGGGGCATGTATTGTCTCACCCAAGGGAGGGGCCGGACTTCCCTCCCCACAGAAGGGACCCGGGATGCAGGGCCGCTGTGACAAGAAACAGCTCGGGGCTCGGAGTCAGGACTCTGCTCCGATCCTGGAGTGACCTCTCTGAGCCTTGGTTTCCTTGTCTGTAAAGTGGGAACGAGGACCTGTTTCATAGACATATTTTGGGATATCGAGTCGTAATAATACCTGTGAACGTCCCTGGCCTGTGGGACCTGCTCACAGCGTTCCCCTCCCTCCTCGTCCCCCGTCCTCCACCGTGAGCTTCCTCAGCACCCGGCAGAGAGGCGGCACACCCCAGGTATTTGCGGATGATGTTCTTAGCAGATGTTTAATTCTCCTAACATCTGGTTTGCAAAGGCAGAGGGCTGGAGGTTTCTTTCTTCCTAAAGACACTCACTCACCGTGAGGTGTCAGATCGTCCCTTAATTGCTCCGTGCCTCGGTTTCTCCACTTGTAAATCAGGGATAATGCTGGCGAGGCTGGCTGGCTGCCCCGCGGGGCCTGATAGGATATCGCACAGGACCAGATGGAAAGTGGTTCCAACGTTTAGCAAAAGGCATCCTGCGCCGCATCCCGGCAGTTAGGGAAATGCAGATGCAAGCGGCCATGCCAGACCATTCTTCATCCGTCCGATTGGCAGCCATTTAAAAGAGGGATCGCTTCCAGGTGGGCACGCGGGCCCTCCCGAGCGCTGCTGGAGGGGCCGTGAATTGCCGCCGCCTTTCCCGGAAGGTAATCTAGCGGCATCTAATGAAAGTTTCCCTCCGCGCTCTGCGCTCTGCGTTGTGTTTCATTGATCCAGCAGCAGACATCAGAGAGTGAAGGAAGGGCAAAGTCCCCACACAGTTAGTTATGTGCAGAGAGAAGTCTGGGAGCAGGAACTTGGGAACACCCACGTGTCCATCAGGAGGGGATGGCTGTCGTCATTATGAAACATTCACCCTCTGAACTACCATCCGCTTGTCAAGAGGAGGAGGCTGTTTTAAGCCTCGCGGGCCTGGAGGGCTGCTTGTGGCATATCACGGCACAAAAAAAGCAAATTTCTGTCCTCCTTTGGTTTTGTTTTGTGTTTTTCCGGGGAGGTACTGTGGATCCACCCCAGGGCCTCATGCACTCGGAGCTCCGCCCAGCCTGCTGGTTGCTTTTTCTTTGTTTGTTAAAGTATTTCTTAGTTGTCAATGGACCTTTATTTAATTTATCTTTATGAGGTGCTGAGAATCGCACCCAGTGCCTCACCCGTGCCAGGCAAGCACTCCACCATGGAGCCCCAGCCCCAGCCCACTAGTTACTTTTATGTAGAAGACACTCCAGAGATCACCAGGTTCCACACAGTAGTGGGGACATCCTGGCTTGGTGCAGAGAAAGGCCGGGGAGGACCTGTGCCAGGCCACTCTGCGCACCCCGTCCGACGGGGCAAGGGTGCTCTCTACAAATCGAATCATCTGCCAACATTTAAAAGTCGAGTTCGTGCCAAAGCCCAGCGACCAGTTTTCATTGATAAAAATCGGAAGCTCCAGCCACACTGACCCACCCTCCCTTTTGGCTGGGACTTATCCAAGCTGTCACTTTTGGACAGAGCATGTGGCCTGCAAGTGGCCCTCTTCCCCACCCACTCAGAGTTGCCCCCTTGGCTGCCCCCATAGCTGTGCGCTTTGCAGACTCGGAGGGGGGCTGTTAACTGGGAGCTCCACGGTGGGAATGCAGGGGCACCGCCAGGGGCCATCCCCGACTCAATGTGTCCCAGAACCTTTTATACTTCACATGACTCTTTCATACTGCATGGTTAGGATGTTTTAAGGGCACAGTAAAAAGAAAACAAATGGACCATTGCACAGAGTCTTGGTCAGGAGCCACCGCCCAACCCACCACCTCACTGTCCGCCCAGGACTTGGGCGCAGAAGGGGTCCCCTCTAGGCCCCAACTGAAGGAATCTGAGTTCTCCACTCTTTCTGAATCTCTTGCAGAGATGTGGAGGTCTCCCCTAGAAGTCCTCCCCGCCCCGGTCCCATTCACCTCTCCACAGCTTTCTGGTAACTTATTGTTGAGGTGGGTGGCATGTCACCCTGATCCAGGCGTTGACGCCACCACCCCTGTTTGGGAGTCTTAGCAAACCCTGCCCGGGGATGAGGGAGGTGCAGGCCCCCGAGGCAGGATGGGGTGTGTGTGCGCGTGTGTGTGTGTGTGTGTGTGTGTGTGTGTGTGTCCACTGAAGGAGGGTGGCCCAGTGGGTCCCTGCATCCCCAGGACTGACGTGATGATGAGCATCAGCCCCCTGATGTCACTGCTGGGCCATAGGAAAGCCCGACCCGAGTCTCCTCAGGGGTACAGAGGAGCCAGAGGACCCTGACCTGCTGTCGTGGGCAGGAGGAAGCAGTCCACCCCCAGCCACCCCTGGAGATGGGGTCTGTCTTGCAGGACGTCCACCGGCTGTGTCCCAGGGCTGCCCCTGCCACTCGGCATGCGGCTCCAACCTCCTGCTGACTTGCTGTCGGGCCCTGGGCCAGCCACCTCCCCTCCCCAGGCCTCTTTGGACGCTGGGATCTGTTGCCCCTTCTCATTTCCAAGGTTTAGAATAATAGAATGGACTTTTTTTTTTTTTAATTTAATTTAAAGAGGAAAAGATATGCTCACTGGTCGCTGAGAGGTCAGCTTATTGGAATTGACAATCCCACTCTTAGCCCCCCACCTTCCTGGTGGACACCGTCCCCTTAACCCTGCCCCCTGGCTGGCCAGGCTGTGCTGCTCTTGGGGATGTGGTCTCGGAGGATGGAGGCAGCAGCGCATCCCTGTATCCACTGGGCCCAGGGCATGTCCTCAACACCTCCTCCATGTCTGCCTTTGAGCTTTGCCTGTGGGGTCCCCCATGGGTAGCCACAGTGAAGAGGGACCTGCTCCTGGTACACCCCAGCTGCTCCCAGGCCCCTCGTCCTGCCTGGGAGTGGACCATGCTGCTGCTGAATGAGGAGCCTCCTTCTTCTTTCCGTGCTCCCCCAAGGGGGTGGCTTCCTCTGAGCCCCTCAGGCCAGCTCTCCTGGAGCTGCAGGGGGCGGGCTTGCAGGCAGCGCCCCTCCAGGAGGAAGCTTCTCACCCTCTTCTCTTTGTGTCCCCAGAAGCCATGCGGTGCCACGTTGCTACCGGCTGCCCTGTGCTCTGGCTTCTCCTGCTGGTCTCTGGATGCTGGGGTAAGTCCGGCCTCCCCCTCACCCCGTCTCCTTCCCGGGAGGCCAGGCTGGAGGGCGCTGGGGCCGGCGGCTTGGCTCTGCCGGGGGACCCTGGGGAGCCTGCCTTGCTGAGTGCGACTGCAGACACTTTCCTCTCTGGGCCTCAGTTGCCTTCTGCAGCTCGCACACGGCTGAAAATACCCGCTGTCCCCAGGGCTTGGGACAGGGACGTGGGAGGAGCCTTGAGAGATGCTTCAGCTCTGTGATCTGTGACCAGAAACCGTCCCCCTTCTGGGCTGCAGGGCTGGCCACAGTTCAGGTTCACGGCTGTCATTTACACCATGTGCCCACTGTGCCCGACCGGGGGGTGGCAGGGATTCCTTGTGCTCCAGGGGCCCCGAGTCTGGCAGGGCTCAGTGCGTACTGAGTGCAGGGAGTGGCATGGTCCTGGGGTGTCCACGGCCCCACAGAAGCCCACAGAGGACAGGAGAAGCCTGGCCAGAGAGAGCGCCTCTGCTGTGGGCTCCGAGGACAGAGGGGTGCTTTAGACGGAGACGGGGAGGAAGCCTCCTGAGCAAGGGGTGCTGGCCGGGAGCTGTCCTGCAGGAGCTGCCCCCCTCTGAGCACCAGGTCTCGTGCCAAGGGCAAGGCCAAGAGGACCTGTCACTGCCGCCCGTTGGCCCCTGGGCAGTGGCTGGTGAGGAGTGGCCCTGAGCTCGCTGAAGGAAGCCAGCACTGCAGGCATGCCACCCAGGGAGTCCCCCAGGGCTGCAGCGCCCCGGGGAGCAGCTGTGGGCACGGTGTGCCTGGCGACACGGCAGACCCATTCCCGTGGGGCCGAGGCCTTCTCCCCTCCGGGGGCCTGGCAGGCTGTTAGGAAGCTGCAGCCTCGTCAGGAAGGTCCTCTCTCCCCGCCCCTGTGCCGACGTGCCCCCAGTGACAGGGACTCGCTGCCCTCCAGGAGGCCCAGCCTGCAGCGCAGCCCTGTGGAGCCAGGGAGGCCAGGGAGGCTGCCGCACCCCTCACCAGGGGGAACCAGAGCCTGGAGGAGCTGCCGGCCCAAGGTCACATAAAGCCGGGGACTTGGATTCTCCGTGGGGGCTTCTGTCAGATCGCCATCCCCCGCCCTCCCTGCCCCGCACGCGCGGGAGGCCTGGTGGGGCAGCTCCAGCCTCTGGGTTGCTGGGCAGCGGAAGTCAGGACACTTGCCTCAGCCTCCCCAGGGACTCTGTGACCTTGGACACCTCTGCCCTTCCCCCACCCACAGGGAGAGGCACTGGGGACACACAGCAGGGGCTGAGTCCCCGACTCCCCCGGGGGGCTCCCAGAACACTTATTTTGGGCTGGGCTGGGGCTCAGTGGTAGAGCGCTCACCTAGCACGTGTGAGGCCCTGGGTCCGATCCTCAGCACCATGTAAAAATAAGTAAATAAAATCGAGGTATAAAAAATATTATGTAAGAAAAGAACACTCATTTTGTGTGAGCCCTTTCCTTATCAGCTGTAGCTTTCTTTAGGGGAGCCACACAGGACACAGAGAGGCAAAGCAACTTGCCTCAAGCCACACAGCAATGCCCTGGCAACACACGGGTGATCTCCTCCCTGTGGACTGTCCTGTCTTGTCCGTGTATACAAGGGTCCCACTCTCACGGCCGGTCACATCCATACTTCCTGGCCCCTGTCCAAAGTGGCCGGTGTTGTTCTTTCAGCACGGTGGGGTGGTAGCTGACCTTGGGGTCTAGAGGACAAAAGTGGCTTCCTGGGTCAGCCCTTCACCTGTCCCCAGACCAGGCCACACTGTCCTCCCTACTTCATCTCCATCTGACCTGCTAGCCCTGGCTGGCCCTTCCTCCATCCCAGGAAGTCAGATGGGTCAGGCTCAGGGTCAACTCCCCGGCCATGTCAAACCCCTGCCCTGTCCCCCTGTCCCCCCGTGGAGCCTCCTGTCCTTCTCCCTCCCTGCCCGGGTCTCCACGGGGTCCCTGGCACTTCTTGTTCTTCTGTGGCCTTGTTGGGGGCAGGGAGGAAGCCCCGAGCAGGCTGCCCCTCGACTCTGTTGGTCTCACAGAGCACCCTGCAGCGTCTTGCTGGTGGCCCAGGTGCTGGGCAGGAGGACGTTCAACCACGGGCTGCCCACTTCCCCATAGACATCACCGCTTGTCAGGCTCCCCCCACAGGCTCCTGTGGGCCACAGGCGGCCATTGTACCTGAGGCTCCAGTGCACAGTGACCACTGGAAGAAAGCCAGGGGGAGGACAGCACAGGGCTTTTTGTCCTCGTCCTGAGGCTGGGATACAGGAACCAGAGAGGTCAAGGATCTGCCCAAGGTCACAGAGCAAAGCACACCAGGCCCCCCACTCCTGACAGCTATCAGTGTTCCCATTCGGTTCCTTCCCGTGGGGAGGGGACTCTGGAGTTCTGCCAGCCTGGGTCTCAAGGTGGACCCTGTGCCTTCAGCCCCCTCCACCCTCTGAGGCCTGGGCTCGGTGCAGCTGACCTGGCTCAGTCTATTCTGCAGTCCCCAAGAGGAGCCCACACCCCAGGTTCTGGGTCAGCGTGTGCTTCCTGGGTGGCACCCATCAGGGGGCTCTCCCCACACAGCCACTGGATCCTGCTCATCCGGGACGAAGGCCTTGGTCGGGGCCCTCCTTCTGGCTCTGCCTGGTCTTTGTTCATTCTGCACCCAGAGCCGGGTGCTGCCTCCTTCAGAGCCTTCTCCCTTCTCCCCTGGGGCCTGGCCAGGATTTGGGGTCCGAAGCCTGGCCGCCTCCCTGGCCACCTCTGGGGGCTGCCAACCGCGTGGGTCAGGAGCAGGGGGAGGGGCAGGGCGAGGACATCAGGGCTGCAGGCCCCGCGACAGAGCCCAGTGGGGCAGGGGACAGAGGGAACGGTCTTGGGACAGGAAGCTGGGATTCTCCTTCCCTTCCAAAGACCACCCGCCGTCCCCTCCTGCGTCACTGGAGGCCCCAAGGCCCCCGAGGCAGCGCTTTTCCTCAGAAGCGCATCCTTCATGTTTTCACGGTGTTGCTCTTGTTAAGAGGATAAGTCACCTGTCTGCCTCCCTCCCCGCCCTTCCTGCCAGCCCCTCCCTGCCCCCCCCCCCAGTGCCTGCAGTGGCAGCTCAAGGCCGCGGGGCCTCTGAGGGTGACAGGTCCTGCTTGGTGTGTGGCAAGCAAGATGCGTCCCAGTCTCTGCCCAGCTGCCCGTGCAGAGCTCCCAGCTGCCGACTAGCCCCAGGTCCGACCAAGGCACATTTAAAAGGCAACGATGCTGCTGCAGGGGGTGGCTTTTCCCTCTCGTCCCACCCCTGCCATCCAAGCCGCGCTGAGCTCCCCGGGCACCCTGGGGCCTCCTGCTCCCCTGTCTCAGAGCCCGAGGCCCCTGCAGGGTCAGAAAGCACCCCCTCTGGCTGAGAAGGTGGCACCTTATTAATGCCAGTGTTAATAACAGCTCCCATTCACTCAGGGTTTGCTGTGTGCTGGGGGCCTGGCGCTAAGCACTTTATGTATGCAGCCCCATTCAGTCCTCAGGTTAGCTGTGAAGTAAGTTCTACTATTAATCGATATTTTGCAGACAGTAAACGGAGGCAGGGGAAGATCATGGGGTCCAAAGAGATACGGGGAAGTTTGAAGACAGGCGAGGAGGCTCTTGACTGGAGTCCAGCCTCTTCCTGAGGCTCTTGGTTCCCAGTGGGAGACGGTGGGGGGTGCCTATGCGTGTTTGAGGTGGTCAGTAAGGGTGTCCTGGAAGAAGGGACACCTGAAGCAAGATGTGAAGCATGAGTAGGAAAGTGACAGGTGAAGGCAGAAAGGCCAGCAGCCCTGGCCAGGAAGCGCGGCTGGATGTCTGAGGAGCCAGAGGCGGCACCAGCCTGGGCGCCCAGCAGGACCGGGGAGGAGGGAGGAAGCCAGCGTCTCCTGATTTGGTCCAGGGCCCTCCCTGATTCCCCCCTCCTCCCTCTCTGGGAGCCTGGCCCAAGCTCAGAGGGAGCCTGGCTCAGCAGGAGCGAGGGAGGGGACCTGGAGGACCCCAGGAACCCTCGTGGGAAGTGCTGCACACGTCACCCCCAGGAGCTGGGCCAGCTGCCTCCTGGTTGGCAGAGACGGAGGGGGACGTCCTCTCACTTGCTTCCTGGGACTGTGGTGTGGGTGGCTTCTCTAGACACCAAGTTCCTCGGCCCGTGTGCCTGTCACCCTGCCCCCACCTCAAGGCTGTCAAAATGGCCCTGGTGAATGGGACGAGCTTTGAGGTCTGGGTGCCTGTGTGGCCTCTGCCACTTGCAGGCCGCCTATGGAGTACGCAAAGCAAGTCACAAGTTACGTGAGGCCCCTAAGCCTGGTTTCCACAGCGAACTGGGACGTAGAGCAGCTGCCTCCCGGTCACTGGATTCGGTGATTGAAGGGCCTGGCACGAGGAGCGGTTCTGGAAGGGCAGCTAGCACAGTTATGTCCTCATTATTATTTATCAAGTGGGGTTCGCTGGCCGTTCCTTCAAACAATGAAGGTACATTGAGGGCTCTCTAAGTGCCGGGCCTGCTCTGGGCACCAGGGATTCTGCGGTCAATGGAGCACTTGACCTTGCAGAACTCCTGCTCTGCCCACTGCCCGGGAGAAAGCAGCCCGGTGAGTTTTACCACTTGCAGCACCACATTAGGAGCACAAAAAGATACAGGCGAAGTTCATTTTGAAGACAGTTTACCTGACGCAGTGCGTCCAAGTGCCGCGGGTCAGTGGTAGTGGAATGGTCAACGCGATGCTTGGCGTTCACTTCTCTTCCAGTCCTGCGACATGGCCCCCAGCCCACCCGCCTCTCATTGAGGCCAGAGCTCAGCATCCCCCTGTGACTGGGGGCCTGGCCGGCTGCACAGACTGACAGCTGCCACCTGCCTCCTGGTGTTATTTCCATTTGCTTCAAGGCAGGATAGTGACCCACAGGGTCCTGGGAGGTTGACCATGGCACTGGACACAGGTTCAGTGTCCTTCGAAGCCCCCGCCCTGCATCGCCTTCTAGAAGGCGTGGGGCTGGCGTGGGGCGCTGGCTGACCCTCTTGTCCTCTGACTTCCAGGTCAGGTGAACCGGCTGCCCTTCTTCACCAACCACTTCTTTGACACGTACCTGCTGATCAGCGAGGACACGCCTGTGGGTGAGTTGGCCCGTGGCCGGGGGCGAGCCTGGTGGCATGGGGTGATCCCACAAGTGAAAGGGATCCAGAGGTTGGGATCAGCTTCCACCTATCAGTGGAATAACTTGCGTGGCGTTTGGGTGCCTCCGGGGAGTCCACTCCCAGCCTTGTGGACATCTGAAGGTGGCCGGTGGCTGACAACTTTAGTTGGTCTGTGACCCTTTGTGGTTGATGCGATGCCGAGCTTTCTGCCCTGTGCGTCCGTCCCATCGTTCGTGGTGGGAGGTGCCCGTGAGCACCCTGCTGCCCACCCTCCGCCCCTGCTGTCCGTGGGGCCTGAGCAGACCGCTGCGCTCAGCAGGTGGAGGCCGTTTGGCAGGGGTGGCCGGGCCTGGCTGGCGTGTGTCTGAGAGCAGCAGGGACCGCTCCCTCGGTCCAGCGGGGCTTTGTCTCTAGGATCCTTGGACGGCCTGTGTGGAAAGTGGCCATTTCTTTGGCCTTGTGAGGATGGGCTTTAGGGCTGGGGCGTGGGGACCTGGGTGTTTGGGGGGCTGTCTAGGAAGGGGGGGCCTGCTTCTTTGGAAGGCTCTTGCAAAGGCTTCCCTCCCCTTCCGGGATGGAGAGCACCCGAAAGCCCCTGCAGCCCCACTGAGCCGTCGGCTCCTGCAGCACTGGGTCGGGTGTGTTTGGGGGTCCTGGATTTGGACATGGCTGTCCTCTTTGGGCGGGTTTTATCTACGTGGCTCCTCCCCCACCCAGTCTTGGAGTGGAACTGGCATGGGACGAGCAGCGTGGGCACCCAGTACATGAGCCCAGGTAAATGCACGAACAGTTGCAGCGCTGGCCACCAGTGAGCCCTCTCTTCCTTCATCCAGTTCATCAGATAAGGATGGGGGTCCCTGAGCCAGGCCCGGGTGCTGTGGACGCAGAGGGGATGGAGACAGATGGATAAAGAGATCAGGTCCTGAGGAATAGGGCGTGAGCCAGCTGACTGGTTAAGTCCCCCTGAGGGATGGCAGGAGGAGGGTCATCTCCCTGGAGGCAGGAGAGGTTTGTGGGAGGTGGCACCTGAACACGTCCTCAGAGTCCCTTCCTTTGGCTTCACACACTAGTTCTACCGCTGGCTTTTCTAAGTGGCCACTTTGGCCTCATCCTGGAGGATGCCCCTCTGTGGTGGAGTGTCTGTATGGGGCAGGTAGATGCCAGAGGCGGAGGTGTGGCCAGCGGCTCACCGAGCCCGGAGCTGGCTGGGGTGGGAAGGCCTTTATCCGGAGCCCTGCTGGCTGGGCCCCCTGCTGAGACCCCACAGGGCATGCTCAGCTCAGAGCCTGGGGTCCTCGGAGGCCAGTGAGGCAGCCAGAGTGATGTGGGGTGGGGTGGACACTGCTTGGCCAGTGCTGACCGTGACAAGGACACCCACCCAGGGAGCCCTCCAACAGGCCCTGCTCCTGTCACCCTTGGCTCTGGCTCTCGATTGTCTTTTGCAAACGCTGGCATCGATTGGTCCCCGGGAGCAGCTCCCAGGACTCAGCCCTGTGAAGGCTGCACTTGGCAGTCACAGCGGGGGTGTCTGTCTAGTGCTGCGGGATTGATCCCCGGCTCCAGGGAGCCTCGGGCTGGAGAGGGGCCTCGTGAGCTGGAAGTCCGCTCCCGCTCACCCTCTGGGCAGGGGGTGGCGCTGACCAGCCCCGCGCCTCCTGGCTCCCTCCCTTCCTTTCGCATCAGGATGGAGACAGCAGATCTCTAGCCTGAACCCCAGGAGCCGGTTTCCATTCCTCGCTGTGTGACCTTGGGCGCTGTGTGACCTTGGGCGCCGTGCCTCACCATTCTGGGTCTGTACTTTTCCATCTCGCCCATGAGCAGTCCCTGGAAAGCTGGCCAGTGCTGGCCAGTGCTTTCCAGATCAGTCAGGCCTGGAGCCCTCCTCTGCGGACGTAGACTCCTGTGGAGGTGGCAGGCACCCGGGGTCTCTGACCAGCAGTGGCCTGAGGGTTGAGACGGCTTGTCCCGGACAGTGGCCCTTTGCTTCCAAGAGACTTGACTTGGAGGCGTGGCTCTTACTAACCACTGACCCTCTGGATCTCAGTGTTCCAGTCTGCACAATGGGGACAGAACTGGTGAGGTGTTTCTGTACCATCCCATGAGCTCCAAAGCCTCTGCCCTGGACTGCCTTGCTGTTCCTGAAGGGAGGAACTGTATGGGGCCCAGGGATGGCTGTGCTAGCCACGGCCTTGTAGGGGGACAGCCAGGCACACAGACAAGCTAGGTCCAGTGGGCTGGTCAACGCCTAGGCCAGACTAAACGTGTCAGCTCCCCAGAGGTCAGAGCTGGGGCGGACCACACTGCCAGCTCCAGGCTGGCCATCCACCTTGTGCTTGGACACCCTGGGACAGGGGCTCATGGTCTGACAAGGCAGCGGGCTTCTGTGCTATGGGAGAGTTCTGGAAATAAAAAAAAAAATCCTTCCTAATATTGTTATGAGATATGTCTCCTTGGAACTCCTGCCCATTGGGTCCAGTTCTCACTACTGGGGCGTTGCGGAAGAATAATACCACAAACATCATCTAATATATGGATTTTTTTTTTTAAAGAGAGAGCGAGAGAGAGTGGTAGAGAGAGAGAGAATTTTTAATATTTATTAATTTTTTTTTAGTTTTTGGCGGACACAACAACATCTTTGTTGGTATGTGGTGCTGAGGATCGAACCCGGGCCACAAGCATGCCAGGCGAGCGCGCTACCGCTTGAGCCACATCCCCAGCCCCCTACTATGTGGATTCTTATAACAGTTGCTTTCATTGGGGGCTCAAGGCAGTGTTCTATGTGATTTTAGGCCTTGATCCACTTTTAACTTCCCTTTCAGAACCTGAGGTGGGCCTGGTTCAGGCTCTCCGTGTGCAGTTTGTGTGGACGCGCTCCCCAGGGCTGGACGCTGGGCATCTGCCCCTCCCTAGCCTTCTGCACCTGTTCAGTATTTTTTATGCTCTTCCCTTAGTTCCCAGCGGCGGGCCTGTGGCTGGGGAACAGCACAGGAAGGCAGAGCCTGGCCATCGGAAATCCCTTGCCGAGGATGCATGTCCCCTCCCTGTCTCCGCACCCATCTCCTGCTCCAGTTCCCTCTGGGTGGTGTTCTTCTTGAAGAGCGTCCCCCAGCCGGAGAGACAGAAGCCAAATGAAGCTATTAAGTAGCTCTGCCTTCCCGGGTTTGTAAACGTCACCCACTTCCCCAGACAGGCCCCTGGTCCCCCTGTGACTTGCTGCAGATGGGGGCATCCGTCGTTGGCAGCGCAGCCAAGGATGAGTGGGGCAGGACACGGGAGGGGCAGCTCGGTGACTCCACCCCTGGTCAGGCTGGATGGAACGCCCAGCTGTGAATGGCCACAGGCCCCTGTAGCAGGAGGGACAGGGCTGCAGGGGTGCTCCTGGATCTGCTCCAGACACCCTGCCGGTGCTGCTCAGGGCAAGGTCACCACTTACCTCCACGTTGCTAAGTGCGATCGTAATTCCCAGCCCTTGTGACCTGCCAGCAGTTGATTGTCCCCCTCTAGAAAGCCCCACACCTTCCCCACCTCTGGACTCTGGGACTCAGCTCTCTTGTCCTCTCCAAGTCCTCACTCCCCTGGTGATCATCTGTCCTGCGCGTGAAACTCGCCTGCTCACAGCTCCGTCGGCTGCGCCTCCTGCCTGCGCCTCCTGCTACAGAGGCTCCTGGGAGGAGGCTCCAGTCTCCCTCGTCCCCCACTCAGCCTTTCTGGGTGTTTGAGCCTCAACAGGTCGGAGGGAACTCCTGCCCTCACCCCCAGATACCTGCCTCCCCGCAGCCTGTCCTGCTGGGTTAGCTCAACTCTGTGCTACCTCTGGCTCAGGCTTGAGACTCAAACGCCTCATCTCCTCATCCTTCTTGCCTCTCATCTAAGCCAGGAAGTCCTAGTGGTTCCATCTTCAAAACGGCCCAGAACTTTCTTAGCTCTCCCCATTCCGCTCCCACCACCGTGCTCCACGCCCAGATCACCCCCGCCGCCCCCCAGTCTCGGTGGCCTCGCTGCCCAGCCCTTTCTCCTCCTAGCAGCGGAGGCACAGCCTGTTCCTGATGTCAGCTCAAGTCCTGGACCAAAGCCAGCGCTCTTAAATGACACAGTGGCAGTCCGGCCGCCACCCTCAGGCCTCACCTCCTTCCCTCCGCTCCACGGGGTGGCTCCGCTTCAGAGGCACTGGTTTCCTTGTTGTCCCTTAAGCGTGAAGGCAAGTCCCTCCTCCAGCCTCCATAGCAGCTGTCCCTGCTGCCCGGAACTCAGGGAGCCTCCAGGACACGGGCTGAGTTAGTTTGCATGCGCTCCCTGGGGGTGGCCTTCCTGGGTCTCTGCAGGCAGGAGCTGAGAGCTGCTTCTCTGGCTCCCCTCTTGGACCATGCATGCTTCTAGGTGGACCAGGCCACCTCTGTGTCCCCAGAGCGCAGCTCTGTGCCTGGCTGGTATCTGGAACTTGGGGTGCTTTAGGCAACGACTGGACTCTGGGATCGCGTGGGACCCTCTTCCAGAGCAGGGGCTGCAGGCTGGCTCCATGCCACCCACTGTCCCCCCTGGAATCTCAGCCCAGGTGCCCCCCTTGCCGGGGTGTGACAAGGGGGAGGCGTTGGTGGTGACCGGGTGGCTGCTCAGGGACTGGGCCCAGGAGAGTACTTTCCCCAGATGGCGCCGCCGCGGTGCGTGTCCATGGTTGTGTGCGGCCAGGCCTGTGCCGTGCCAGGGTCCTGTTTGATCATCCCAGATGGAGCTGTACGTGGCATATTTGCTGGGGACCCTCGGGACACTGAGCGCTGTCTGGGGGAGGGACACAGGGTTAGCAGCAGGGAGGTCGTGTTGGAGACACCCAGGAGCTCTAGGGGGATCCTCGAGGGCGGGGAGCCTTGGTGCCTTGGTCACCCCCCTCAGAGCTCAGGCCATGGAGGGGACAGTGCCCCGTCCCAGCTCTCAACAGCCCCAGCTAAAAGCCTCCCAGCGTCCACAGGAAGGAGCAGAACCGTGCATCCCAGCCCGGCGCCCACCCTGCCCACGGACACCTCCCTTCAGCCCTGCAACCGCTCTGCCAGACTCCTTACGCTCTGCTCCACCACCCACTGTGCCAGGCTGGGGGCTTGGTCCACACACACACCCCCCTTTTCCTTTCCAACGGTGCAGATTCCTGCTCCCCTTTCAAGTGTGGCTCGCGGGTCCCCTGTCCGTGAGGCCTCCCAGCCTCCCCTCCCAGGCCTCGTCAGCTGGTTATTTGTGTGTGACTCCCCTCCGCGGGCCGCGCGCCCCTGGACTCCCCACTGGACTATTAATTTTTACATATTAACTTTATTAATATCGACATTACGATTAATGATCACTTGAGTATTTATGTACAAGATAAGACAGCGGTGGTGACATTAGCCATGGTTTATTGAGTGCCGGCCTCCTGCAGGGCCTCCGTTAAGCACTCTGGATGCACGGGCCCCTGTGGACTCACCGTGACCCTCCTCGTCAGGTGGCATTATCTCCTGCCCACAGCTGGGCCGCTGCGCCTCCGTGTCCTCCGTGCCAAGTACGGTGGCAGCACGAGGTGGGCCTCAGCGGCTGCCTGGTGAACGAGTCGCTGGAGGAGTGACTGAGTGGCTGTCCAGCGTCTCTTCTGATCCTCCTCCCCTTGGCCCCCGTCCCTCTGTTTGTCACTGAGGTGGGGACACAGGAAGCCGACTTCCCCAGGCAGAACCCCCAGCACCCCCAAAGCATCTTGAGCCACAATTAAGGTGATAATGCTCATGCTAATCACCTCCAGGAGTAAATTAGTCTTGTCAGGAGCCATTAAGGAGGAAGCTCGGGATTCATTAGGATGGATCGGCCCGGGCAGCGCCAGGCACCGCTGCCAGTCGGCGCTGATTAATTTCTCTGCAAACTCCATCAATGCCCAGCTGTTTCGTCTGGACCCAGGGAGAGCGATTTTCAGGTGGGCTGACCCGGCGTCAGGATCTCAGCAGACAGAGGAGCTGGGTGCCCACAAGCTCTCCCACAGAGTGGGCACCGGTGGGGGAGGGCGGGGGATGGGTCTGCAGGAGGCTGACCCTCAAGGCTGGGGAGGAGGCCGCCGAGCTGGGACTCAGGGCAGACAGGAAGCAGCACTGGGAGAGCTGTCCAGGAGGAGTTTGGGCTGTTCTGAGACTAATGTTCTGGAAGGGACTGTCCCTCCTCGCTGGACTTTCTCCCCTTGGCTCTTTAAATGGAGGAAATTGTCTCTTGGGAGAGGCTGGAGGACCACAGGGTGGGGGCGGGGGGGAGAAGTAATTTTCTGTTCCCCAGATGGTTCTTTAGGACTGATGTGGCCAAGGGAAGGACTGGGGTGGCCCTTAGCTAGGGCCGGAGGAAGCTACAGGAAGTGCAGGGCTGGGTGTGCCGTCTGGGTGGCCTGGGCTTTCCTGCCAGCCACTGCACAGAGGCCACACAGCCCCGTGTGTGGCAGCAATAAGGAACACAGTGTGTGCGGCCGGGGGTACGTGCCCAGGGGAAGTGACTTTGTCTGATTACAGCGAGGTCAGGGGCACTTCGCCCCCCCCCCCCCGAGTCCTCACTGCCCCGGGAGGGCCCCCACGAACCCCGAGGGTTTCTGGCAGAACATGACCACGGCTTTAACCAACAGCCCCACTTGACAGATGGAGAAAGTGAGGCCCCGGCTCCCAACTCTGCCTCCTACTAACCGCAGCCTCGGTTTCCTCATCTGCATGATGGGGTTGACACCAAGCTCCCCTCTCGGGGTTGTGTGCCTGTTGAGTGAGCCGATGGCGAGGCCCTGAGGACCCTCCCCGGCACCAGCGAGTGCTCAGGGGTGTACGCTGTCATTGGAACCGTTTCCCTGTGAGACTCTGTAAACTTCAGTGTATCAGACAGGCTTCCAGACTGCCCGCTGAGAACCCGCCCCTCACTGTCCGTTCCGTGGGATGGCCACTGAGGCTCCCAGAACTGACAGGAACTAAAGGACCCAGCCTGGACATCGGCCAGACAATCTGGCCAGGCGGTCACTGCTGTCACCGTGAGTGAGCTCTAGCTCTTATGGCCCAGGCAGCAGTGTCTCGGTGGCCAAGCCCAAGACGTGACTGTGCCGGGCAGCGGAGGGCTGGGACATGGCGTCTCCCCCATGCAGCTGCGCCAGAGGAGAGTCCCCAAGGGGGCGAGGCTGGGCAGAGACAGAGACCTCATTATACTGTCCAAGAGCATCTCAGCATGGAGGAGGGGACTGTACTTTCAAAACACAAGTGAAATGAATCCACAGCTTTTAAAATTAAAAAAGAGAAAGTCCTTGTTCCTGCCCCCAAGATCATGTTGAATGTCACCCATGGGCCCTCCCACACTCAGGGAGCTCCGGTCTAGACAAGTGGGCTTAATTCTGATATTTTTTAATCTTTTTATTTTGAAGTAATTTTAGACTGACAGAAAAGTTGTAAGAATAGTACAAAAGCTGCCTTCGCCACTGACATCCTCTATAACCACAGTGCAATTATGCAAACCAGAAGGCGACGCTGAAACACGGCCATTCACGATGGAGGTCATGCAGGTTTCACCCGGTTTCTACTGAAAGAGCTCTCCTTCTTTTTCTGCAGTAAGATTATTTTTAAATCACTATTTTTTTTTTTTTTTTGGCTGTGGGGCTGTTTGGGCTAGTGGAATCTCACCCAGAACCTCGTCCGTGTCTGTAGATACACACGTGTAGTCTTAGGTTCATTCATTCATTCAGCAAATGCTTGCCCGGGTGTGGTCCATACGTCGGGCCCGGTTCCAGGGCCTGGGAACATGAATGAACCAGACAGGAATTCCCGCCCCAAAGGAGCCGACCTATCGCGGGAGGCAGACAGGCCCCTAGGAGGGAAGTACAGAGTCTGGGGGTAGAGATGGGCGGGCGCGGTGGCACCGCTTACAATCCCTGCAGCGCCCGGGAGGCTGGGGCAGGAGGATCGCGAACCAGTCTCAGCAACTTAGCGAGGCCCTAAGCAATTCTGAGAGAACCTGCCTCTAGATAAAATTTAAAAAGGTCTGGGGATGTGGGTTCGTGGTTAAGGGCGCCTGGGTTCAATCCCCCCCCAAAAAGAAAGAAAACAGTGACAGGTGCTAAGGAATAACGCCCTCTGGGTCTCAGCAGACAGAGGAGCTGTGTGCCCACACACAGGGTGAACTGTAGGGGCATAGTAGCCCCCCTCTGCTTTTACCTCACCAGGAGGATCCTTGGGGGGCTCAGGATGAACCCCTAAGGACTCCGTGGGACAATCTGATGACCCCTAAACTGGCCAGTCTCACTTTACGGAGGGAGAAAATGAGGCCCAAGAACGGGAAGCTGGCCCAAGGTCCCCCCCAGTTACTCTGGGATCTGGACAGCAGCCTGCCCTGACCTCACACACCAGGGCAAAGCAGGCAGGGGCCCTGCAGTGCAGTCCCGGGGCCTCCAGTCCTGCTGCGGTGTCCTTCTGCCTGGAGGCCCCGAGCCTGGGACTTGCAGCTTGTGCCCTTGGACACACGGGGTGGGCATGAGGGGAGCAGGTTTGGGACACGGCCATAATAACACTAATGATAATGATGACGGGCCACCTGTCATCGTGGTTGTGCCCTGAATGCCATGCACTGGACACCTGTGCTGGGAAGTGGGTGGGGGAGGCTGGGGGAGGGTGGGGACACACACATTCCAGATATCTGGGGAAACAGCGGCTTTCTTGGTTCGCGCACTACTGAGTCTGGCCTACACGTATCTTCCTGCTTCTTCACTGCAAACCAAAAAAGGTGAGTCTTATAGCCTCCATTTTACAGATGAGGAAGCAGAGGCTCAGAGAAGTTAAGGAATGTGCACAGGGTCACAGAGCTTATATAGGATGGAAATTGGACTTGAACTCAGTGCTGCCTGGCCTCAAAGCCTGTGCACTTAATCAGGGCTCTGGGATTCTGTATGTGGTCTTTGCTTTTAAAGAGTTCTAGTCTGGAGGAGAGAAAGAGCCCAGTGGTACGTGAACAGCCCACCCTGGGAAGCTCCCCAAGTGGGGAGGAGTTTATTCAGGGCACAGGGACAGAGAAGGTGGCCTAGGAGAGGGGCACTGGGAGGTTGGGTGTTGACCGGCTAAGACCACACTTCAGAAGGTGATGGGGTCGGTCCGGGGCCAGCTGTGGAGCCAGCGGGTTGTGTTGTCTTGGACGGCAGAACTAGGTGGTTGTGGTGAAAACTAAAAATGACACCAGTGACCAGTGCTTGCATCTTGCTAGCTTGGCCACCTAGATTGTCCCACTTGGTCCTCGGGAACAGTGGAGTCTGTGGTGTGTGGCCTCCTGTTTCAGGCCCACAGAGAACAAGCAGGACACCCCCGGCCCCCGGCCAGGGAGCTACAGAGCCGGCTCGAGGCTACCTTGGTCCTCCCACCCCTTTGCTGCCCAGCAAGACCCTGTGGGTCGCTCCTCAGCCTGTCCCAGGAGAGAGCCTCGGTGGCTGTGCCTGCCCCCTGGGCGGGCGGGTGTGTGTTGGGCCACTGTATTCAGGAGGGGATTTGCCATGCAGCTCAGGGGCGGGGGCTGACCAGGGCTCTGGCTCTGCCCCCTGCACAGCTGTGTTGGGAGCTCTTCCCAGTCCCTTGGAAGATGCACGTCCACGGTGGACATGCTCTGTGGAGCCGGAAACGCTGCTGCCAAATGACTCTGGGGACAGTAGACCAAAGCAGGAGATGAGCCAGGCCATTTGCTCTGGGGTCCACGGCCTTTTCCAGTGACCAGTGGCGAGGCAGGCAGAGACCTGGGCCAGCTGTGCCTGGCTGGACAGCAGACACCCCTGGGCGGGGCGGGGGCTGGCAGATGAGCTGGGGGATGAGGATGTGCCCAGCTTGCTGCCACCTGGGAGCACCGTGCTCCCTGGGAGCTGCCCGAGGTGTGAGTTACGGGAGCCGAGAGCTGTCCAGCTGGCTGGAGAGATGGTGGCCAGCACAGCCGACTTTGAACTTGCCATCACTGCCCTGTCCCTCCTGTTCTTCATACACCTCAGGGGACCTGGGAGCTGACTGTCCAGCTGCAGCTTGGCCAGGAATATGAGATCAAGCCATTTTGTCATCCCTGAGCAAGAAGGGACTTGGGCGCCCAGGACAGTTGACTCCTTGCAGCAAGGTTCTCCCTGAAGGTCGCCTCACCTGGTGCCGCCCCCTGCCTCTCCTCCACCTGGGCAGGGTCACCAGGCACGGGAGGGGAGCCCCTCTACCCTGGTGCAATCCCAGCTCTACGACCAGGTGTGTGGCCCCAGGCGAGCTCCTTAGACTCTGGTCCCACCTTCCTCCTCTGCAAATGCAGATGGCCCTACTTCCCGGCCAGCTTCCCAGGGTGCCTATGAAAGACCCTGAACATGAAACTGATGTTCAATGATGGTCGTCGTTTTAGTTCAGCAATCTGTCTCTAAGGGTCTCCTCTTCAGAGAAGCCTTCTCCTCCTTCGCCAGCAAACGTCGACTGTGTCACCCGCCACGTCACTTTTCTCTGCCTTAGTTGACTTAGCAGGGAAATGGGGGTAGCGATGACACCATGTCTTGGCGTAGGGTTGAGGCAAAGGCTGAATGAATGAAATGCACGTGTTTGGCACATTGAAAGCCCTTGTTGTTATTGGCTGGTACTTTTCCCATCTGGGCAAGCAGCAGCGTTGGGAAGGAACCGATGGTCTGTGTTGCTACGGCCCACTGGACTGACACGTGACATGTGGCGTGGCTTTATGCAGTACTCTTCCAAGGGACCTTTTTGTCTTCCAAGTGGAAGAGACGCTGAGATCCCTACTTCCCCCTCCCAGCCAGGCCAGGAATCCCCTTGGCACAGCTGGGCTCTTGCAGAGGGGGGAAGCTCCCGCAGTGAGTGCCACTGGCTTGCTGGTGGACAGGCTGCCCCCGCTCCCACCTGGCCTGCCCCACAGCTCCCTGGAGTCACTTGCCTCTCTTCACATGGTGGCTGCCTGGGGCCTGCTCTTGAGTCTGCCCTCCGCGCTCTGGAGACGCACAGCAATTGCGGGCACTCGGGACAGGCTTTGCTTACCTTCTCCCTTGTCGCCTTACCTGTGTGCCAGGCACTGTGGTAAGGACTTTCTGCACACCTTGAAAAATAAATTGATTCCATTCTCACAGTGCTCCATGAAGCAGGTGGTCAGGAAGCCCATTCTGCTGATGAGGAAGTCCACGGACAGGTTGTAACCTGCCCTTGGGCTTCATAACTGGCCAGCCTGAATTCAAGCCCAGGTCTCTGTCCCCCATACCCCGCCCCCTGTCCTCTGGCACAGATCAGAGCCAGCCTGCCAGGTAAGGCTCCTCACTCACCAGCTCCGGTCCCTGTCCTGCTATTTCATATCACTCAGACGGAGGGGACCAGAGCCCCAAACCTGGGTCCCCTCTGGCCCTTGCCCTCGGCAGGTGGAGGGGCATGCCCAGTGTCACAGTGCTGCCCGGGGCCCTCCGTCCCGGGCTCTTACAGCAGGACTGTGGGTAGCGGGCCTCAGCTCTCCCTGGGCTTGATTGAGCCCTTGGAAAGGATAATTCAAGATGAATGCGCTGGCGTCCGCCCGGGAGCAAGACGAGGGATTATTGAGTGTTGAACCTGCTTCTCCGCATCGGCTGCTTTACGAGCTCTCTGGAGAAACCCTGTGTTGTAGATAACTCAGGCCTGACGGCCGGAGGCATTTGTCTCCCACGGTCCCTCGAGAGCGCTGCCAGCAGGGTCCCGGCACCCGGCTCACCCTGTCTGGGCCAGAAACGGCTTCCAGCCTCACTGAGGGTGACCGCTGTTCCCCACCCTGCTCTTCCCAGCCCCCTCTCACCCTGTGCTGCCCCAGAATGTGAGTGGGGATGGTGGTGCCCGGCTGGCACGTCCCTGTGTGGCCCATGGCCCGACTGCCCCGGACAGCCCAGGAGGGAGGAGGTGAGTCACCCCAGGGTGGCCCAGCCTCCCTGCTCAGGACACCCCGTCTGCAGCTGGCATGTTCTGTGGGAGATCAGAAGGGACCCCAAGGGCAGGGACTCAGTTCACTATTGGGAGGTGACAGACCGGGGTGTGAAGTCAGGGGCGCGACCCCTCAACTCAACCCTGGCCACCCTCGTCAGGGTGGCTCCTGCAGTCCTTCTGCACTCCAGGGGACCACCTGGGGTGACGGGGAACAGTCGTGACCTCAGGGGCAGGCGCCCCTTGTCGGGTAGGATTCCTGGGATGGGCAGGGGCTCCCCTGGGAGCTGGGCCTGGGCTGGCACAGGGGTCCAGCTCTATCTGATGACTTCAGTGTCTGTCCCAGCCCAAGAGCACATCCATCCTGGCCACCCCAGCCTAGGTGGGGAGGCCGTCTGAGGAAGAAGGTGACCCCAAGGCACCTAGGGGACAACATGGGGTAGGTGAGTGCAGGGGCAGGGACTTGTATGCAGCAGGAGCCCAGAGCCCAGTGCTGGGGCCCTGCTAGGGTGTGGCGAGACACTGGCCTTGGTCACCTGTGACACAGCCCAGGTCTCCCGACCCTGGCTTAGTTTTATGCCCTTAAACATCACAGAACAGAGAGTGACGGCCACCACGGAGGGGGACAGCGCCTCCCAGGTCTCATGCATGGAGTTCTGCCCTCAGCGGGAGGGACAGCAGTGGACACGGGGTCAGAGTTCACCGACTGTCAGTGCCAGCTTGGAACCCTGTGCTCGGACCCTGGGCGGAGGCTGGAGTCCAGTGCCCCTGCCGCCCTGTGCCTTGTGCCCCGTGCCTTGGGTCAGCTGCCTCAGTCTCGGCCTCAGTTTCCCTGTCCTGTAGACAGCTGTCCTCCCATGCTGCTGTCCCTTCCCCAGCGGCTGTTCCCCTCCTCCCGTGGGCTTCGGAAGCCTCCTGGCTGCAGGTTGGCGCCACCCCAGGTTCTGCCTCAGCACGTCTGCGGTGGGCTCAGGAAGTCGCCTTTCTAGCGGGTTCTCGGTCACTCGGCTGCTGCCCTCGGGGCCTCGTGCGGGCTCCCTGGTCCTGCCTCTGGCCTGTCTGCCCGTCTTGCAGGTCCCCTGCCTGGGACAGGGCCTGTGTTCTGTGCACCTCAGCTGGGGCTCATCACTGGGTAGCAGAGGTGTGGAGGAGGAGGGCCCCGGGAGGCGGAGGCGGCTGGAGACGCCCGCCCTGTGTTTACAGAGTGACCGCAGCAGCGGACATAATGACTCCTGGCGGCCTTCATTAAGAGCGCGGAGCAATTTACAGTCAATTAAGGAGAAGGGAACCATTCCCTCTACAGACAGCCCCTCACCTGCCTCCCAGGGAGTCCTGCCCACGCCGTGGACCAGGTGGACACAGGGGCGTCAGCAGACTGAGGACTGTGGCTTCTGAGAACCGCAGACCCCTGTCCTCGGAGTCAACAGCCAAGCCGGTGGGTGCATGACACTGGGTGCATGTGACCATGTGCCTTGGACGACAGTGCCTCATGCGTGCAGAGACCCCAGAGTCTCGGTGTCCCCGTCTGTAAAATGGGACTGGCGGGGCACAGTTTGCAGAGCTGTCCTGATGGTTCAGTGAGCTGGGATGGCAGTTGCTGTCCCATCTGGGGACGTCCCTGGTGTCCCGGCCTGCAGAGGTGCTTTCTGTTAGAGAAGGCCATTCAGATGTCCCTGGTCCTGGGTCTCCCTGAGCCTGGCTCAGCACCTCCCTATTCTTTGGATCCAGGAAACCAGAAGATCTGGGGGGCAGGGAGGGTCCTCTGGCCCAGGCCTTTGACCACAGAGGGCCTGGGAGCCCAGGGTGGACGACCTCTTTTTTGTTTCACGTTCAGTTTATAAAAATTAAATGCTTGCCAGCTCCGTCTCCCCTGTCTCAAGTGAGAAACGGGCCCCCGGGGGTGGGGGGGATCCACGTTTCACACCGTAGATTGCCTTCCTCGTTGGCAGGACACGGGTCAATGAAAAAACCAGCAAAAATATAAACATCTGAGTTTGCTTGAGAAATGTCAGTTAAGAAACCACATTCTGAAATTAGATCCGGGGCTGTATATCAAGGAGAGGCTGCCCAGGGCCTCTGAGGCTGCCGGTCCCTGCCATGGGGAGGTGACACGGGGACTATGACACATGACATGGCATATGTACAGCACAGAGCCAGGCACACCACCCAGGCTGGCAACCCCCAGCCTGCCCTGCCCAGGCCTCTGCTCCTTAAAAGGATAATGGACAGGGAGGACAGGGCCGTTGGCCATTCCCCAGCCACTCCTCACCACGGGGGCGGGGGGCTCCTTTCTCGGTGTCCTGCTCTGGTCCCCCGAGTTCAGAGGGCAGAGTGGCAGGGAAGGCTGAACGGAGGGGAAGAAGCTAGTGGCCTTTCTGCCGCTCTCCTGCCGGAGTTTTCTCCCCCGTGAATGGGGACGGTGACTCTCTTCTTACCTCGCATCAGCAAGTGTAAAGTCCCCAGGTGTCCGAGAGCCAGGACCCTGAGGCCAAAGCCCTCTGTATGTGACAACTGCCGCCTTGAGCCGGCAGGGTGTCTACGAGTTCCCATTTGTCCCTCCTTCAGCTGGGACAGTGTCCTGCTGTCCCAGGCCCTGGGGCCTCTTTCTGAGGGAGGCATAGCGATTGTCCACCCATTAGCCCACCTGTGGGTCCCTCATTAGAATGTTTTCATTGAAGTGGCACATGGCACCCTCACCTCTGTGCCACGAGCTGCCATGAACTCTGACCCCTGACCACCTGTGGGAGGCCGGGTAGGAGGAGCACCCTGTCCAGGAGGCCGGGACCAGGGCACTTCAGGTTTGGAAGGTCTTGGATTTTGGAAGAGCTGCGTGGACGGACTGCTCACATCCTTAAACCCGGAACTCTGAAGCAGATGCCAGGCTTCCGGATCAGGGAGCCTCGTCCTGCGGTCGGTCTGCAGATGGGGAAACGGGGGCAGACAGATTGGAACGACTTGCCTGGGGTCACGCAGCTGGTGAACGTGATGGGGCTGAGATTCAAACTTGGGCTGTCTGGGACCAGCCCCATCCTCTTAACCACTGTGTTTTGCCACCTGCTGAGGACAGAAGTGACACTAGTGATAATGGCCTCTGCCCGTCGGGTACCTACGAGGTGCAGGTGCTCTGCAGAGGTCATTGCATCAGATCTGTGCCACCTGACCGTCGGGGGATGTTCATGTCTCTGTGTGCAGATGAGGAAACTGGAGCTCAGAGCAGCAGTGACTTCCTGTCTGTGGCCAGACGGTTAAAAAACGGTGGAGCCAAGACAGAAATCCAGGGCAGCCTGTCTGTGTCCCCAGCTGTGGGGATCTAGGGCACGGTCAGATGGCCGCCCCACGGCCAGTTCTGCTGCATGTCCTGGCTGCTGCATTTCCAGACCCTCTAGTTACGTGTCCTCAACTTTGAATCATCCAGAAGCATTTCTGCCTGACCCCACTGTGGGGAGCCTGCACTAAAGACTTGCCTTGAAACTTCTAGGTGGCTCCAGGGCTCCGGGTGGAGGGCGTGGAGGGGTTGGGAGCACAGGGCAGCAGGGCCCGCTGGGGTGTGTGATGGACTGTTGGCCCCTCACAGGCTCCCACATGCCCTGATGGTGACAGCTAGGTCTCCTTACCAGACAGAATGCAGACTAACACCAGGAAAGGAAGGCGTATCAAGTCCCCTTACACCCTGACACTCCTGAATTCAAATCCTCTTCCTCCTGACTTCCGACTGTGTCCTGTGGAGTTGATAAGAGCTGCCGTTTGTTGAGGACCACCAGGGGCCAGGAGGTCATGGGCATCGTCTCATTCAGTCCTCACAGTGACCTAGGGTGAGGCCACCTGGAGTCTCCCTCCATTCAGTGCCGTGGGAGACACTGTAAGAGGCATGAGGGGAGGGTAGTGCACGCCTGTAACCCCAGAAGCTTGGGAGGCTGAGGCAGGAGGATCCCAAGTACGTGGCCAGCCTCAGCAATTTAGTGAGGCCCTAAGTAACTCAGGGAGACCCTGTCCCTAAATAAAATATAAAAAGGGCTGGAGATGTGGCTCAGGGGTTGGGCTCAATCCCCATGAAAGAGAACAAAATTTTTAAAAAGCAGCGAGAGGGAGAAAGCACGCAGCGTGTCCGCGGCAGCACTCAGCTGCCTGTCATGTGGCGGACACCCGACCATCATCTGGGAGAGATTCAGGATTTATTTTGGTTCACAGTTTCAGAAATTTCCGTTCCTGGTCAGGAGGCTCTGTTGCTTCTGGGCCTGTGGGGAGGCGGCCATCAAGTAGGGGCCCGTGGTGGAAGCAAGCTGCTCCCTGAGGCTGTCAACCCAGGGGACGAGGCAGGCAGGGCGCTTCCTGGGCACTTGCCGTGGCCACAACAGCCCTCCAGGTCCACCTCTCCATCACCGCCTAATCGTGCCCGGGGCTGGGGACCAAGCCAGCCTCTGACACATGGGCCTTTGGGGGACATTCCAGTTCTAAATATAGCGAGTAGCCACTGGCCGCATGTGGCCACTGAAAAGCAAATTAATCATAATTAATAGAAATACAGAATTCAATTTCCCAGCTCCCCTGGCTCAGGAGCCCGTGTTCGTTGGTGACCGACGGGCAGCGGGGACCGAGATGTTTCCATTGCTGCAGACGAGGCTGCTGGAAGCTCGGCAGGGAGTCTCTGGTTTTGGAATGAGAAGCAGACTCCGCAGGCTGCCATGTCACCCAGCCAGGGACAGACAGTCCCCTGGGGGCACGCTTGGGCTCTTGGCCACTGTTCTCCTGGCCCGGCTGTCCCCTGGCCCCGAGGGTGGGGACCTTTCCTGTAGGCAGGCACCAGGTGCTTGAGGCGGAGACAGGCCCGTGACCTGCCCAAGGTTGAAAGGTGGCGTGGCCTGGGGGATGAGAGTGGGGGCCCAAAGCCATTGAGTGGCACCCGGCTCTCCGACCCCCTGGGGGCTCAGAGCCGCTGTGGGTCCCCTCCGCCAGGAGCAGCCCCGCTGTTCTGAATTCTTACAGCTGTTTACCCGACGCAGTTCCATCCAAATCCCTCTCCCATGGCCACGACTTCTCCGCTTCCATGGGGAAGAAACAGCCCTGTGATTGGAACATTGTCTGCAGTCCTGTCAGGTAGCTGGCAGTGAGTGACGGGGAGAGAAAGCAAACGGCTAAAAGCCTTTACCCTCTTACTTCAGTGGAGTTGGGAAAATAGTCATAAATTAGTGCCGGGCTGCCGGAGGGGAGGGAGGAGGCAGACAGGGAACAGGACTCCTTCCTGGAGAGCGGCGCTCTCCTCCCAGACCATGTGGAGGAGGTGGCCCACGCGTGTCACCCCTGCCTGCGCTGGACAGCTCGCGAGGCCACGCCCCCGGAGAGGAGCCAGGCCAGGGCCAGGGTGCGCGTGTGTGCCGTGTGACTGTGTGTGCTGCTGGGTCTCGGGGGGACGTCCTGCTTATGAACATACTGTGTCCCTTTGCCTGTGGGTTTTGATCCTGTGACTTCGCCTCTGTCTCCCGCTGTGCTTCTTCTGTACATGGAGGGTCTCAGCCCCGACAGGGCACCCCAGGGCCGCGTGTGCGTGCATCCTGGGTTATAAACCGCCCCGAGGTTGCTGTCTGTGAGCAGGCTGGAATCTGGGGGAGCTAAAGGGCAGCCCGGGAACCCCTCAGGGTACTCCTGGCTTCAGGTGGTCATTATTTAGGTGTCGGCGCTGGTTTCTCCTGGAGCACCCATCTCGCTTGGGCTTGTTCAGGTGACAACATAAGACGTGAACTTGAACAAGAACAGCGTGTAGGTGAATAACGCTGTTCTCAGACAGGAGCATGCAGCCGAATCCCCTGGAGAGCTGGCTAGACCCAGTGGTGGGCTCCCTCCCCAGAGCTCCGGGTTGGGCAGGTGCAAGGCGGAGCCCGGGGCGGGCCTTTCTAGCACAGGTAGTGTGGGCGTGCCGCCGCCACTGCTGCTGTGGGGACCGACTTTGAGAATCACTGATGCACACCTCCAACCGATGAACCCCCAGTGCCACACCCATGAGGCTGCACGGGGAGGTCCTGCGGTGTGGCACTTAAGAGCAGAGGAGCTGGGTGCTGGAGTTCAAAGCCTGCTTGCTTCTGCCATCTGCCACCTGTGTGCCCTGAGGCCAGGTACTGAACCTCTCTGTGCCTGAGCTTCCTCACCCCTGGAGTGGTAGGGGTGGGGTCTGTCTACTGCACAGGGCTGCTGTGTGGAATCTGAGGCAGCACGGAGAGCCTAGAACAGTGCCCGGCACCTGAGTGGTGCGTCACGAGCCCCACTTTGCAGATGAGCAAACCGAGGGCTGGCGACACCCCCAGGTCACACTGCAAGTCCAGGCAAAGCTGCAGTGAGAGTCCAGGCCTCCTGACTCCCCGCTTGTGCCTCGCACTCCTCTTCCTGCACCTTGGCCCTCAGTTCCTCTCCACCTGAGCTCCTCCCTCCCAAGTCCCCTGTCCCACCCCAGTGGCTTATTTCCTCCCTTCGTGGTGATGGTGGTGGGGTGGGGTGGGGTCTGGGGTGAAACCAACCCTGAAGGGCTGCTCTGACCCTGCCCCAGCCACATGCTCTCTGCGGCTCACCCGTGGCTGACCCGTCCTCCACTGTCCTCAGCTCCTCCAGCTCCTGAACGAAGCCGCTGGCCCCATCTGGTCTTGCAGCCCCCTCTCCTTAAAGCCAACCTTGAGGCCCCCCAGGTTACTGGGTCAGAAAACCGGAGGCATTTCTGAACATCCTGGGGAACAGTTCCCCACCCACACGCCTGTGCACGGGATGCAGCCACACCTTGGGGACACAGCCACCTAGACACACACCTGCGCACGCGCCACCGTGCCTCAGAAATCTCAGTCTCCTGAGAAGAGGCGGCCAGGAGAGGAGCGTCTGCAGAGGCCATCAGCTGCCCGAGCCTCTGCAACCCACCTGCTCCCTGTGGGGCCTTCTGTGGGACAGACGGGCCTTTCCATGGGGCGGATCTCCTGGCAGGAGGGCAGCGAGGACAGAGTGCTGACCTGAAGGGGCAGGTCCCCGAGCTTCCCAGTCTCCATGTCTGGGTGCTCCCCAGCAGGCCGTCTGGGGCACCGTGGCAGGCCAGCACCCGACGGGTTTTCTGCCGTGTTCCACAAGGCTCCCCGAGTTCCCACCGGGTGGCACGGGTGCTGAGCAGATCCCTCCTTCCCGGGGGCCCATTGGAGGTGAGGCCACACTTCTCAGCTGACCTGGCCACCCAGCCTGGCACAGGCTGTCATGGGGATGGGCACAGGGGTCTCTCCGTGGGGAGGGGACCCAGCAGAAGCCCCACAGTGCTGCAGTTGGAGGGGCCTATGCTTCTGTTCTGACGCCAAGGATTGTGCAGGGGGGTCTTTGGAGTCACATGATTCAGGTGACTGTGTCCCACAGTGGGTAGGGTTTAAGCCAGGTCTCATGGGCAGAATCGTGTCAGGACGAGCAGAGACGAGAGGCAGGGTCTGCTCCACCCTCCTCCTTCCAGACCAGCCCACCCGGGCTATCCCTGAGCCTCACAGAGCAGCATTGGCTGCTCCTCCTATGGCTCCCAGGCTCCTGTCGATGCCACCTTGTGTCTCGCTCAGCACCGTGGGTCCAGTCGCTAGTCCCACATCTGTTCTTCCACTTCCACAGAAGGGCTGTGCCTCCTTCCTCCCCATGGCTCCTGCCCTCAGCTTGAACAGACAGGGAATAGACCCCACTGTGCCCTAACCCAGTGACTCCCTCTTTGTCCTCTCGCCTCCGTGTTCCTCCCTCACTCTCTGCTCTGCTAGTCTCTCCTCTCCCACCAGCCCTCACCCTCCCAGGTGGCTCCCCAGCCCCCAGACCTTGGGACTATCCCTGGGTGTCCCCAGGGGGAGGGGGCCTGTTGTTGCTAGGATGGGTGCAGCCACAGTCCCCGGCCCCTCCCCGTCCTTCCCCGCCCTCCTGGTGACAGATGCCACAGTGGAGGTCTGTGCTCGGCACTGGGGGGTTGACGTCCAGAGTTAATAATAAAAGGAACTTTCCATCTATGGACGGTGGCCAACCACCCGCATAAAAACACGTGAATGGCTCAGAGTTCAGTGACCAGGAGAGTCTACGGGGATTTATGATGGTGTTCAAAATAAAATGGTAGCTACAGCGAAGACAGCTGGAGAGGGCTCATCCAGAGTAATAGAGCCATAGTGATAGGGGACCGTCATTGAGCATCTTCTACAGATGGCACTCCGCATGGTGACCCATTCATCTTCATGGCTCCCTCGGCACAAATGAGGACACTGGAACAGAGCGACCCACTCAGGCAGGAGGTGGGAGGGTTGGCTGGGGACTGGTCCATGTCACCATTCACCAAGGGTCACCTTAATGAGTAAACAGGAGGCAATTAGGTGGGAGGTGGCAGATGGGCCTCTGCTCCTCCTCCTTCACAGCCTCCAGTCCAGCCCTACCCTGTAAATCAGCAAGACCCTCCCCTGCTTCCCACCTTCCCAGGACTTTCCTAGACTAAAACCCGGATTGTCCATTGGCCTGCAAAGCCCCAGGTCCCGGCCTCCACCCAGCCCTGACTTATCTCCTGCCTCCCTTTTCCCTGCTCGCTCTGTGAGTCAAGACTATCTCCACCTCTTTTTTCTTGAGGGTCTTCAGAGAGTTTGCTAAGGCATGGACCCTCTCCTGCCACATCCTCTGGGGAGCTGTTCTAGTGGCCCCCCAGTGTAGCCCACCCCCTCCTGCAGGCCTCCCTTCTCTAATTGCCCAGTTTTGTTTCCTTCTTAACACCTAACATGTGAAAGTGTCATTCATGTGCTTACTGTCTGTCCTCTGCCCTCCCTTGCCCGCTATGTCCAGCTCCGGAGGGCATGTGGCTGTGTCCCTGGTGCTGAGGGCCTGGCACACAATGAGCCCTCCTAGTGGGTGTTTATTGGATGGATGAGTGAATATGAGAGTGGGTGGATGTTGAGCTTGGAGGACAGATAGCCCATTGGGAGGTGGATCCTCTAAGCAGAGTGGTCTCGTGTGCCAGGGAAGGACCGGTGAGCTGGTCCAGCTGTAGGGGTGGTCTGAGAAGGCGGTCATGGCAGAAAGTGTGGGGCTCTGAAGCCCAGTCCTTAGCCCTGGGACTTGAGGTCATGGGGAGCCATGGCAGGTGCTTGAGCATGGTGAGCACAGGAAGCAGGTGTCTTTCCTCTGCTTCACAACCCTCGGTGGCTCCTGCTGTCCCAGCAGTTCCCAGCTCTGTAGCCCGCTGACCAGGCCATCTGTGACTGGACTGACAACCTTTGGGTGTGGGTTTGGACAGCCCAGGTGGATACCTGGTTCCCCTAAAAAGATCTGCTGTCACCCCGCATGTTATCAGGCAGCCCGTCCTGTGCTGGTGTTGGAAGTCCTCCTGCCTGTCCTGCCTGCTCCGGCTGAAACCACCCTTCCTGCCTCCGGAACCCCCACCGGCCCCTGCCTGCCTTGGTTTATGATTTTTTCCCTTCTTCCCTGGGACACTAGGTCCTGGTGAACCAGTCCCCACCCTGTCCCAGGCCCGTCCCTGCCTGCCTGCCCGGCCAGGTGAGCTGACCGTCACTCCGCACGCTGCCCCCAGCTCGCCTCCTCCTGCAGCCCTCAGCCCGGGGCTGCCCGCACGCGGTGCTCAGGGCTGGTCCTTCCCCAGGCTCCTTCTCTGTGGGCCTGAGGGAGCCTCAGCAGCCCATGTGTTCCCTAGAGGTCCCCAAACTTGCCCCATCCATCCCGACGTACACCCCTCTGCACCCGCATCTCCCTTCACCATCTTCACCCAAACTTCTCATTGCATCTTAAGGGTATGTGATTGGCATATGTAGAGGGAGTTCAGTGTGGAATGCACCAGTTCTGACGTTTGTACATATCCACGAAACCACAGCGTGGGAACCTGCCATCACCCCAGAGTCTCCTCATGTTCCTGCGTCTCCTTCCTCCCCCTCCCTCCTCCTTCCTCTCCCTCCTCCTCCTCCCTCCTCCTTCCTCTCCCTCCTCCCCCTCTCTCCTCCTTCCTCTCCCCCTCCCTCTTCCCTTCCCTTCTCCCTCCTCCTGCCCCTCCCTCCTCTTTCCCTGGTACCCTGATCTACTCTCTATCACTATGCATTAGTTTTCATTTCCCAAAATCTCACATGGCTGGAAGAATACCACATGTACACTGTCTATCTGTCTGTCTGTCTACCGTCCCTCATCATGATTATTTCACAATCCACTCACATTGTGGAATAATTATTTCACAATCCATTCACAAGGCCCTAAGCTGACGTAGGGAGATCCAGTCTTCAAATTAAAAATTAAAAGGGCTGGGCATGTTGCTCAGTGGTTAAACACCCTTGGGTTCAATCCCTGGTACAAAAAACAAAAACAAAAACAAAAACACAAAAACCCAGTTCATTGCTTTCTGAGTTATAATCCATTGTAAAGACGTATCATCATTTGCTTCTCTGTTCACTCACTGATAGACACTTGGGCTGTTTCCAGTTTGGACGATTCCAGATAATCTGCCGTGAACACTGTGCACCTTGAACACTTTTGTTGCTCCAGAGAAAATAGCTCAGGCTGGTATGACTGCGTGTGTGTGTGTGTGTGTGTGTGTGTGTGTGTGTGTGTGTGTCTAAGTTTTCTAGAACTGCTAACTTATTTTCTGAAGTGGTCGTACCATTTCACGTTCCTCTGGCAGTGTCTGGAACCCAGCGCTCCACTCACCACGGCTTGGGAAGACTTTAAAAAAAATAGTGGAATATGCCTACCAGGAAATGGCCCCTTTAAGATGACCACTTTTAAGTGCACAGTTTGGCGTGACGCACAGTGGCCATGCCGTGCCATCATCATGGCTCCTGGTTTCCAGAGCATTTCCATCATTCCAAACCCAAACTAGAGCCACCTGACAGTGAGTCCCATCCTCCTGCCCCCCGCCCTGGGCAGCCCTGTTGTGGGAGAGATTTTTAATTTCCAGCATTCTAACAGATGCGTGGCGGTAGCTCCTTGTGGTTTGATTTGCATTTCCCTAATGCCTAATGCTGTTGAGCAGCTTTTCACAGACAAATTTATTTGCCAGCATCTATCTGCTTTGGTGAGTGGCTATTCAAATCTCGGACCTTTTTTTTTGAATGGGTGATTCATTTCATCACGGAGCTCGGAGAGTTCTTTACTCACAGATAAAGGACTCGCAGACTTGAGTGAAAGCAGGTCTGTGGTTTGCAAATATCTCCTCCCACCGGTGGCTGGTCCTTTCACTCTGTGAGCAACATCCTGAGCGGCAGAGGGTGACGTGGTGTGGACAACGGGCAGTTGTGCCCTCGCCCGCCAGCTCTGGACCTCAGCCCTGCCTGACCTCGCCCCCTTGGCAGCCGGGGTCCCCCAGCCCCACCACACCACTGATGTGGTGCCCACAGGGCTGGCTGGGGGCTCTTGCCAGGCCTGGTCCCAGGAGCACACTGCACACAGGATCTCGCAGCCCCTGCCCTGCCGACCTTCACGCCTGGACGAGGCTCCTCAGGCCCCGGCTGCGCCTCTCCAGCCCCAGGAGACATCCGCCCCTTCTCGGCCCCCTGAGCAGTGGGGCTTCCCGGCACGTGCCCCCGCCCTCTGCATGCTTTGCAGGGCATCTCCCCTCCACTGGCCTGTGCCCACCCAAGCCCTTGATATCTAGACCACGGACCCTGCCCGGCCTCCCCCTGGACCCACATCCTTTCCCCTCCCTTCTCCTTCATCCATATCAAGCGGCCTCCTCAGGAAGCCCTCCTGGATTTTCTCCCCCAGGTCTGATTTCTGCCCTCGGCCTGTGACATGGCCTGTGCCTCCCGCGCGTCCCCGAGGTGATGCTTCTCTTTATTTCCTTCCATGGGCGGTCATTGCTTTGAGGGTCCACGTGACTCCCCATTCCTGGCTTTGACCCCCCCCCCCCAGCCCATGCACAGCTCCACCTGGAGTGCCCTCCGCAGAGGCTGAAGTGGTAACTTCCAGGATGGACCCTGGGCCAGTCCTGCCCTGGTCCGCCCTGGGGTCCGTTCTTGGCCAGCTGCAGGCCTTCTCTGCCCGTCTTCCCAGGCCCTGGGTCGTCCGGCTGCCCTCTAGGCCCAGCCCACGAGCATTCCTGGCTGGACACTGGAGGTGAGGGAGGGCAGAGCCTGGACATTCCTGAGGCTGCTCTGTCCTTGGATGGTGGCTCTGGTGCTCTTCTTTGACTCCTGCTAACACCCCGTCATTCCGTGTCCCTTCAGCGTCACCAGTGGTGACGTTTCCCCCTGCCCTGAGTCTCTGGGTCCCCAGGCCAGCATCCTCGGGCTGACTCCCAGGGCGTTTTCCTGCTGGACCTTCCCGGACGCGGACCGCCGGGGACTCCAGGGCAGGTCCCTAGTGTGTGCCGACCGTGGCCAGGGTCATTTGTCCTTGATGGGGAAGGCTCGCTCTGCCCTCACCCATGGCCTTGAAGGTCCTGCCAGGCCCTCCACGGCCGAGCGGGGACCGAGTCCTTGAACTGGGGACACCAAGAGCGGTCCGTGGTGGTGGCGCGGGGCAGGCCGGGCAGCTGGGCAGTGCCGAGGACTCCCCGTGCCCGGTGGTGGCCCTTTATCAATCGAGCCTGCTGAGTGGTAAAAGCGAGAGTGGCCCCAGGTGGCAGGATAATAGCGTCTTTAATTGTGCTCAGAATGAGATTAACTTCTTATCTGACAGTTTGACATCTTTATTGTTATTAATGCCCGAATAATGCGTTGTTATTTTTATAAACTCGGTGGTGGCAAACATTTCCCCTTTATTTGGATTAAAAATAGAGGTATCTGTTACTTCCCCTCATTACCCCAGGGCTGGGACCCAGGGTCCCTGGCTGGGATCAGCCAATGGAGTGGAGGGAAGCCACATCCGCCGGTCACCTCCCAAGTGGCCCCAGGGAACAGGGCCCCGAGCTGGTCACGTGGCAACAGCATAGTCCAGGCCTGGGCTGAGCCGCCGGCTCCAGGCCTGCAGTCACCAGTTGGGAAGACGGGGCACGCCCGGGTGTCCCCAGCCACAGAGGCCTGTTCCTGAATGAAGAGTTTGGAGAGGGCCCTGGGCAGCTTCTGAGCAGTGCCTCACTCGGTGGCCCCAGAGGGAAGCGCAGGGTCACGTAGTGTCCCAAGGTGGACAGGGAGGATGTAGAAGTGGTCAACAGGCCACACAGGGGACACAGCACCCTGGTTATCCCTGTGTTTCTTTGTGTTGGTCGACGCCCTACTATGTGCAGATTTGGAACCGACACTCAGTGTGCTGTGATGTGCTGCCGCCAGGTCTCCTCTTGGTGTTGGGGCAGAGAAGAGGGACGGTACAGAGGGCGGGAAGTATGACTCCAGAGTCACCACCTGCCTGGGTCCAAATCCTGGTACCCGATGTCACAGCAGGACTACTCACCCGAGTTCTCTGAGCCTCAGTTTTCCTTATCTGTGAAATGGAATTTAAGAAGTATGCATTTCCAGATTCTTGGGAGTATGAATCTGTGTGAAATCACGCCCGGGACACCAAAGTCACCGCCTCAGTGACAGTTATTACAGATGCAGCCTCCGCGGCTCTCTGTGGTCACCAGGGAAGCCCAGGGCCACTCGGTGTGAGGTGGGGCCCTGCAGAATGATGGCTGGGGGTCAGGTGAACAGGGGAGGGCGTGACCTGCTGCCACCGACTGGGTCCCCTGGCACCTCCACTTACCCCGTCGTGAGCCGGGCTGACAGGGTCGACGCTGCCTGTGCCTTGAGAGCCGGTGCCGACGTCTTTATCAAAGCCAATATTAATTCTCGCTAATTAGGAGCTGCCGCTAATGAGCGTCACAGCTAATTTAGCTCATCTATAACCAGGAGCCGCACCGCTCTCAGGCCAGGCTCCAGAGTCCAGGCTGCTGGCACCTGCTGCGTGCCCACCCGCCTGGCTCAGGCTGGGGACACCAGCTGCCGGGCAGCCTGCGACCGCCTGCTGCCTGGGCTGGCCTGCCTTGCAGGGGTCCAGCCACCTCTGCCCCGGGGAGTCCTCCAGGGAGGGCTTGCTGCCCCAAGAGCAGACCTGGAACAGGGCTTGGCCTGGGGGCTTCCTTCTGGTTGGGACCGTGTCCCTGCTGAGGCTCAGGCCTCTGCTGCCTCTTCCAGGAAGCCTTCAGGGACCACCTCAGCCACAGCCACCTTTCTCCCCTGGGAGAGTTGAGATCTAACAGCTGAACAAGGCCTGTCTGGGGCTATGTGACCTTCTCCCAGGAGAGAGGGGTCAGAAGGTGGCCCTGGATCATGGCAGTGAGGGTCAATTAGGTCTGTACCTTAGTTTCCTCTTGTGAAAAAAAATAACCTCTTTTTAGGGGCGTGGGCACCAAGGATTGAACTCAGGGGCCCTTGACCACTGAGCCACCTCCCCGGCCCTGTTCTGTATTTTATTTAGAGACAGGGTCTCACTGAGTTGCTTAGTTCCTCGCTAAAGCTGAGGCTGGCTTTGAACTTGTAATCCTCCTGCTTCAGCCTCCCGAGCAGCGGGGATGACAGGTGTGCAGCACGGCGCCCGGCTAAAAAATAACCTCTTGGAAGGGGGGACGAGCGTGGGCGCCAGCCACAGCCCCGCTGTCCGCTTGCCCGCTGTGGTTCAGGGGTCTGTGGGCCGCTGTCCGGCACCTTCTGCTGCACGCCCATCTTCCTGAGAGAACTTGGATGTCCTTGTGTCCCTACATCCAGGACAGGACTTTGTTCAGAGTGGGCAGTGGGGTGAGGCCTGGCTAGCAGTGCCAGTCACTGTCACATAAGTGACAGCTGGATTCCTGCCTCTGCCCCCTGCACCTGGGCTTCCCTGTCTGTCAGATGGGGCCCTTGCGTGGTCATGTCCGAGGCCTCTCCCAGCTCTTCCACCGCAGGGTCCTGGCGGGTGCTGGCTGATATCTGGTGAATGGATGGCCTCTGACCTTCCTAGGGTGACCAGGTGGTGACTTAGTTTCTCCCAGGCCCTTTGGGGCATCCTCCGGCTCTCAGGTGGGACATGAGCAGAGCTGTGCCCCAGGGGGCACGGTCCCTTTGCCTGGGCCGGGTATGTCCTCTCCTGGGGACCCCACTGCAGAGAGGCCATCAAGGGGCTTAGCTCTCGGGCTTCAGGGGCATCCCCGGGAGCACCCTCCTGGCGCCTGTTGGAGGGTGGCGGTGGGCAGTGGTGGGCGGGGAGCAGCGTGGCCCAGCAGGTGGCCTCTCTGGCGGCTGGCGGGAGTCCTGCTGCTTCTTTCTGCCTGGGCTCTTGGCTCCCGCGTGGGGAGGGCCCCGGAGGCGGGTGAGGACATCTTTCTTGCACTTATCACCTCGGGAAAAGCGACCTTCAGGCCGAGCCAAGTTTGGGGGCAGTGCCTTCAGGCGTGACAGATTTGACTATAAATCTTGGGTATTAATGCCCGGTTCCCAAGGTCTGTCATTCTGTATGCCCGTGTGACAAGCGAAAACACTGCATGGCCCATCCGTCACCGTGGGCCCCCGCCCCCACCCCTGCTGGATTTGCCTGGGAGGGTGGCCGGTGGGTGGGGGCATGAGGGAGGCAGCAGGCACCGCGGGCCAGCGCAGCCGGGGTGAAGGACTGCGGCAGGCCGGGGTGGGGGCTTGGGCGTGGGACAGAGGCTGCAAGGGGAGGGAATAGACCTTGGCTCTGGGCTGGGGTCCGAAGCCTGGAGGTGGCTTGAGGGGGGCAGTCAGCTTTCAAGTGGGAGCCTGGGGTTGGCTGTGCTCATTGCCAACCTGCTGTGTGGCCTGGGCAGGGTGGCTAGCGCCTCTCTGGGCCTTAGTTTCCATTCTTTGAAATTAGACCTTTTTTTTTTTTTTTTTTTTTTTGCCACCAGGGATTGAATCCAGGAGCGTTTAACCCCTGAGCCACATCCCCAGGCCTTTTTATTTTTTATTTAGAGGCAGGGTCTTGCTAAGTTGCTTAGGGCCTTGCCAGGTGGCCTTGAACTGGCGATCCTCCTGCCTCAGCCCCCTGAGTTGCTGGAATTGCAGGTGTGCACCATCATATCTGGCTGAAATGAGAACTTTCTAGATGACCTTGAAGGCCCTTCATCCCTCTGGTGTCCATTCTGAGCTCCTTCCTCCCCAGTGGCTTTCAGACCTTGCTGACAGAAGCTGAGCATGACACACAGACACACGGCACACAGGGGGGAGGGATGTGCAACCAGCACTTTCCTCCTGGTCACATGAACCTCGTGGGTTGCCAGAGATGGTGGCCAGGTCTTTAGTAGGGGGTGCACACACCATGCACATGTATGTAGGAGCATGCACGTGCGCGTGCGCACACACACACACACACACACACACACACATATACACGTGGAACTTGTGTCTGCTCTTTGCTTATTTTGAACCCAGAAAAATCATGTGGGTGATCTGTGAGGATCTGAGACTTGTGTCTGGAAGGGGATTTGGGTATCTCTGGTCCTGTCACTGCACTAAGGAATCCAGGGCCCAGAGAGGGAAGGGATGTGCTCAGGGTCACACAGCAGGTGACTGGATAGGAAGCCAAGAAAGCGGGAAGTGGAGCCCCACTCTGATGTGCTCCTTAGGGTTCTCTGCAAAGAGTTGGAGCTGGAAGAGACCCTCCAGGTACAAATGGAAATCCTCTGACTTGGCTGGGGGGACAGCGGACGGGAACAGCAGGAGGCTTGGAGGGGGCTTGTCTGCTGGGCCTCGTCCCTTTTGCTCTTTTTGAAACGTCTTATTTTTATTTTATTTTTCATGTGGAATATATCACGAAGACAGAAGGGCATTCAGGACCCTGCCAGGGCTCCAGGCTGCCCCTCCCTTGCCCACTGACGGCTCCCCTGGACGCCCTGTCCCCGGCCCCTCCTGTAGTGTGAGGACATCCTCAGGGAGGACCGTGGGGGGCGCCTGGGCAGACAGCACTGGGGACACTGGGACTGCTGTGTTCTTGACCTTGAGTGAGGTCCCGCAGGGAGCCGTCCTCAGCGTCTGCTCCCTGACCTCCGGCAGGGCCGACCCACCTGCTCTTGGCCCTGTCCCCCTGGGCTCCCCTCCTGCCTCTGACGTTCTTCCTGGCCTTCACTGTGGACTCTTCTCAGGCCTCCATCTTCAGCCTCCTTCCCTGCGTCTTCCACAGCTTCTCCCCGACCTCGCCTCTCCCACGGCCTCCCCCTCCCTGTTGGAGATCCCCAACGAGCCCCACCCCCAGCGTCCCCTTTCCCAGAGCTCCACCTGTGGATGTCCCCGCCTCTGGGAGGCCTGGCCAGTCCTCGGGCACTGCACACCCAGGCCCAACCCAGAGTCTGTGTCTTCCCTGACGTTCTGGGTGGCACATGGCTAGGCACAGACGTGCACCTGGGAGAGAGCCCTCTGCCCCGAGGCTGCGCAGCCGGGGACCAAATGAATGAGGGGAAGCTCTTCTCGGGGTTCTTACCTGAGACAGGTCTGCGGCTGGCAGCCTCGGGAGCCAGGGGACGGGAAGGGGGACACGTGTTTTAGGGCACAGAAGCTCTCACGAGGCCCCAGGGAAGAGAACGGGGCTGGAGGGAGTGTCCGGTAGCGCCTCTTCTTGGTGTTGAAGTCAGATAAACCAGGGTCACGAGGGTCCCCAGCGCCCCGAACCAGGCCCTGAGCTGACACTCAGCAGGTTGGTCTGTGCCAGCCTCTGCCTGGACAGGGGGCCAGGGAGGGACGCTTTTAAAACCGGGAGCTGGGCAGTTGCGGGGGGGACAAAGGACTTCTGGGGCCAGCTTCTCCTCTGCCGCGGGCCACGCATCGGGCTGGGGGCTTCGCTCATTCTCCGACTCTGAGCTGAGCCTTGGGAGGCGGCCACGCAGGACCTGTGAGCCAGTGTGGAGCTTGGCACCGCCCGGTCCCCTTGCCCACGAGGGTGAACGCGTCCCTGCCAGCCGAGGTCAGCTCGTGCCGTGTGGAGTCTGCAGGGCTTGGGTTCCCTCCCTGCAGAAGAATGGAGCCCTCTTCTGGCCCTCCCTCCGTGAGGGGTCCACGTCCTGACTGTCCCCATTCTGTGTGTCCCCCACACCTGTGGCCTCCTCTCAGCAGCCTTCCCAGCATGAGGGCCACTGCCACAGCCCTCCTCGTCCTCCCCCAGGTAAACTCTCTCCCTCCCCCTCCCTTCTCCCCCTCCCTCCTCCTTCTTTCTCCTGTGTTTCTCTCTCTCTCCAGCATTGAGCCCCCACAGTGGGGACCCCACATGAAGGACCTGGACCCCAGGTCCCTTGCAGGTCTTCCCCTTCCCACCTGCCTGGACCCCTTCCCCAGACAGAGACTGCCCTCTCCTCTCGGCGACAGGACTACTTTAAAGCTGATGACGGAAATTTCCATCTACTCGGGAAGCCCCCTGTCCCCTAGGCCTTGGCACACAGCAGTGGCCGGGGTGCACACCCCACAGGCGAGGAAGAGTCACCTCCTCCACCCCGCGGGGCACTGGAGGGGTGTCTACTGTGCTCAGGGCCCCAAAGGCATTGGGCTGCAGGCCAGGTTCCGAGGCCTGGGTCCTGGCGATGCTGCCGGCTGTGGTTGATTCTGGGTCTCGCCTCCAAGAAGACCTGGGCTTAGCAGGAAGAGGCCCCCACACCTAGAGACGCGGGAGGGTAAAGCGCCATGTGTGTCCGGAGGCAGAGGGACTTAGGTGGCACCAGGTGCCTGTGTTGGGCAGATTACAACAGGGGGTCTTTGCATTTGGCCCTAAGTTTTCTGACAGTTAAATCCAAAAGGGAGCCGTGCTGCTGAGCTCCTGGCAATGGGGGGCGCCCGGTCATCCACGGGGGCAGTTCTTGTCCCTGGACGTACATCTCGGGCAGGAATCGATCATGTGGACTTAGCACAAAGGACATGGAGCTGATCGCCTCTTCAACTGCAGTTTTGCGGAGGACGTGGACACGCTGTTCCGAGGTCCCTCCTGCTGCTGAATGTGGATGGGCCCAGGGGCCTGGCCTTAAAGCACCCCTCGGCCACTGCTCAGAGCCCACAGGGCTTTGCTTTCTGGGCAGCTCCCTCCATGCAGGGGAGCCTCAGGACGTGGGGCGCCATGCTGGCAGGTCATGCCCTGCCCAGTATCACGCCAGGATCACGCTCAGCCTCTGTGGGCGACGGGGGACATGCACACTCGCCTTCCCAGCCGGGACCTGACTGTGGGCTGCTCAGACCCTCTGCAGGGGCGGTTTGAGCTCCCCGGGGAGCGTGTCGGGGGCACCAGGGCACCAGCGTGGGGTGTGCCCGGCACGGCCTCTCTTTGCCAGTCCTCCCTGGTGTTTCAGGACGTTGGCATTGGCTCTTCCTGTATGTCCCTGCAGGTTCTCAGCCCTGCCCGGTCCCCCTCCCCAACCCGCCAGTCTCCCTGCTCCGTTCTGGCATCCCTCAGGGACCAGCAGGGGCCTGCCTCCCCTTCCACTCTGGCACTTTCTCCCCAGTGCTGGCTCCATGGGAGTTGCCCCAGGAATAACGCAGTGGGAGAGGGAGCGTCCCCAGGGTTCCACCTTCCCTGGGCCTGGGACCTGCTGGCTCGGCCCGTCCTGGGGACTAGCCCATGAGACGCTCACGGGTCCTGTGCCAGGCCATTCCACAGTGAGGACACCGAGGTGCAGAGCTTCAGTTCCACCTCGAGGACCGGGTCACTTGGTTGACGTACGCACACCTGTTGTGTGTGTTTCCACACTCGCTTCCTGAGCACGCACATGCACACGCGTGTACACACATGCACACGCGTGCCCTCTCAAGCATGCTCTGATGTCCTCCCTGTCTGGATGCTCCTGTGCAGTCCCAGTCCTGGGGTCCTCTGCTGTCCCACACCTCCCGTGGCCGCCGGGTCCCAGGGCCTGGGCCTGGAGGTGAGGGCCAGGGCCGAGCACCGCGGGGCCATTACTCACAGGTGGAGGAAGGGGAACAGTCGGGTCGCTCTTAAACATCTCCCCACGTCGTCCTCATTAATAACTGTGATGCCAGCATCACTCGTTCTTAAATAGCCTCATTCATCAACAAGCAATTTGCCGTGGCGAGGTGGCAGGGACGCAGATAAGCAGACGGGGCCGAGGTGCTGGCAAGACACCTGCCAAGTACCTTCCTCTGTCCTCCTCCATCTCCCCGGGGAGCGGAGAGAGGAGGCAGTGAGCAGGAGGCCTGGAGAGGCTCACCGTCCCAGCCTCGGGACGGGCAGGACTTGGCCAGGGCGGGGGCGGCGAGGCGCTCTGGGCTGGGGCTGGTGGGGTGCCCACAGCAGCCCCTCCGCCAGCTCCTTGGTGAAGGTCAGCAGAACGCAGGCAGGAGGCCGGGGGCAGAGCCAGGCCCTGCTCGGCTGGTTGACTTTGGGGACGACTTTGGGCCACCCAGCATGTCACCCTGGACGTTAGCAGTGACGTCAGCATCTCTGTCTTGATTCTGGCCTTCGGAGGTCTGGGTCTCGGGTCTTTCCTGCCGCTGGAGGCTTCCGGTCTCTGGGCTGTCGGGTTGGGGGTTCCCTTCTCTTCTCCTCAGGGGCCGTGACTCCATTAGGACCAGGCCTTGACCTTCTCACAGGCAGGGGGACTTCCGGGCTGCAACATCAGGGCTTCCTTTTCTTTTACACAAAAGATCACGCACACTCCAGAGAGTGAGCTGCCGAGAGTGTCCTTGGGTGCAAGTCCCCAGAGGCTGGCTGGCAGTGGCCGGAGTGAGCTGCTGTGCTGCGTGAGTGACAGCATCAGGGACCTGGCTCTGCCCCTTTCACGTCCCTCCTGTGGTGACCTTTTGTCCTCAGGCTGTCACCTCTGGCAGGAGCAGGGAGGAGCCAGCGGGAGCTGTCCCCCCTGGCTGGGGCCTGGGGTCCTGCACCGACTGTCTGAACAGTGGGGTTGGACAGGCAGCTCGGCAGGTGGGCCCGGGGTGGCCCGGGTGCTGGGCAGACCTGCTGTCCTCGGATGCTCTGACTGCATGGCAGTGTCCCACCTGGGGCTTCTCACCCTGGGATACACGGACCCAGAGGGCACCCGAGAAGCCACAGACAAGCTGACCTCCCTCCCTGGAGGCCCAACTGTCTTGGATAATGGGATGGAGGAAACGATTACATTGAAGCCAATCCTGACTGTGGGGTGGAGTAGAAGGAAGGGTTGGCCTCGGTTTTCAGACAGGCCACTGGACGCTCAGCTCCTTAGAGACCGGAGCCTCGCCTGTCCTGCTGTGAAGATGCTCAGGGAGAATTTATTGAATAAGCGAATGAAGATGCAAATGAATAAAATATTAAACACAAGTCTGTGAATTAACTTCATCTTTGGGGTCTGCTTCCTTAGGCCCTCCATTTCCAGAGATACAAATCCCCTTTTCTGTCTCTAGGGATATTTTGGTGCAAATCACTGAACTGACAGATTATTTGGTAGAGACACTTCAGAGAGGGCTGAGGAGAGAGAGGAGGGAGAGGTGTGGCAATCCAGGAAGGCTTCCTGGAGGAGGTGGGCCTTCAGCTGGGGGGCTGGGGCTGGGGGAGGGGTCAGCTGCCCTGCCAGTCTAGAGCAGAGGCAGAGGATTGTACTGGAGAGAAGGCAGGAGCTCAGCTGTAGGTAATGTGGCTTTCCCTGTCTCCCCAAGTTTTCCTGCATGACACCTCACACCAGACCTCCAACAGGATAGGACAGATGGGCCCTGTTTCATATGTAGAAGGAACTCAGGACAAAGTCACGGTCCCACAGTCGGCTGGGGTGCAGCTGGACTTGAACCTGGCATGCCAACGCCAGCCCTCCCTCCCTTGGACACTTCCTGTTGCCTGGGGCCAGGTTCTCTAGAAACAGAGCCTGGGGTGGGGTCTGTGTGCAGGGCGGGCTGGGCAGCGAGGGGTGCAGCCAGGTGCTGTGGATGCTCTGAGGGGGTCCACATGGAGGTGAGGGCCAAGCCGTTGTACCCTCCCTTCAGCCCCGCAGTGGACACAGGCCGCCTCTGGGGAGGCACAGCCTTGGGCAAGGCCTGGGCTCTGTGTCCTCTTGTTGGCAGCCACCCCCACCCAGACCTCCCCAGGGTGGACCTAGGACAGCTGCCCCCACGGGACAGTCCTCCCTCCTCCCCACGCTCCAGCCACCCGCCGATCCTCCAAGCCCAAGTTCATCCCCATGTCATTTCCGGTATCTAAGCCGAGCGTAGGACAGGGGACTTCCACTTGTAATTTTAAAAAGGAATAAAGTGGACATAAATATGTGTACGTGTGGGTGCACAGCTTAGGCCTGTCTCTGGGGACGCCCAAGAAGCTGCCCACAGTGGCTCTTGCAAGGGAAGACTGGGGCGGAGGTTGCACCTTTGGAACTTTGAATGATGTAAATTCATATTTAATAAAATTAAAATAAACCTGATAATTATTAGAAACACAAAGAAGGCTGAAAAGAAGACGTCATCTCTTTGGGTGGGGTCTCTCGCTCCCCACCTCTGCCATGACTGATTCCTGGTGGGATTGTTCAGTTAGAGCTCATCCTGGAGACACCTGAGAGGTCCTGTCCTCATCCTGACTGTGCATAAGCCAGCCCTCCTCCTCCTTGTGTTTATTAATGTTCTCCGGGATCACTCTCGCACCCCGCCCCAGGCCTTGCAGAACGCATCCTCCGGAGCCAGTGTGGGGAGCGTCCTTGGTCACATGTATAATGCCGGGGCATTCCCCAGGCCATTGTACCTGCCCCTCTCTGCACCTTTCTGAGGACCTATGACTGTCCACTGGTGGCCAACTCCATGAAATCCATGCCCTGCAGGGAGCCCAGCTCTAGGCTAGGATCAGACCCCCAGGGGAGTGGAGAGATGGACCACAGACGGTCACCCCTGAGACGGGGAACTTGGGGGCAGGGGACGGAAGGCTTCCCCCACCCCACCCCCAGGAGATGCCCTGCTGACATGCGGAGGGACAAGTCACTTACTAGAAGAAAGGAGGTGCAGGGCATCCCAGGGACTTCTGCATAGAGGATGCCGTGAGTTTGGCTGCTGTTCTCAGAGCAAAATCCGGGGACCCTTCCACCCAGGAGCCAGGCTGCTTGCCAGTGCTCAGCGACCGGGGTCTTCAGGGTTTGGCGGCAGAGCTCCCTAGCGCTGCCCTGACCACTTTTCTCCTTCTCTATCAAAACATGCGTTTACAGTTTTTGTTGGTTGGCAACCGTGTGCCTGGACCCAGAAGAGTGCCCACTCTGGACAGGAGGCAAGAGCCCTGCACCATCCTCTCTGACACTTCAGTGAATCAAAGTCCTCACCAAACTTCCTTCTTTTTCTTTTTCTTTCTTTTTCTTTTCTTTCTTTTTTTTTTTTTTTTTTTTGGTACCAGGGATGCTTAACCTCTGAGCCTCACCCTCAGTCCTTTTAATATTTTATTTAGAGACAGGGTTTCACTAAATTGCTTAGGGCCTTACTAAGTTTTTGAGGCTGGCTTTGAACTCGTGCTCCTCCTGCCTCAGCCTCCTGAGCTGCTGGGACGACAGGGATGCCTGCCTGACCCCCAGCAACATGGAGCTTGTGACTTGAGACTAGTTAAATAACCAGAACATGTCTTTCTTTCCTTCTTGTTCTTGAAAGATATTTTTGCTAGGTATAGAATTCCAGTGTGGAATTTACTTTTCTCTCGCTGCATTGAAGATATGAGTTTGTTGACTCTGGGATCAGTGGTTGTCACTGAGAAATTAGCTTCTGGTTTTGATGCTTCTGGTTTCGATGCTGTTCCTTGAAACTAGTCTGTTTTTCTTCTCTGGTTGCTTTTAGAATATTCTATTTTTCTCTGCTGTTCTGCAGTTTTGCCAAGATCTGCCTAGGTATGAATTTCTCTTGCTTGGGTTTTGTTGGGCTTCCTGAATCTGTGGCGTTTCCGATCAGTTTTGGAACATTATCAGCCACTGTCATTTCAAATGTTGCTTCTGCTCCATTATTTGCTCTTGAATCTCAGTTGATCGGGAGCAAGACCTTTCAATCTTATCCTTATCGACTTCTCCATTATATTTTCCATCTTTGACCCACTGAGCTGTGTTCTAGAAAATTTCTTCAATTTTGTATTCTAGTTTACTAATTCTCTTTATAGCCACGTCTACTCCCCTGTAAGACCAACACATTTAAAACTCTGATTATTGCATTTTGATTTCTAGGAGCTCCACTTAATCCCTTTAGAAAATTTCCCTGGCTGAGCATGGTGGCTCATGCCTGTAATCCCAGCAGCATGGGAGGCTGAGGCAGGAGGATCACGAGTTCAAAGTCAGCCTCAGCAAAAGTGAGGCACTAAGCAACTCAGTGAGACCCTGTCTCTAAATAAAATACAAAATAGGGCTGGGGAGGTGGCTCAGTGGTTGAGTGGCCCTGAGTTCTATCCCCAGTATCAACAACAAAGAAAAAATACCCAATTTTCACTCATGTTTACAAGACTCTCTTTTAGTTTTTGAGATCTAGCAAACATATTTTCTATTCCATACCTGGTAATTCCAGCACCTGAAGCATTTGAGGATCTGCTTAGGGTATTTTTCTTCAAAATTTCATCCATGGTATCTTTCTTTCTTTTTCTTTTCTTTTTTTTTCTTTTTCTTTTCTTTTTTTTTTTTTTTTGTGTGTGTGTGTGTGTGTGTGTGAGAGAGAGAGAGAGAGAGAGAGAGAGAGAGAGAGAGAGAGTTTTGACTACTCCTTTGGTGGGTGGGGAGAGGGATTCTTTGAATCCTGGACTAAAAGTGAGCTCCTCAGGGAGGATTGTGTTTGTGTTAAGCACTTAAGTTCCCAGCTTGTGGGGAGCCACTGTAAGTTGAATTCTTCACTCCAGGATCTCTGGCACCCAGACCAGGAGAACCCTCGTGAGGTCCTTTACCGCGGTCCTCTCTCCATTCAGACAACAGCAGCGAGGTCCTTCTCTCTCAGACTCCCGTTTTTTGCCTAGGGCTGTGCATTTATTTGGAGCTCACCCTCACAACAGGGCGTGGTTCCTTGGGGCCTTGCTGGATGGGGCTCTTTCTGGTGCACTTCCTACCTGGGGGCACGAGAGCAGGCCCAGGGCCTTCTCTCCTCTTTTCTGAGCCCCGAGGCTGCAAAAATGAAAAGCCAGGCTCCCCCGGTTCAGCCAGCGGCCGCCCTCCTGGGTGTCCGTCCTTGGTCTCTGCTGCGGCTCCTCCCCTTTCCTGTCCACCCGTTTAGCTCTTCAGTACAAAGGCTCGTTCCTGGGTGTTGGCGGAAGCTGGGGCTGTTCGGTGGTGGCCTGTGGGTGGGGACAGCTCTTGCTGTGGCATCGGGACTGATGCTGACCCTCACTGCCTGGCCTTGAGCCTGCCACCTACTGAGGCCACAAGATGGACCCTCCAGAAGTGTCACTGAGGACCAGGGGACTGCAGGGCGTGAGGGCGGGGCTTCCCAAAGCTGAGTGACAGTTGTCAGGGCAGCCGGGGCGACAAGGGCGAGGCTCGCAGGGCAGCCAGGGCGACAAGGACGAGGCTGGCAGGGCAGCCAGGGCCTGGCTCAGAAGGAGCAACCACGACGTCTCTGTAAATCACCGCGGAACCAGACCGTCATCCAGCGTTCACTGCGCATGTCTGCAGTCGGCCCCTGACAGCAAGCGCGGAGACCCCGCGAGAGGGGAGGTGTCCCCCAAAGCTCCCGGGTGAGACCATGCAAAAGGTTCACGGAAGAAATGATCGGGCTCCAAGAGCCTTAATCCAATCAGCAAATGGATCACCTGATGGGATTGATTGAGGGGTGGCTGAGGGCAGGTGGGGTGTGGCTGGAGGAGGTGGGCACTGGGACGTGGCTTTGGGGATATGTCTGTATCCGGCAGGTGGAGACCTTTCTCTGCTCCCTGATCACCAGGTCAGCTGCTTCCCTCTGCCACAGTCTTCTGCCACGTTGTTCTGTCTCACCTGGAGACCTGAGAGACAAAGCTGGCTCTCTATGGATTGGGACCCCTGAAACTGTGAGCCCTCAAATAAACTTTTCCTCCTCTAAAGTTGTTCTGGTTGGGTCCTTTAGTCACAGCAGCAACAAAGCTAAAACAGACTGAGGCATGTAGTAGCAAGGTAATTTGCCCAAGATTACTCACCACTACAGTTTGTTTTGTGTTGCTAGAACAGAATACCCGAGACCAGGTACTTGATAAAGAGAAGAAATTTATTTCTCCCAGTTCTGGAGGCTGGGGAGTGCAAGACCAAGGGGCTGCCTCTGGCAGGGACCTTCTTGCTGTGTCCCAACATGGTCAGGGCAGCACATGGCCAGAGAACAGAGAGTGCCCAGTGCTTCCTGCACGTGCCCAATGGGTGGGAGGAGACTGTCCCTAGCTTCCTGCAGTGCCCTCTGAGCCTGCTCTTGTGAGGACGTGGGGCACTGGCCACCGTGTCCCGGACCCTACTTGCTGTGAAGGACAGAGGGACCCACGGGAGGATGAAGGACACTTCTCCCACCCTCCTTTCTAGGTCTCTCAGGACACCATCAGGTTTCAGGAAAAGACCTAACAGGAAAGATGGACCCAGAGGGCATAGAGCATCCTGTGCCCAGAGCCCTGCCCCCTGCGTCTGGGAGCAAATTCCCTTCATGAAACCCTTGGGGTCGCATGTTGGGGCGGGGAGCATCTCTGGGCAGTTCCCTGGCTCAGGACAGGCAAAGGGACTCTCTGAGTCCACCCACAGCCCTTCACCTGTGCCTGCCTCCACGTTCCCAGGGCCACCGTTTCTCTGACATGGGACCTGAGAGCTTCCAGCTCTGTGTGGAACGGCAAGGATGAGACGAATTCCAAAGGGAGAGGATTCCAGAAGATTTCCTCTGCCTAATTAAAAACTAAACACCCATGTCGGGCGCTATGTGGCGCACGCCTGTCATCCCAGTAGCTCGGGAGGCTGAGGCAGGAGGATCGCAAGTTCAAAGCCAGCCTCAGCAATTTAGGAAGGCCCTAAGCAACTCAGCGAGACCCTGTCTCTAAATAAAATATTTTTAAAAGGGCTGGGATGTGACTCAATGGTCGAGTGCCCCTGGGTTCAATCCCCAGCACCAAAAGAAATTTTTAAAGACCTCAAAACTGTGCAGTCAAAGGACGGTCATCCCAGTGAGCCAGACACCAGGCACGCGGGACTCAGGAGGGCTGCTGCTTGCCTTCAGAGAAGAACAGCAGCTCCTTGTTGGGTGTGCCCAGTGGGGACTGGGGATAGAGGCCTTGGTGTCTCTATCAAGAACCATGACGAGGACCACGCTCTGCTCACCCTGGGACTCCATTGCCCTGGGCCTGCTCGGTGATCCATCTGTCATTCAATGGCTCTTTGACTGGTGGACACTGTCCCAGGGTCTGTCTGCGGCCGGCATCTTTCCAGTCTCTGAGGCTGTGACAGGGACCAGGGTCACCCTAACTGTCCTCAGAGTGCTGGGAGTCAGGTGGGAGACGCAGAGCAGGGGACAGCGGCTAGCTGGGGCTCAGTGTGGCAGCTGGTTGAGGTCCACTGTGTGGGTCTGGGAGCCTCTTTAAATTGTTGCAGATTTACGAAGAGCCCCTCTGGCGTTTCCCGGCTTGAGCCTGGCCACAGCGTCCCAGGCAGGAGCAGGGCCGGTGAGGTGGGCGCCTTGCCCAGACAGGCCAGAGGAGGAGCGGGCTGCCCTGCGCCCGTCCATGGCTTCTTCATCTGCGGAGAAGGGTGTGTGGCTGCGTCGGGGCCTGGGGACGACCTGGAATCCGTAGCCGGGAAGTGTTTTCCAGGTCTTGGGTGTGGGCACAGATCCCCCCACCCGCCTCCAGGCTAAGGAGGCCCGGGTCTTGGGGACAGGAACTGATGGCCCAGCAGGGAGACGCCGGAGTCACCCAAGAGCACCCTCTGGCTTTGTGGCCCTGCGTCCCTGTGTCCCTGGTGCCTGAGTTTCTGCTCTGCACCTCGGAGGTGCTTCTTTCTTCCTTTGTTCACCTGCTTGTCCATATATCCAGCCACCCACCCACCCCAGAAAAGAGATGCCCGGGTAAGAATAGCCAGGCCAGCTCAAGGCTTCCCATTGACCGCTTCCTCATCCACTCGTGTCCTTTGAGATGCTCTTGGAAGAAAGGATTAAAAAAAAAAAAAACCAGGGATTGAACCCAGGGGTGCTTAACCACTGAGCCCCCTCCCCAGCCCTTTTTATATTTTATTTAGAGACAGGGTCTTGCTGGGTTGCTTAGGGCCTCGCTAAGTCGAGGCTGGCTTTGAAATTATGATCCTCCTGCCTCAGCCTCCCGAGATGCTGGGATGACAGGCCTGCACCATGGTGCCCGGCAAAAGGATTTCTTGACCTAATAAATCTGGGCCAAGCTGAATCCCCCACCCACCATGCAGCTGCCACCCCAGCGGCCTCGAGGCTCTGACGGGTGCTACGGCTCCTCTCCCGACACACGCAGCCTTCCCTGCGCTGTTTCAGGAGTACCCGTTGGCCTCCCAGGGAATTAATGATTCGTGAAATACACTTTGGGAAGCATTCCTCTAAGCACGAAATCTTTTTTTAATTATAATGACTCGCATGGAATATTCATGAGATCCGTTATGTATGTACCTGCCTTCCTGCACAGGGGTGACTCATCGCTCAGCCCCTTCTCGGCACATCATTGAACACGTCACCCGAGAGGCCTTGACGATGATGCATTGTCGATGGCTGGAGAAGGGTCGGGAACAGGCACTTCTCAGGGAAGTTTTGACCTTTCCCATTGGCGGGCAGCGGGAGCGGCCTTTGTGTCTTCCTGCTCTTGTCCCCTACCTGCTCAGGGTCGTAGGGATCCGAACAACAGAGGACCCACCTCATTATCATCGTCCGCAAAGTGAAAGTGAATAGGCTCCCGAGGCCCCGCCACGCCCCCTTTTTCCATATTGGGTTTGAAACTTAGTGCACAGATTTTGTGCCAAGAGTTCTAGCTACTCAAAGTCCTTTAGGGACAATTTCCCAGGCTTAGTCTATCTTCCAGATACTTGAAAGTGTGAGATGTGACCCTTTGATACGTGGAGTGTCACAAACCTCCAACAGAAGGAAAGGGCTTCTGTCAGTCACTGGGGCTGGTACTGGATAAGAACATGGCCGTGAGGATCAGAGGGTCCTGGCTGACCCTTGAATCCCGACTCCACCTCTGCCTGCTGTGTGATATGGGGCTGATTGCCAAACCTCTCCGAGACCCATGCTCCTCACTTGAGTGTAGGAATACATCCTTGCATGTTTAGGGTGAATAGTAAATAACTTATTCACACCAAATACATAACAGAGTGCCTGCCACGTAGTAGATGCTCAGTAAATGGTGGCAAAGCCAGAAGTAAGGTAAGACAAGCAAGAGGCCCAGGGCGCAGAAGTTCAGGAGAGGCCCTCAGACTTGTGCAAACACCGGGGCAGCACCGGGACGGAGGGCACTTTAAGCTGTGTCCTGGGTTCTCGTGGCTCACACTTGGCTCCACCCTGGCCAGCAGGTTGCCGTCACCTGCGGTTGTTCCTGGAGACGGAGCGCCTGGTCTGATTGGCTGAGGCCGTCAGGACAGGCCCTCTGCCCACACCTGCCTGGACCCTCACTTCCCTGTCGAAACTTTCAACAACACAAACAGTGGCAAGAGCGGCATTTGCATAAATCTCATTAGAAAAAGTGCAAGTTTCATAAATCTTGTGATAAATTAGTGCGATATCGTTCTCAACGTGATGTATTAATTTTAGGGCAGAATGAAGGGTGCCGTGATCACTGGGTAATTATGAGTCTCCTCCAGGAGGGAGGGATTTCTGGAGGGCTTTTCAGGCCCCCCGCGTGGGGAAGCGACGGAGGGGAGGTGTCTTTCTCACCTGCTCCCCGTCACAGTCTCTCTTCCTGCCGCTCAGAGGCAAGGAGAAGCCGCCCGGGGATCTGGCTCAGGGGCGGGTGGTGGAGACACGGGTGCCCGGCCATTCTGAAGTCAGACCGTAGGCCCCCATTGCCTAGCACCAAGTTAACTTTGAGAAGAATTTTAGACAGCTGGGACCTGGGCCCAGTGAGTCTCCACCGACCGCAGGGTGGGGGACCCGCAGCCTTAGCGTCCCCGGGAGCTTGTTAGGCCGAGCGCAGCCAGCAGCTGAGGGGGCTGGCAACTCTGTGCTCTGAATGCTGTCTCCTGGTGACGCTGACGGGCACGGGGGTCTGAGAACCACGACTCCAGCCGGGTGGCTCTTAACTTGGCCGCGTGTTGGATTCCCCTGGAAAGTTCTAACAAAATGCTGAGTCCCGGCCGCCCCTAGAACATGAATTCCTACGGGTCCCACAGTCGTTGGGGCCTGGGCGTCCTTATGGTCAGAAGTTCCCACGCCACGCTAACATGACATCAGTCAAGAGTCCCTGCTTCAGAGCCACCGTGGGCCGTTTTTATTTGGGGGTTTTTGAACGTTGCAAAGACAATTAAAAAAATACACAATATGTTTTGCCTTGCCGGAGCCTCAGCCTAAGCTGATCATGCTGGAGCACCCCGTGTAGCAGGGACCCACACGTTTGAGGGGTAGAGGCTCCTGGGAAGCTGGCTTCCCTGCTGGCCAAGGGAAAGGGTCACCCAGGGTGCTGGCGTCCAGCCCTGCCTCACTAGGAGAGGCCCCTGGGGACAGAGCACTCTCCACAGCCCCAGCGGGACCCCAGGCCCATGAGTCACACCTTGGGGTGTGGGCGCAGGCACGGACAGCGTCTCAGTTCCAGTGATCCCAAGGCACCAGCCCGGGTGGGGACTGCTGACTGATAGGCCTTCCCACGCCCCAGTTCCTCAGATTGAGTCCTGTAGATCGAAGGGACCCTGGGCCCACCTGGGCAGCACAGGGGACTCCCTGAGCTGGCTCTGAGCTAGAATCTGGGTGTCAAGCCCCTCCCACAGGCTCCCGTGAACTCGGTCTGGGGTACAGCAGCGCCTCTGGGATTTCAGAAGTGCTCCAGGTGACTCTCAGGTGCAGCCGGGGCCGGTCCCCCAGGCTGACGTCCCTGCTTGGTGGCATCTGGAGGGAGGCCTGGGGAAGGACGGACACCCGGAGGCGGTGGCCTCTGAGCAGAGGTGATCTGCAGCCAGGCACTGCCCTCCCCTCCCTTGGTCACATTCAGGGGACCGCAGTGATGGGTTCCGAGGGAAGGGCCTCGCTCGCTCTCGAGTCACGAGTCCCTGGAGCATGACTGGTGACTGGCCTTGTGGCTCGGGGCAGGAGGGCAGCCCGGCCCCGCTGAGCAGGAAGGAGCCGGCACGTGCCTGTCGTGTGTGGATTATCTCCTGCCAGCCTTTCAGGCCTGCAGTGCTCTGTTTATTTTAATGATAATGTCAAGTTCAATTTGCCGTCATTTTTCCACATTTCCTTTTGTGGAGTTAATTGAACAGTTCAATGAATTGAAAAGTTTCAGGAGAGGGGAAAACGCCCGGCCCCCCATTATCACTGTGATTAAACCTGGGCACGAAGGCTCCACTCTCTGGGCCCTGAGAAAGGACTGCAGCCCCCCCGTGGGCCTGGGCGTGCAGCAAGGACTCGGGAAGGTCACGCAGAACGTTCTGGAGCCCCTCCTTCCCGGCTACCTCAGGATAACAGGCTGCTATTTCTGGACAGAGGAAAATGTCCCTTCCCCCATGAGCGCGGGCCGCAGCCCTGTCCCACCTCAGCTGGGTCCCCACGGTGCAGCCTGATTGGGGACCCCGGAAGCGGCCGGGTTGGCTGTGCCCTTCCCGCCTCTGGCGCCCACCGCCTGCCTTGCCCGTGGTGTGGGGTCTGCAGAGCTGGAGCAGGTGTGACCTTGGGGTGGTGTGAAGGACCATCACACCAGGAGCTGGGGGTGGGAGGGGCAGCTCCACCCCTGCTAGCTGTTTGGCTGGGTGACCGTGAACTCACCACTGAGCCACCCAGCCCTGCCTTCTCCTTTGTTTCAGGGCCACCGATGGATCACTCAGTGGGTGACTGACCCAGGGCCACACAGCAGGCCGTGACGGGGTGTGAGCCATGTCCGTGCCGGGTCGGGCTGACTCTCTCCGTCCTAACCAAGGGAATCCTCTGAGTCCTCTATGCCCTTTGACGGAGGCCAAGGACCTCTGTCTGTTGATGGTCATATCCCAGTGCCTCCAGCAGGGCTGGGGACAGCAGGTGCTCAGCAGTGTGTGCTGAGTCAACGGATGAAAGGCTCGAACAGGAGGGGGGCTGAACAAGCCCAGCTTTGCCTCGTGCGAGCTGTGTGACGTAGGGCCAAGAACTCGACCTCTCTGACCGCAGGGTCATGGGGTCTTAGAGCCCGTGGTGCCTGCAGCCAGGCCCGCAGCCCTCGGCCATGATGCCTCTTTCCTGCTGTGGAGCCCAGAAGCAGGAGAGCTCTGGGTTTCTAAGAGTCGGGACCAAATCCCTTGCATATTTATATTCGATGCCTGATTTTCCCTCTTGGGCACATTAATTTAAAACGTGTGCTGTGTCTCACTTTCCACTCCTCCCAACCACTAGAGCCTCTGAGCTCAGACGGTCCTGCTCTGTTCAATGTCTCCTTCCCTGATGAGCCCAGGAGAGCGGCAGCCACCGGTCGGACCCCCAGGCAGGGAGGGCCACGCTCCTGGCAGGGGATAAGTGGGCTGAGGCAATCCAGGGTGACGCAGGGGAGGCCCCCTCCACCGAGCCTCCCTCCCTCCAGGGTGTCCACCTTCAGGCCAGGCTCCAGAGTGACCTGGAGGCCCCGCCGGGTTGGTCACTGTGAGGTGAGAAGAAGCCTGTGTTCTGCCGCTGGGTCTCAGGCTTGGATAAAAAGCTTTGTGAGAAAAGCCATGAGACTGGGGGGTGCGACAGACCTGGGTTTGAATCCTGGCTCTGCCAGCTCCTGGCTGTGTGACCTCGGGTAGATCCCTTGACCTCTCGGAGCCTGTTCCCTCACCTGGGTATCAGGCAGCCAGCCCTGCTGTGGACGGTCATGGTGGATGACAGAGGGACAGCCTGGGAACCTGGAGTGGTGCCCAGCGCAGGGTGTGCTTCCCGAGCGCTGCGTTCCTCCCCCAGGCGGTGCCCGCCACCTGCTCGGGTGGGGCTGCAGCAGAGAGCGTGTGTGAGGAGGGCCTTCGGGTTCCGGAGACAGACTGTCCCCTGTACCTGGGGCCGGGGGCGAGGTGTGCGGGGGCTGGCTGCCCCAGGGAGAGGCCGGGTGGTTGGAAGCCTAGGACAGAAAGAAGGCTCCCAGAGGTCAAGCCAAGTTCAGGCCCTGGGGGACCAGCCAGAGGAGCCTGACCAGGGCAGGAGAGCCCAGGGATCCAAGACAAATGAGGCCATCCCCAGGAGTCAGGCTCTTAACCAGCCTGTCTGATCCCAGAGGAGAGACAAATGAGGCTGCGGACCCCAAGGCCAGCCGGCTCCCGGGCGTCCGGGAGCGGGGGAGGGCAGCGCCCTGGCTCTGGCAGAGACCAAGGCCAGGGAGGATGGGGGGGGGGCTTCCCTCCGAGGGGACAGGGGCTTGCAACAGGCCTGATGGCCACGGGGTAAGGGTGGGAGTGGGGGTAGGCCTCAGAAAACCCTGATCACAACTCACGGCCTCGGGATGGGGGGTCAGGGCTGCCGCCTGTGTCACCCCGGCTCAGCCCTGGCCAGATGGCCCTCTGGGGTGCAAGGCCCTGGCTCCTCTCTGCAGAATCAGGGGGAGGCTTGGTCTGTGCGGTCCTCCCTTGAGCCAGGACGAGCCCCTGTTTGTGAGCTGGCCTGTGCACTCCACGCCTGATTCTGCCCCTCTTAACGGCCCTGAGCCTGCAGGGAAAGACAGCTGGATCCTTGGCCCCTGGATAGGAAGGGACAGTAGACCACAGCGTGGCCCTTTTATGTCACAGATGGGAAGAGTTTGGTTTGCACGTGCTCCTCAGGGTCGATCCCAGCGGCAGCGTGAACCCCAGTGTTGTGAAGGATCCTGAAGTGCACTAAGTTCACAGAAAAGGGGCCACGATTGATTAGTAATGTCTGCGGGGACCAGCAGTGGGACCACTCCCTGGAGCTAGAAGAGAGGGGGTCAGTGGTGGAGGGGTGGACAAGAGGAGGGACACGGCAGAGCGAGCCCCGAGCACCAGCCGCCCCGCCAAGGGCAGGGCCTCTGGCTCACTGCAGAGGTGCAGGTCACGGGCCTGGGGCACAGGAGAGAGCCCCTGGCAGGGCTGGTGTTCAGGGCCTGCGTTAACGTTGGCTGGGATTTGAGAAGCGAAAGCAGAAGGGTTTGGAGGCTGAAGGAACAGCAGCAGTGCAGCCATGGGAGCATGCGTGGCCAGGCCCAAGGCCGTGGTGTGCCCCGGGGAGGGCAGAGCCTGGCAGGTCGGGCCCAGCGTGCAGTGGAAATGTGCACGGCCGGGGTGCGGGGACACGGCTGGGGTGGGAAGAACTTGGTTTTTTGCGTGTGTGTTCTTTTTAGTAATACATGACGGCAGAGTGTATTTTGACATATACACACACAGAGTGTGATTCTTGGGCTCAAACAGGATGTGGAGTTTCACTGGTCGTGTATTCATTCGTATATGAACATAGGACTAAGTTCTGTCCAGTTCATTCCACTGTCTTTCCTATTCCCAACACTCTCCCCTCAGTCCCCTTTGTCTAATCCAGTGAACTTCTATTCTACCCCCTCTTATTGTGAGTCAGCATCTACATATCAGAGAGAACATTTGGCCTTTCGTTTGGGGGGATTGGCTTATTTTGCTTAGCATGATAGTCCAGCACATGCCATAACTTCATTCATCTTTATGGCTCAGTAATATTCCATTGTGTCTATACAGCACATTTTCTTTATCCATTCATCTGCTGAAAAGCACCTAGGTTGGTTCCACGGCTTAGCTATTGTGAATTGAGCTGTTATGAACTTGGATGTGGCTGCGTCACTGCAGTATGCTGATTTTAATGCTGCAGAAACTACGGAAGGAGTTGGGGCAGGGTGTGGCACAAAGGTGTTCTTTTAAACACTGCGGCCACCCAGCGCCACCACCTGCCATCTTAATTCCTGAGGCAGGAGAATCTCAAGTTCGAGGCCGGCCTCGGCAACTTGGCCAGGCCCTAAGCAATTTAGCAAGACTCTGCTCAAAATTAAAAAATAAAAAGGGCTGGGGGTGTGGCTCAGTGGTGAAGTCTCTGGGTTCAATCTACAGTAAAAAAAAAATAGAAGTGACAGTGCTGCAGGCCAGAGGAGCGCACCATCGCACCCCTCCTGGGCTTTGGAAAACACGGATTGCATTATGATCTACTTTAGAAAAAACAAAAAGCCTGCATGTGCCTCGGCCCAGCCGGGTTTCCAGCACGCGGAGGTGGGCAATTCTCCGGGAACAGCATGACATGCCATCCCAGCCTCGCCCCTCGGTGCAAATAACAACAATAACAGTAATGACAGTCATCTCAGCCAGCAGCATGGGCCCAGCGGCTCCCGGGAAGCCGTGATTGTCCGCCCCTTGACTGGACGACGGATGTGGCTGGCTGGTGAAGGACGCGTCCCCAGCCCTCCGCCTCCCAGGGAGCCCTGCGTTCTGCTAAGCAGATCCCCTCCTCCACCGAGGCCCTGCCCTCCGAGCAGGCACCCCATCCCAGGGTGGGGTTCTCAGCCCCAGGAGGGAACACGCGGTCCTCTGAGAGCGGTCAGCGCCAATTCCCGAGAGACTGGCCCCTCGGCCAGTGCCCCTCTGAGTGCACCTGTGTCCAAAGCCAAGTGCTACTGGCTTGAGGATCACTGGGTTTGATTGGCTGGGCCTTGAGTCCATCAGTGTCCGCAATTAAGAGTCCACTTGCAGAGCGGGAGGTGGCTGTGTGGACAGTCAGGCCCAGCAGGGACAAGACCCTGGGTTCAGTCCCGACACTGAGAAACAACAGCAAAAAATGACCTCAGTTGCTCTCCTCGCTCCTCCTGCCATGGCTCTGAGATCTGCGTGGCTTTGGGGGACCCTCCTCCTCCTGATCCTCTGGGCAGTTGGCGAGGTTCATTCATTTATTTCTTGAGTGCCTCTGGGACGCCAGGTGGTGTTAGGCTTAGGGACATGACAGGGAATGTGACAGGCCAGGCTGTGGCTCCCAGGGGCTTATGCAAATGTGCTTGTAACAGTGGGCGGAGGCTGGGGGAGGAGGCTGGCAAGTCAAGTAAGAAACAGGTGCCTCAGAAAACTGTGAAGACTGGGGCATGGGACAGTGTGACTAGGTGTCCCTTTAGATGGTTTGTCCCGGGTGTTTGAGGAAGGCCTCTAGAGATGCGAGGGGCACAGTGAGAACGCTGGCACATGTAGACCTAGGGCAGGAACCTCCCAGCAGAAGCATGACCAGGGCAAAGGCCCTGGGGCAGCCACAGTTTGGCGTGTTCAGGAATAGTAAGCATGTACATGGGCCCAGAGGCATGTGTGGCCCGGGAGCCTGCGAGATGTGGCAGGATGTGTGAGCCTAGGTCATTAGGGCCTTGGATATGATCTGATTTCTTTTATTAAAAAATATTTTAATTATGGTAAAATACACGAAACATGAATTTCTCGTCTTAGTCAGTTTCACGTGCACAGTATTAAGTACAGTCCCGCCGTTACGCGACCAGTCCCCAGCACTCGTTATCTTGAAAGCTGAAACTCTGTACCCATTAAACAATAATACTCTCCCCAGCCCTGTCCCTGAGCCCTGGCCACCACAGTCCCCCTGTCTATGAATCGGGCTACTCCAGGTGACTGCGTGACAGTGGGTCGTGCGTGCTGGGGCATGGGCCAAAATGGCCTGTGTTTTAGAACTAAAAAGTTTTCCCGTGGATGCTTGTGCTGCATATCCGCCCCCTGTGGATGGACACCTGGCTGGCCCCTCCTGCGTGTCTGTTGTGACTCACGCTGCTGTGACCACGGTGTGCGAGGGTTTCACTTCATACATATGCTCCTTCCCACCCAGGAGGCGAGGCCGGGCTCCTGCCTGAGTTGTGAACTCAGAGGGGAGGGGGCCGGCCCGGCGTGACCCTTCCCCCCGGGAGACGGGGTGTGACAGTCCTCGGGCTGCACTGATTGAGCTGGGAGTCCTAAGACCAGGCCCTTAAATCACGCTGGGGCTGGAGGAGCCTTTCTCTGCATGTGGAATGGGAGCCATAAAGCACGCTGACTTACGGGCGGTGCTCACCAGGCTGCTGGTTTATGGCCAGACCCGTTCCCGCTCCTGATGCCTTACTGTGCCCACTGGTGAACACTTGTCCAGGAACAGGACTTCAGATCCCATGCAGGAGGGTGGGGGCTGGTGTGTCAGAGTCACGCTCAGTGGCCCACGGCCAGCGGAACCAGCAGGGCCTAGGACTACAGAGTCCCAGCTCCCTGGGGGGCTCGGGTGTACGGTCTTGGGGGGTGTGTCTTCTTTGGGGATCTCCAGGGACTTAAGGACAAGTGGTCTCCTGGGCAGGAGATCCCAGGGACCAGGGAGCGGGGTGAGGAGGTAGGACGGGAAGAGAGCGACGCCCTAAGACCCGTTGCCGACTGTGCCCATGGGTTCTGTCGCTGTAACAGGACGTCACAGACAGGGTGATCTGTGAACGCCGGATCTTATTTTGCGCCTGGTCCTGGAAGCTGGGAGTCAGGAACATGGCGCCTGCCTCTGGTGAGGCCTCATGCTGCATCACACAGGGTGAGGGTGTCGCAGGGTGAGTCGGGACAAGCATGCTCGTTCAGCTGTCTTTCTTCTTATGAAGCCATTAATGTCACTGTGGGGTCCCACCCTCATGGCCTCGTCTAACCCTGGTGACCCCCCAGAGGCCCTACCCCCAAATGCCACCAATAGGCATTTGGAGGTCAAGTTTCCAGCAGAACTTTGGGGGGTTACACTCACACCCGAGCACCAACCAGGTCACCATGGCGGGCAGCTGGAGACGAGTCCCAAGGGGACACCAGGATCCTGGGTAGAGCATTGCTTCTGGGTCATCCTCCTGAGAGGGAGGGGCAGGGGTGGCCCTGCTGGCTTCATGTTCATCCATCATCTTCCAAGAGCCACACACCCCATGCTGCCACATTGTCCTTGGCCCCGCTGCCTGACCCAGGAACAGGAGGAGCAGCCTCTGATGGCCACACCCCAGGCAAAGAACCACGGGGCGGGAGCTGGTCGGGCTGGTGTGTGTGACAGTGCAGGGGGGTTGGCAGGGGGCTGAGGGCATCTGCTGGGGGTGCCTGGCCAGCTCCATCTCACCATCATCAGGGGCTTGGGCCCTTGAGAGTCGCTGGGTCTTCTTACCACCAAGTAGCACTCCAGACCTCGGTGGAAACCCATTTGGCTATTCCTCAATAAGTAAATGTAGACTTACTATGTGACCCAGAAATTCCACTCCTGCATATACACTCCCCAAAGAATTGAAAACAGCTGTTTATGCAAAAACGTGTACACAGATGTTCGTAGGAGCATTGTTCACACTAGCTAAAAGATAGAGATGACCCAATGTCCATCTGTGTGTGAATGGAGAGACAAATGTCTCAGAGCCACACAACAGAATGTTACTGGGCCATAAAAAAAGAACGAAGTACTGATACACGTCACAGCATGGATGGACCCAGAAAATGTGAGGCTAAAGTAAAAGAAGCCAGACGCAAAAGGCCATGTATCTTACGATTCCATTTATATGAAATGTCCTGAACAGGCAAATCCACAGAGACAGAAAGGGGATTCGTGATGATCAGGGGCTGGGGACAGAGGGACAGGTGATTGCTTATTGGGGGTGGGGTTTCCTTTAGGGGTGATTAAAAAAACACTGTGGAACTATACAGTGGTAAAGGTGGCACAGGATCGTGGATTGTGCTACAGGCAACTGAATTGTACACTTCCCTCTAAGTGGTAAATTCCGTGAGATGTGTATCTTGCCAGGTTTTTTTTTTTTTTTTCCCTAAAGCACTCCAGGTGTTTTGCAGCCCTGAGATGCAAGGCACACTGTTTCTCAGGTGAGCAACAAACCTGCACGTGGCACACACACCCAGGTGTCATGCAGCCCGGGACGCTCCTCCTGAGCCGAAACCAGGGGCGGGGCGCCTGGCGGAGGAGAGCCCCGCACACTGGCCGCGTGCCCGCAGGAGTAGCGGGCCCGGGTTGCTGGAGAAGCCTGCTTCGGCGGAGCTGCAGATCAGCTCTGGGCGGGGGTGTGCACACAGCTGGAAGATTGTGGGGGGCGTCTTGTCTTAAATATAATATTAAATCTGCACCTTTAATTAGTGCACTTAGAAAAGGTCACTAGCAATTACCTGGGACACAAAGAAGGCGTGAGGGGCAGGCGCCCGTGAGGAAGCAGAGAAAGACCATTTCGAGCAGCACATAATTGAGGGGAAAATGGATAAAAGTCTTTGAAATTACAGGGTGGGTGACAGCAGCTGATGGCCCTGTCCCCATCCTGCCCGGGCCCCGCCCTCCCGAGTGTCGGACTCGAGCCATTTGGGATAGCAGGCCGAGTCATGAGACCTTGGCTGCAGGTCAGCGTGGCCTTCCCAGAATCCCCTGGGCCAGTGGGCAGCGAGGCCCTGTGTCCCACCTGGCCTGGCCCTGATGGGGTTGCTGGGGGAGCTGCAGGTGGCCCTAGGCCTGCTGTACTGTGGACAACAGGGAGCGTCTGGGCCTAGTTCCTGGGAGGGATCTGCCAGGGCGCTGGGCAGCAGCTGAGCGTTTCTTAAACGTTGGCCATAGAAAAGAAATGTGTGTCCTGGAAGCCAGGGGACAGCTGGAAGTTCTATCGTAGCTCTGGGTTACATAAAAATAAATTCTTAAATTTATAAAAGTGAACGGTGCACTCTGCCGCCAATATATTCCTTGTCGAGGGGCAATGCAGACACTTTGGGAAGTCAGGCTCGGTGGACCTGCGACTTTGACGTATCCCCTCCTTCCCACCTAGAAAGAGAAGAGCCTCGAACTAGGAGTCTGGTTCAGGTTCAAGGGCTGACGTGGGCTCCCATGGAACTTTGGGCAACTTGGTAAACGCCTTCCCCTTTTCCTCTCTAGACGGGGAGGTGGGGCCTGAGGCTGTTCCATATTCCCTCCAGGATTTCTTGTTCTGACCCCTCCCCCACTCCTCACCTCCTCCCATCACCTCGAAAGCGGCCATGTCTCCCTCTGCTGCTCTGCTGCTTGACTTTGGAGAGGTTTCTTTGTCTCCTGGAGCCTCAACTTCCTCATCCATAAAACGGGCAGGATAACGGCCGCCGAAGGGTTGCTGGGAAGGTTTAATGAGCAAACCCAGGTGTGTAGACCAAGGGTCTGTCCCAGCACAACAGCCTGATGAATGCCCAGGACCCTTCTTTTCCAAGTGTTGGGCTTCCAGCTGGACGGGGCCTGCTAGGCTCGTGTCCACGAAGCCCTGATTCTGAGATGGGCGAGGTGTGGAGACAGATGGGGGCTCTGGGCCCTGCACGCCTGGGCCGTGGCCTCCACCTCCGCCGTTTGCCCTCTGAGCGGCTCTGGGAAATGACATCGTCCCTCTCGGATGCCTTGCCTGTAAGTGGCAGCGCCAGGGAGGACTGAATCCGATAGAACCGTCATGGAAACGGCTTAGCTGGGCACTGGACTCCGGCGAGGCTCAAAGCCATCCACCATCACTGTCACGCCGACCCGCCGTCCTGTTGGAGTTCACTTAGGAAAGCCCCTTAGCTTCTTTTCTAGATAAAATGCCTGAAATTGAGACTCCGTCCTCCCTCCTTCCTAGCTTGATCTTCAGAGCTAGTTGGTAAATATGAGAGGCAGGCTCTGGGGAGGAGGGGGGCCCGCCCCACGTGTCGGGGTGAGCTGACGCGCTGCGGGAAGGGCACGCGGCACCTTGTTCTGACCTCGCTGTCCCTGTGAGAACCAGGCGGAGACTGCCCCTCCTCTTTATAAACCGACTCACTGTCCACTCATGCCATTTTGAGCACAGTTTTGGGGACCTGAGGACCTCCTGAAGCCAAGGCGCCCAGCTGTCCCAGTTACCCTGAGCTTCCTGGTTTTGAAACACGTGCAGGCAAATGCCTCTGTCCTGGGAAAGGGCGCAGTGGGCCACCCCGTGTGAAAGTCACTGGGGAACCCGTGAGCCCAGGAGATGTCCTCTGCTAGGGCCTCTTAGGTGAGGTACGGACAGTTGTCCTGATGCCTGGGCTGGCCAGGGCTTTGCTTCCTGGTGAGAGGCGACACCTACCTTTTAATCCCCTTCTTGAAGACAGGAACCAGACCCTGCCACCCAGTTCTGGACTGGAGTGACGGTCTGGAGGCAGAGCCGAATCTTCCTAATTTCTGTGTATAGCAGTGCACACCCCAAAGCCAGCGCCTCGTCACTCTTGAATGAAGCCCAGAAGATTTTGCAAAGTATTCTGAATTAGAAAGTGGGTGCTTCCATCTGCAAAAGACAGAACTCCAACTCAACTGGCATGGGCCAAAAAAACCAGGGGGAGAGAGGCTGTGGCTATCCTTCTCACAGCCGAGAAGTCCAAGGACGGAGGCGCTCTCAGGCACACCTGCCTGCACACCCCCAGCTCTCAGGAGCCCGTCCCTGGGGCACAGTGGCTCTGCGCTCGGCCTCACTGACCTACTCTCCGGCAGGCTCGGTGTGGTGCCAGAGATGGCTGCCGACAAGACCCGCCCAGCAGCCCCAGTGGAAAGAGAGCGCCTCTTTTCCACAGTAGCGGCAAAAGTCCCAGGGTTGGATTTGATTGGCAAGATTGGGTCACATGCTCCTTTTGAAACCAATCATAGTGACCAGGGAGATGGGATGCTCTGGGCAGAATTCTGTGCCCATCTTGGGCCACAGGAGGTGTTGGGAGCCCTGTCCTTACTCATCCCAGCCACGTCAGGAGGGAGGCTCCAAACCAACATTAGGACAAGGGGCAGGCAGAAGCCACAGTGGTCCATTGCACACCCAGAACACGGTGATGACACGTGAGAGCTCTGAGTGACGAGTGGGCCAGGGTGGACATGGGGAGCCTGGTCAGAGCCCAGGGGTGCACGGGGTCTCCTGATAATCATGGTTTGCTGGAGGTTTGTGGGGTGGCTGGTCCCTGCTGGGAGCCGTGCCACTGAGCAGTTGTAAGGAAGGACCCTGACCTCCTCTAGTGACCCTGACCTCCTCTATGACCCTGACCTCCTCTATGACCCTGACCTCCGCTATGACCCTGACCTCCTCTATGACCCTGACCTCCTCTATGACCCTGACTCCTCTATGACCCTGACTCCTCTATGACCCTGACCTCCTCTATGACCCTGACTCCTCTATGACCCTGACCTCCTCTGTCTTCTGCTCTCTTGGCTACTGCAGGTTCCTCCGTGACCCAGTTGCTGGCCAGGGACATGGACAACGACCCTCTGGTGTTCGGCGTGTCCGGGGAGGAGGCCTCCCGCTTCTTTGCCGTGGAGCCCGACACGGGCGTGGTGTGGCTCCGGCAGCCTCTGGACAGAGAGGTAGGACTCGCCCAGCCCCGCCCCAGTCCTTCCTGGGGGACAGGAGCAAACGCTGGCAGCAGGTGGCTCACCACACTTTAGGGGCCTTCTTCCAAGTCCCCTCTGACTCGGTGGGGGGCGTCTTCCTGGGTGGCACCCCGCCTCCAGGCAGTGCTGGCCGATGTGGGGGGGGAGGGGGTGGCTGGGGTCTCCACGCAAGGAGCACATTGGATAGGAGCACATTGGGTAGTGACCGTGGGTTGTGCAATGGGACCACATGGGGGTAACAGGTCAACTCCCACCCTCAGCGAATGTTCCCCCAAAGGCCATTTCGTTTTCTTTCTTTCCCTCTCTGTCTCCCTCCCGCCCTTCCTTCTTTTTTTTTTTTTTTTTTTTGGCACTGGGGATTGAACCCAGGGACACTTAACCCCTGAGCCCCATCCCCTGCTCTTTTCTATATTTTATTTAGAGACAGGGTCTCCCTGAGTTGTTTAGCACCTCACTTTTGCTGAGGCTGGCTTTGATCTCATGATCCTCCTGCCTCAGCCTCCCGAGCCACTGGGATTACAGCCACTGTGCCTGGCTCCAAAGGGCCTTTTCCAGAGAAGCAGCATTGACGCTGATAATCCTTAATACATTAAGAGAAGGGTCTTGAGTCAGCCCATCCTGTGCCTCTCCCTGCATTTGAGTGGATGGCCCCAGAGCAGCTGGTGACTTGCTCAAAATTACACAGCAACTTAGAGGCAAAGCTGGTCCTCGGGCCCCCAATCCTTGACTTTCTCGCCAGGTCATAGTCCACACCTGCTTCCCCAACCCACAGGGCAGTGTGGCTTTGGGGGATGTCTGGAGGTTCTGGAGCCCCCAGGCCCCTTAGAGGCCTCAGCCCCTCTGGCCTCTCTGACCGGCTCTTCCCTTTCTTTCAGACCAAGTCTGAGTTCACGGTGGAGTTCTCCGTCAGCGACCACCAGGGGGTGAGTGTCCCATGAGGCCACCGAGGACCGGGGCAGCCTGTTCCTGGCTTGGCGGGGTCCCTGGGCCCCATGGGTGGACAGAGGTCAGAGGCAGGTGGCAGCGCTGACCCCGGCCCTTTCCTTGCCAGGTGATCACACGGAAAGTGAACATCCAGGTGGGGGACGTGAATGACAACGCACCCACCTTTCACAACCAGCCCTACAGCGTGCGCATCCCTGAGGTAGGAACCCACGGCCACCCCGCTGGGTCCCAGGGGCCGGCTGCTCCCTAGGCCATCTGGGCGCGTAGGAGGGGCCTCCGGGGAAACGGCAGCCCCAGCTCTGTCCCACCTGTGCCCCAGCCTGGGGTCACTCTGGGCGGGTCAGTGAGCATTGGGGCGCCTCTGAGGACAGGGCCGCGCTGGTGGTTGGGAAGAGCAGCTGGGTCAGTGGACCACAGGAGCCTCAGGCCGGCTGGAGAGCTCTGGCTGCCCGGGTGGCCGGCTTCATTTGAGTGGAGGTGGGTGGGGTCTGGAGCGCAATGCTGCCCCCTGCCTTCCATTCCCAGCCGGCTCCGGCCGGGCGCAGAGTGTCTAGGGGCCTTGCCCCACATGCTCCCGCTTTGGCCAGGGCCAGGTCCCTGCAGGACTCGGGGAACACAGGACCCCCAGGAAGGCCATTTCCCTACCGTGCGCTCTCTCCTGCGGCCCCCGGCCCCTGCTCTGTGTGCCCTGAGTCTGTCTGCATGAGTACCTACTTGTAAAATCAAGCCATTGCTGGTAATTGAGAAGTACAAATTATTGCATTACAAACGGTTCGTTAATAAGCTGGCTGCTGGCTCCCGGTGGCACTGGGGTTCTCCTGGCTGGCTGTCCCTCACCACACAGTGGCTGAGCCAGTCTTAGGGCTGGCAGTTGGTGGAAAGCTACTGAAGGTGTGGGGCCTCATCTCAGGTCTGCCCTCACGGCTGGGCTGGGCAAGAGCTGTAAAGTGTCCAGATGGAAGATAGAATCCTCTGGAAGGGTGGGTTGAGCTCTAACCTCTTCTATTGTTAATCATTGGATCAGAGAACAAAAAGGGTTTTGATAGAACGTCCCATAGGCTGGGCAGGGGGAGAAGGACTTGTCCGAGGTCACGGGGCTGTGACTTGGAGCTTCTAACTCTCAGGGCAGGTTCGGGGTCCTCAAGGATGCAGAGATCTGTCTCCTGTCGCTGGCTCTCGTTGCTCAGCCTGGAGCCACAGGTCCTGCTCTTGTGTTGGCAGAGGACGGGGGGGGGGGGGGGGGACAAAGGTGCAGAGGGGATGTCCGAGGGCCTTGCCCCTCCCCTGCCTGGGACACAGGAGGGAGAGCCTGCTGTCCTGAGCTCTGGGGACAGTGATGTGGCCAGCGTGCCCGGGGACTGCAGCTTGGCTCCCGACGCGCGCTCATTTGGAAGTCTCCCTAATTTAATTAAGGGGCTCTACGTGCCAGCCTGCACTCTGGGCCTGGGCTCAGAATCCAAGGGCACGGCTCGGAGTTAATGAGGCTTGGGCCCATTGCTCAGCTGCCATCCTGGCAGGCATGGCCGCCCTCTGTCTTCCCTCAAGGGGGGCAGCAGGCAGCAGCAATGGCAAGGGGACAGGGTCATGTCCCTTCTTCCCAGCCCTCTGGCCAGGGACCAGCCTTGCCCTGTCTCTTCCTTCAGAGATGGGACCTGCAGCCCCCAGTCCTGTCGGATGGCCCTGGGATTCTCCAGAGGCCTCTGCCTCCAAAGAGAGAGCCCCCTCGGTTGTTCATTTATTTAACAAATATTTATTGAGTGTCTGCTGTGGACTTGGCTCTGTGCCTGTCCTCATTCCACAGAGGCCGGGAGGCTGCAGGGATGTGGAATGACAAGCCAGACTGGAGACGGGAGACCCAGGTCTGGTACCCCTTGCTCCCAGATTGCTGGTCTGTTTGCTCAGGTCACTTAACCTCTCTGGGCCATAGTCCTCCTGATCTAATCAATCTAAGGGCAGGTGGAATAGGGTGGCCTGCCTCCTGCCCATCTGAGGAGGAGAAGGTGGACTGGAAGGGCTGGCGACAAGGACACACAGTCCCTGGCGGGAAGCCCACATGGTTTACTTGCTTGTGTGAAAACACCCCCAGATCACTTCAGTGCCTGATACTCAATGCCTTGCTTGGGGCTGCTCAGTGTGGCCAGTGGAGATGTGGTGTCAGCTGGACGGAGGCCGGGCCACTTCTGATACAGTGTTTTTGGCACAACCCAGCTCTGGCCTGGAGTGGTCACCTGAGCTGGCATGTAGCTGTCTGGCTCAGGCCCCAGCTGAGGCACCAGCAGGGCCTGTTGGCCTGGGGCCTGAGCAGTGAATTCAGTGGCAGAGGCCATTGGATGTGAGCAGAGTAAGACTGTGGGCCAGAGAAATGGGGAGGGGGCCTGTCTGAGTTAGGTGTGAGTGCCGGGGGCTGCCGGAGTGAACAGAGAAACCTCAGCAGGCTCCTGGGGGAGGGGGCCACCAGCAGACTCTGGCTGCCGTGGCAGTAGCTGCTCCTGGGTCGTACCAGGGAGGAGGATGGAGTCCAAACACATGGTTCTCGTCCCAGGTGTGCCAACAAGTGGCTGGGTCAGACTTTTAACCTGTCCCTCTGCTTATTGGAGTCTCTACAGCTGTCAACCTAGGGCGCTGAACCTGCCTCCTGCAGGGCCCACGTCTTGGGGCCTGAGGAAGAAACCTGGCAGGAGAAGCTGCAGCGCCTCCTCTGTCCATGCAGCCCCTCTTGGGTCATCTCAGCCACTGCACCCTGTCCCTTACCTTCCTGACCCCCACACGGCAGCCTGGGCCCTGGTAATTGGGTCTCTATGTCAGGAAGTCAGGAATAGGCCCCGGGAGCACATTGCAGGGTACCTGTCAGGCAGGTCTCCTCTGGGGACAGTGAGCACAACCGGTGCCCTGCAGGATGGCCACAGGTGGGTTTCTGAGAGGCCCTGCAGGCCAGGCATCCCAGAGGAGCACTTTTAGCCCATCCGCAGCTGTCTGGAGACAGGGCCTGGGAGGACCCCAGCCCCTCAGGCCAGGAAGTGCAGGGGTGGGGGGGTGGGGGTGGAGGCGGTCAAGGCCAGGCCTTGCCCCGCCCTCCAGCCCCGCCCTCTGGGAGCTCTCCCCGCCCACCAGCCCCGCCCTCGGGAGTCCGCCCCGCCCACCAGCCCCGCCCCGCGCAGGGAGGTGGGCAGGTGTGTGTTTGGGTTTGTTTGTTCTCTGTTCCTGTCCCGCCCACCCCTCTCCCCTCGCTAAGCTGTTCTCCATGTAATTATCCATTTTATCAGGGTGAAAGGGCCTGCAATTCACTTGTCGAAGCCCTAACGAGGCAGCGTGGATGCTTTCAAGTCTGTAAAGAAAAGGGAAATCCTGCTAGAATTGGCAACTTAATTCACCAAGCCAGCCTCGCAGGCCTCATTAAGTCCCCGTGTATTCATTTCAGGCTAATGGCTGTCATGCTGACTGCTGTTTGATTTGCTGTAATAGACTTTTATGGCGTGCCAATTTGCTCAAACGTGTTTGCCTGTGTCTGTGCCCAGCGGTGCTGCTCCGCTACCTCCGTTAGGGGCGCGTGCCCGCCTCGCTGACCTTCAGCGCTGCCCCTCCCGCCCCTCCTCCCTCCCTCGGGGCCTGGCCCTCAGCCCCCCACTGCGCCCCAGGGAGGTGACCCTGGCACAGAAGGGTAGGGGTGAGGTCAGAAGGTGGACTGTGCCAGGCGGCTTCGGGGTCAGGGAATCAAGGGGGCCCAGTGGAGGCTCCGGGACACGGTGTCCTTGAAGTCCTGACTGGGCCAGGCTCCTCAGCTGGGCAGGAAGGTGTTTATCCAACCTTCCTAAAGCATCCTCTGGGTTTCCTGAGGGATCGCTGTATACACTGTGCTTTTCTAACCTGTTCTGAAGTCCAGCCTAACTGTCCGTGGGAGCCCAGGCCAGATCTACCTGCACCACCTCACCTAGTCTTTTTTTTTTTTGTATTTTTTTTTTTTTAATGAACACAAGACACGTTTCCTGAACAGCTATTAACCAGGGCCCAATGATTCTAAGCCAACCAGGACCTGCAGAATAGTGCAAAGGACTCAACAGTTTCCAGCTGTGTTACTTTAGACAGGTGACTTACCCTTTTTGGACCTCAATTTTCTTATCTGTATGATGAGTGACAGTATCTGTCTTGCAGAATTGTTGTGAGAGCTATAATAATGTAGGCAGGAAAAGTCCCGGGCCCAGTTTGTGGCTCAGAATACATTCAGTAAAATGCTGCTGATTAAGGCTGAGCTCTTTGTCCTCAGAGAAGGTAATTTTACAGAGAAAAACCAGTAAGTGGGTGTCTGCCTACCCTTAAATAGATCAAATGTCAGGGTGACTTGGTGTGTATACACCGAGATGATCTGTCTATAGGGGTTATTTGTGTGGGTCCTTACAGAATGAGTAGGAGTTTGTTAGAGGAGGAGGCTATGACGTCTCTGAAGATCATTCCCTTTGGAGACCCCTGGGTTTCTTTTCACATGCTAGAATTTCCCCAAGAGGCAGACCCTGCTGAGGAGGGACCGTGGCTGCATGTCTATCCCTGGTGGTTCCCTTGTTACCTCGTGGAAACAAAGACAGGCTGGAAGTGGGCCCCTGGGTCTCTGCCCAGCTCTCTGTGACACTCAGGTCCTGCACAGATCCTTGTCAGTGGTGGCTTCAGGTGACCAGTTGAGCAGGGAGCAGGCTGCTTGCAAGGGAGGGCTGGAGTGGGAAGGAGATGGCGGGAACCTGAGAGGTGGAGGGTCCTTGCCTGAGCCTCAGAGCTGGCTGGGGGCAGGATCTGAACCTAGGCCCCCAGGGTTCTGGGTCCTGCAAGGCCACACCATCTTTCCACGTCACTTGATGAGGACAGATGAAAGTTTCTCATTTCCTGGACCTCCTTACTAGAGACAGGAAAGTGGGCTAGAGGTATTCCTGGAGATCGCCAGTCAATAACTTGTTTCTGTGACAATAAGACTAGTAAGTGATTGTTAGTGGTGTTAGAAAGTTCCCTGTGTGCCCAGGTGTGCTGTCTGCTGGCCTCTCCACACCCCCATTCTGCTCCACAGGTGTCAACCACAAGTAGAGAAGGTAATGCTTGCCCTAAGTTAGCCCAGGGTTAGGAGATCGGCCTGACTGTGTGGCTATCGGCAGGTAGCTTCTCTTCCACCTGTGAAATGGGAATAACTGTAGCCACCGCAGATGCTGCCAGGATCCAGGTGAATGAGATCACGCTTGGGAAGTGCTTAGCGCAGGGCCTGGGGAGGTATGAGCCCAGCAAAAAGGTCACGCTTGTTATTGTTGCTTGTCCTTCTCTCTGAACCAGAGGGAGCAAGGACGGGGCTTGGTCCTCTGGGTCAGTGCCAGCCAGGGCCTGGCCAGTGCATGGTGCTCAGTGACACTTGAGTGAATCTCAGGGACACAGCTTTGTGTCCCCTCTGCTTATTGGATGACTGTGAGGACCAGAGAGCACTTACACAAAGGGCTGGGGGTGGGCAGTGTCTTCTAGAAGCGAGTGGTTCCCTGGTGTTGCTCAGCTGGGGCTGGGGCGAGGAGCAGCCGGGGCTGGCGCCGAGCTGGGAGAGTTGGCACACCTGCCCCACCCCTTGCGTCTTCCTGGGCCATCTGAGCACAGCCTTGCTCTGAGCTGGTGCCCTCTGGTATTACCAGTTCCTGGGGCTCAACCATACCATCCCCTGTGTGTGTGGCATGTGGGGAGCCCTGAGGGGTGGCCAGAGGAGGCCCAGTACCCTCGGAAATGGACTTATTAGCACCTGGCGGGGCGAGCAGCAGCGCCCCCAGCTGGCCTTCTGAGGGGGTGCCTGTCAGGTCTGAATGATTTATACACTGCAGCCTCAGGTTGCCGCAAGAGGTGGGGGAGGGGCTCCCTGGACTTGCACCCAGCTGTTCCCCCCAAGGTGTCAGTTCCACTCTTGAGAGTGTCATCCCCCCCACTCCAGGAGAGGCAGCCCCTTGACAGGCCGTATTAATTTATACCTCGGGGCCACAGTGCCCGCGGCCCCCTCTGCATCTCTAACCACCGGCCTATTGATCTGGGAGAGGGAGACCAATAAATCATCCCCGGGCGCTGGGCTCCTGCTGACCAGAGTCAGCGTGGCTTGCCTGGCCAGACGGCAGCCCTGGCCGATGTCTCTATGCCCTGCATGAGCTGCCTGAGGCCATCGTGCCTTCCCTGGTCTCCACCCGGTCAGCACCGTGACCGATATCTGGGACCCTCCTCTCTCACGGCAGGCGGATGCCACAGCTGGCGGCAGCTGGGACAGCGAGCTGTGGGCTTGCAGCGATGGCGGGACAGCATGCACGGGCACGGGGGCTGGCTGCTTGGCTTTGCACGGAGCCAAGGGGCTGTGTGTGGGGGGTGCTCATCTTCTGGGCCTCTGAGGGTTTTCTTGTCTTCATCCTCGTGACAGCTCCGTGAGCCCAGGGGGCGGGGGGCTGTTCTTTGCATTTTCTACATGAGAGAAACTGAGGCCAGGCAAGCACGCTGACTTCTCCCCAACCCCAGAGTCAGAACACCCTCCTTAACCAGCGTCCTGCCCCCCAGAGGGTCCTTTCTGCCTCTTGGCTCTTTGTTTTTTGAGCCTCAGTGTCTTCATCTGTCAACTAGGAATTTATGGGGATTTTTTTTTTTTTTTGTAAAAATTCCCAGGGACACATATACAAAGCCCCTGGCACAAAGGTAGCACTTGGGAAGTGGTGACTGTCCCACTCCTTGTGGATGTTCTCCAAGGACCTCAGGAGGGTTGATGGGAAATCCAGGGAGCTGGACGGGCGGGCTCCACTGCTAAGGACTGATTGGTTGATCAGGGTGTCCACGCTGGGGAGGCTGACGGTCCAGCAGAGAAGGGAGACGTGTGGGAACTGTGAAATGAAGATGATAAGGGAAAATGACACAGAGCCACAGAGAAACACCTAGCAAAGGCCGAGTGTTCCCCACAGGCTCCTGGAAACCAGCACCGCGGGACACACGTCCTGCGGGTGGTCGGCACATCCAGAGAGGGTGAAAGATTGGCCCACGGTCACCCAGCGGTCAGGGGACCGGCGGTCAGTGGACCAGCTGTAGCCAGGGAAGACTCAGGGAATCAGTTTCCAGGACCTGCGAGGGGGAGCCCGCCCCTGGACCAGAGGCGCACATGATCTCCCAGGGCAGCCTGGGTGCCCGGAGCAGGCGGAGAGGGGTGCTGCTCCTCGCGCCCCCAGTTCACATGCTGCAGGACCAGGGGCCCGGGCTGCCCCGAGGGGCTGGCCCCCCATGCCCGTTCCTCCTGTGTCGGTGGCTCTGGGACTTTGCCTCAGCCCCTCCCCTCCCCCTAACTGTTCCGATGTTGTCAGAGCAGCTTGAGGACAGGCCTGGCAGGTCTGTGACTCGGGGACCCCACACAATGGGCTGTTTTGATGTGTTTGTGTGCCCCTGGCCACCCTGTTTCCTAGCAGGAGGGGGACGGGAGAGCGCTTTGGGTGGGTGGAATGATTATAATTTCTGTGACTCCTTAGCAGCCTTTAATTACTTCGCGACTTTGTGGAGCTGGCTAGCAGCCGCGAGGGGCGGGCCGCCGCTTCATAATAACCTTAAGTGGAAGCCGCCTGTCCGTCTATTAAAAAGCCCGCTCCTCTCTCTAGATGAGATAATGCCAGCACGAGATCTCGCCCGGGGTGTAATCACTGGGTACCGTTAATCGTCCCCGCCACTGTCTCCCTCTTAGTCGGCCGGCCCACCTCCTAGGCGTGGGGCTGCAGCTACCGAGAGCCGAATGCCCGGTCACGTCCTTGTCCAGGAGGGCACAGGCTCAGGCTGGTCCCCTCTTCCCCTCAAGTCCCTGAGAGAGGGAAGTGGCACAGAGGCCCCTTCCCCCAAGCCCTGTCCCGCTCTGTAACTCCCAGTCGGAGCCAGCCACACCCCCTTCCCTTCTCAAAACCTCCATTTCAAAAATCCATCCATCTGCACAGGGCTTTGAGCTCCAGTGTGCCTGCCCTTCCTGCCCTGGCCACCCCCCTGCTGCCCAGCCTTTGCTCATGCTGTGTCCTCCCCTGAGAGGTCATCATCCAGGCCAGCCGTACCCCTGTCCTTCCACCATGTTAGCCAAGTATGACTCTTCTTCTCTCTGAATGACCCAGTGGGAGAGGCCAGGTGGTGGTCCTCCTCACACCCTCCCCAACCCAGCTTCTCACCCTTCAACAAGGCCATCACCCAGTGTGGGCCCTTGACCTTGAACCAGAATCATGAGTCAAAATAAACCTTTTTCCTTATAACCTATCCAGTCTCAGGTATTTTGTTATAGTGACAAAAACAGACTACTACAGTGGGGATTGAGGTCAGGAAGGACACAGTAGCCTTGAGTGTTTTAAAGGCTTATGCCCGTGGCATGGGTTCACCACGGGGTGTTTTCTCCAGGAGCCCCTCACAGGCTTCTGGGAGTTTGGTCTTCCTTTTTCTTCCCTTGATGGCTGTGTTTTCTGAGGGGCCTGTTAAAGATGCACACGGAGCAGCGCACAGCCCTGTGCTCAGCCGAGTTCATGAGTGACACATCTGTGTGCCCACGTCCAGAGCAAGACACAGACCTAGCGGCACCTTGCAGCCCCTCCCCCAAGGTAACCCCGATCCTGGCGTCTAGCCCCACGGGGTGCCCTTGCCCATCATCATGTACTACAGACGCGCCCGTTAGGTCCTGATTGTCATCTCAGCTCCTGGGAACAGGCAGCTGGCTTCCTCTTGGAGGCCACTCCCCACAGTGGTTAGCACTGTGTCCAGAGCTCCAGGGACCCGAGTCTGAGTCCTGGCTCACTGCACAGCAGCCGCGGGTCACAGGGAGAGGACTGCCTCTGATCCAGTGTGCATGCTGCTCACGTGAGCAGGGCTGCCACGGAGCAGGTGACGTGGGACCAGAGCCCCCACACGGCATGCCTGTGGCCATCCCCTCTAGACACCGTCTCCCTGGTCAAGGGTCATCTCTGCAGGAGGACCCTGTGCTGGGGTAGGAGGCTGGGTGGGGGGAAGGGAAGTGCAGGGAGCTAAAAGGAGTGGAGGGGACTTGGACCAAGAGGAAGGAGAGAGGGGAAAGGAGCGGGGTCTCCTTCATGCCTGCTGTCTCCTTTGATCCTCAGAGTAGTCCTGCATGTTGGTAAGAGAGGTGGGCTTATCCCCACCTGGGAAAAAGCTGGGAAAAAGGGCCCAGAGAGATTAAGTGACTTGTCCAAGGTCACACAGCTGGCTTCAGATCTCATTTGTGCTGCCCGCAAAGCAAGTCTGCGTGCATTTGCTGCCCAGAGTGTCCACTCCGGGTCTGGGGTTCACTGTAAGGCTGCTGCCTCCGGAGGAGCTGGCCTTGAGCCCGCAGAAGGTAGAAGGGGGGTGGGCGGCTTAGTCAGGGGAGCGATTCTTCCTAAGTGACCTTCACTGTGTTCCGGCACCTTCAGCCTCCCACGAAGCTGAAGCTGCCGTTTATATCAGCAACCCAATCTCAGTCCTGCGTGAGAAAACACAGAAATCTTTAAAGGCTTCTTAGCAACGGGAACAGGCTTTTCTCTTTTTTCCCCTCCACCTCTCTCTTTCTTCTGGTCAGCGCCAGGGCAGGGCCAGGGCAATGGGAGAAGAATAATAAGTTCTTGCAAAGCATCGTCTTTCTCTCACCTCCCCCAGACTCAGCTCCTCCGACTCAGGGCCTACCAAACCTTAAAAAAGGATTCCACCTCGTGCAGACGGAAAGCTGGAGCTGGAGGAGCCTGCAGCAGCTACTGGGGCGGAAGGCCCTAAATGGTGTGGAAGTAATGCCTAAAGTGCGCTCGCCATTACGCACGTTCCCACGGAGCCGCTCGGCGGCACGGCCCGCGCCGGCAGCCACGGGAAATAAATAAATAAGTGTGTATGATCCGGGGACTGTGCTGTGCAGAGGGGGGAGGTGGCAGGCCACTGGTGTGGGCAGGAGGACGGTGGCCGGACTCTTTCCTTCCTTCTCTAGCCCTGCAAGTGTGTGACGCGCCAGGGACATGGCAGACACCTTTTTGGTGTGGCGGATCTGATCCAGCCACGCCTCAGTGCTGTGAGAAACTTCTTCCTGTCCCTCTTCTATCTTCCTCCCCCTCCACCTTCTTTCTGGGACCCCAGGACCGAGGACCCCAGGCCTCAGATCTTTACCCTATCTTTCCATTTCTCTGGAATGCTCTGCTCCCTTGCGACCCCTTTTCCGTGACTGCCACCTGCCCCAGGGATCTTCCAGTTGGGTTTGATCTTTTCCTTCCAAATGCAGATCACGCGTTCCGGCCTTCGGAGACCAGCTGGGATCGTGGGGTGGAATCATGCACCTCTACACAGCACCTCTGGTCACTGTCATTTCTTGCCTATGTCTGTGACAGCAGGGGCACCTCCCTGCGATCATCTTCCACTACTGGCGGCCCCCGGCCTGGGCCCCGTGAGGGCTCAGTAGTGACTTGGTGCACGTGGCAGGCCTGCTCTGGGGGAGCCCCCACCCTGCAGCCCATCTGCGCCAGGTCCCACGTGCCCGTCCTTCATGGTCTGTTGCCAAAGCCCAACATGGAAGGCAGCTGAGTGGCATCTGAGTTCCTGCCTGGTCTCACCAGAGTTCAAAGGCAGCCAGGGACAGGGACGGGGCAGTGAGGATGTCTTCCTTGGAGCCATTGGAAGATGGGGCGTCATCTGATGGGCTGGGTACAGTAGGCAGAATAACGTCCCCACCCCAGGTGTCCATGTCCTGTTCCTGCACGCTGTGGGACCCTGCGTGGCAGAAGGGGCTTTGCTGGTTGGATCGGGGATTCTGAGATGGGACATGGTCCTAGTTTAGGGGTTTAGGTCCTTGCCAAGAGGCAGTGAGGGGAGGACAGAGAGGACACGTGGCCCTGGAAGCAGAGGTGAGCTGGCTTTAAAGTCAGGAGAGGGCAGCAGCCAAGGCGGCAGGTGGCTTCTGGAAAAGCCTGGGGAGACGAGGGTGGTCTCCCATCCATTTTGGATTTCTGACCTCCAGAACTGTAAGGTGACAAGTCTGGGCTGTTTTAAGCCACTAAGCGCGTGACAGTCTGTGAGAGCAGTCAGAGGAAGCTGCGGCCGAGGTGTTGGGAGGCAGAGTGGGGGGGGGTGCATTCTGAAGTCCCTCTAGCGCCCCGACACTCTGCTCCCTTGCTTCTCTGGGGCCCTTTGGGCAGGAGGATGGGAGACACCAAGGTGGGTGGTCCAGACGTGGAGGCTGTTGGGAATGGTCCCCAAGCACTAGCCATAGGCAGGATGTCCAGGGCTGGGGAGGGCCCTGAGGGGCTGGGAGGGTGGGGTGGGGAGCCTGCGGGTCTAGAGCCGCCATTTAGGCGGCCCCCATGCCCTGGTGTGGCAGGCTGGAGGCTGGCCGGCGGGCAGAGTGGGCAGGGGCTCTGTCCAGCAGATGGCCACCACACTGCTGGGACCCAGGAAGGAGGACCCTGCAGGGCTTGAGTGCCCGTGGCCCTCCTTGGAAGCCTGGCTCCTGGCAGCCATCCAGAAAGCAGAGTCGGGGAGGGTCCTCGCTTGGCTGGCAGCAGCGGCAGCGGGTGCAGGAGGGTGGGCCCCGCATCCTGGCCCACTCATTCACCCATTCACCTGCTCGCCAAGCCTGGCTGGGGTGCCTGCTGGGTGCTGGGGACACAGGGGAATGAGACCCTGGCTGGGCCCCTGAACACCCACAGTGACTCTATAAAACAGCACTGAGACCTGGTACTTGGGGACCAGGTGGCCACCACCTAGAGCTTGGCTCTCTGGGTTGCTGAGGGCTAGAGCAGGGTGACTCAGCCGTCCCCCCAGCTTTGGAGTCCGGCCCCCCATGCCAGCCTGTCCTCACCCAGGACCCTCGCCGTCCCCAGTGTGTGGCAGGGCCAAGCTCATCTTCCTCCAGGCTGCAGACCTGGGTGAATTGGCGCTCCCTGCCCCGTGCCACCCTGGCAGCTCACTTGACAGCCGGCAGGGTTCACCTGCTGTGCCCAGAGGGAGAGAGCTGGGGCCGACCTGGGCCTGAGGCAGGCAGGGCCTCCCCTACCTCTGGGCTCCCCAACGGCTTCTTTTTTTCTCTTTTTTTAAAAAAATATTTATTTTACAGTTGGACACAATACTTTATTTCACTCATTTATTTTTACGTGGTGCTGAGGATTGAACCAGGGTCCCACGTGTGCGAGACGAGCGCTCTACTGCTGAGCCACAACCTCAGCCCAGGCTTCTTTATTTCTGAGATTGATAGAGACCCCAGGATAAGGCCCTCCAAGAGGGATCAGGGGCTTAAAAAGGAAGGAGGAAGCGGGGCGTAGTGGCACACGCATCTCACTGAGTCGCTCCTGAGGCTGCTTTGAACTCTCGATCCTCCTGCCTTGGCCTCCCGAGCTGTAGGGGTTACAGGCATGCGCCACTGTGTTCAGCAAGTAATCACACCCTGAACCAGGGGCAGAGGGACAGGACCCACGCTCCCCCCAATGACCTAAGGACTGTCACGAGGTCCCACCTCTTAAAGCTTCCATCCCACAATAGCACCACCCTGGGCACCAAGCCATTGACACGTGGGCCGTTGGGGGACACTCGGCCTCTGGGCTGTAGCATGAGGGACTGGTACCATCCCTGTCTTTAAAACAGCAGGGGCGCAGGGCTCCCAGGGCAGGGCTTGTGGCCCAGGGCCCCTCATAGCCCCCTTGCAGCCTCCCCTGTGCGCTTGTCTCCAGCACAGGGCCCTGGGGAGGGGTGGGGAGCCAGACCCTTCCGAGTCCTCGGGAGCCAGGCTGGCAGCTGGTTCCTGGAGAGACGGCTGCCCCCACCAGGGCCCGCTCGTGTGCACACACCTCGGCGGCCACAGCGCCCTGCCTCCTTCTGTCCCGGGCGTCTCCCTCACGGGTCAGCGCCTCGGAGTGCTAAATCATGAGCAAATCGGCCACAGCCAGCAGGAGGCCAGGAGGACATGGGGAGGGGACACCGCCATCAAGGCCATTAGCACTGAGCTGGCCAGGCAGATGGAGACGGCTGATTGGGACAGAATGGCCGGGCCCCCTCTTCAGGGCACTGTTTGTAGCCCTGCCGGCCACGACGTGGAACGAGATACTTGTGCGCCCTGCGTGCTCCCCGAGAATTTACCCAGCGGGCACGGTCCGTGGCCTGGACATTGGCTCGGCCTCTGTTCACGCAGGAGCAGTCTCTCCCCCTCCTGTGTGGTTTGCAGATGTTCTGTCTTGAGGGGAGCAGAGAAGCAGGACCAGGGCTCCAGGTGCTGGACAGATGTGAATTCTGGCCAGACCCTCCCCCTGGGCTAGTGATTAGCTCCACTGGGCCTCAGTTTTCTTCTCTGTAAAACGGGAACAATCCCCAAACCCACTTTAGGAGGCTCCTGGACACGATGTGCTTAGAAACCGGCACGTAATAGGTGCTCCTTAAGTTGAGAGGGACATGGCGCGTCCTGCCTGGGACCTCGCTGTCTGGCTCCCCTGGCCTGGCCTGCTCCGCGAGGCCGTGATGCTCTGGTACTGACAGAAGTCTGGGTGGTGTTCCTGCCCCAGGAGAAGCAGGGCCAGCGCTCTATCGAGGAGGAGAGTCCTGGGCTGCCCCTCCACGGGGCCTCTCGGGAGCTGGGCCTGACGTTCCTGCCCAGCTGAGGCAGGGGTCAGTCATGGCCAACAGCTGCTGGGTGGAGGAAGGCAGGTGTTGGTGTGCGAGGCCTGGACTTCAGTGTCCGCTTAGCCTGGCTGGTGGCTCAGGACAGGTGTCTCTTCGCAGCGTCACCTGGAGGGCCTGGTGGGGGCTGTCAGCCGGGCAGGCCCGTCCCTTCTGCACGGCTGGCCTTGCAGCCGGCCTGCGGCAGACACGGCTTTTTTGTTTTTGGTTAAAAAGCCTCATTGGAGCGTTATGATATTGGAATGTGAAGGGTAATTGAGCTGAAAGCTATTCTCTTCCTGCGACCCACACGGGAGCAGTAATTGAGGTGCCCGGGCCTCGCGGCAGCCTGGGAATCCTGATGGAAGTTCTGGGGACAGATGGGGGTCCATCGGCAGGGGCAGAGCCAGGTCCCCAGAACCCCTGGACCTCAGGTCTGCCCCACCCCATGCTCCCCTGGGACTCAGGTGCCCAGCCAGCCTCCGCCCACCGGGAGCTGATAGCCAAGGCCCCGCCCCGCCTGCTGGGATAGGGGAGGGTCTCCAGGGATAGGTCTTGGGGGAGGGGTCTGGGCCTGACTGAAACCAGCAGAGAGATTCTGGCCTGTCCCCATCCCCTCATCTTCTGACAGGACACATCCCTTGCTCCTGCGTGATAGCAGGGTCTCTTTCTGTGCTAAGTCCCCCCACCCTGTGCCCTACCCACCTCTGCAGTGTTTGGACGACCCCAGTGTTTGTCTTCATGTACATACAACATCTGGATCACCTGAGCATCTGGTGAAAATGCAGATCTTGGGCCTTCAGGTCCAGGATGGGACGGGAGCCTGTCTTTACGGAGCTCCCAGGAGGGGCCAACGCTGCTGGCCTTCTCACCTCACTTGGAGAACTAAGGCTCTAGGAAGTCGTCTGTGTCATGGGCAGGCAGGAACGAGCCAGATGCTCTGCCTAGGGCCATAGCTGTGAGGGAGCCACCCAGGGTGACAACAGCCAGTTTCTGAGCCAGCCTGATGGTGTAGGTAGTACACTGAGCAAGAAGGACTGTAAATGTAGCCCCAGCTCTGCTCATGAGGCTGTGCACCCTGGAGCTGGGTGGCACGGCCCAGAGAAAGAACTACATTTTCTTGGCACAGAGGGACCATTAGCTCACTAAGCCGTGGGTTCACAGGATAGGGTGGACCACTCTGAAGCCAGGATCTTTATCTAATCTTGCAGGGATGCCTGACAGTCCTCACCCCCAAACTTAAGCTGTCAATCTAGGCATGCATCTACATACCCGACTCCTCCCTCCATCGCCCTGCCCAGGCTCACATCTTCCAGCAGAATAGGGAAATCCACGGAGAAGGGAGACTAGGGTGTATGACGCTCATGCGTCACATCACCAGGTCCCCATTTAGCCACCCCGGCTCCACCTGAGTCAGAAGCTGGAGGAAGAGGCCCTTCCCTGCCTGGCCCACAGAGTCCACCTGGAGATCAGGCCAGAGGCCCCTCTCCCCCACCCTGGGCGGGGGTACCTGGCCTTCTGCTGGGGCGGGGAACGTCCTTGAGGAAGACACTGTGCCCCGCCCCAGCTACCCCACTGGCCCAGCGCGTGCGCGCACACACGCTCCTGCGCAGGCGCACTCGCAGTCTCCGCCTGGCCGGTTATTAATTGCCACGCGGGCTGAACTGAATGGGTCCCATTAATATGTGCTCAAGCAGCTCCAGGAGCCGGGCCTGTGCTGGGCGCCGCTGCTTATCTCCGCCGGCCAGGCTTTCCTTGCTCAGGACTCCTCTGGCACACACCCAGCCCCGGGGGCCCCTGGGCCCGCGTGCCAGGCCCTGCCCGGTGGCGGCTCCCTGCGGAGTCCTTGTCACCGCTGGTGCCCACAGGCTGGCGGATCTGCGCAGCAGCCAGGGCCGGGGTCCCGGGGCAGGTGGTCGGGCTCTGCAAGCTGCTGAGCCTCATCCCAGCCTCCCTTGCCGGAAAGCCTCCTTCCCCCCATGTCACACTGCTAAGTGACTGATGTGTCGTCAGCGGGCAGGTGTGCGAGGCTGGGTCCCTGGAGAAACTGCAGGTTGGCCTCACCTCCTACCCATCTTCCTCAAGCCCCTCGTGTTCCTACATGCCCTGTCCAGGGCTGGCTTCCCTGCCATCCACGGCCACCAGAAGAGGGAGGATCTCCCACCAACCAACCTAGTAAGATGCACAGGTGCTTATGGGACCTGTCCCCTGGGCCTGGAAGTGTGCACAGGGCTTTCTAGACATCCCTTCAATCTTTGACCACCTTGAAGAAAGGACCCACCCTTCCCATCGTGTCAGTAAATGACTTCCCAGGGTCACACAGATAGGTAGTGTTCCCTCCTAGATGCATGACAAGGCAGTGCCTCTGTTTCATCACATAGCACTTTTGACCCTGGGGACCATCCAAGACAAATTCAGGCATCTCTGCATTAAGAAAAAATTTCTTAGTCAGGTGTGGTGATGCACACCTGTAATCCCAGTTACTCAGGAGGCTGAGGCAGGAGGATTGCAAATTTGAGACCAACCTGGGCAACATAACAAGACCTTTTTGTCTCAAAAAAAAAAAAAAGAAAAGAAAAGAAAAAAGAAAATTCTTCTGTCATGATGGAATATGTCCCTCTGCCACTGGCTCCCAATTGGTCTCAATTGGGTTCTTCTATTAGCAGCCACTAGAGGCACAGAGGGACCATTAGCTCACCAAGCCATGTACTCACAGGACAGAGTGGACCACTCTGAAACCAATGTCTTTTTCTAATTTTGCAGAGATGTCTGATAGTCCTCTGGCACTGCAGCCCACCTTGGGTCCACTGGAGCAGCATGGGAACTTTCCACCTGCTCATGACTGACTCACAGGGTTTCTAAAGAGCAAGGGGCCTCAGGGGAACCCTTTCTTCTCCAGGACTCGACCAGCTGTACGGAGCCCTGGGCTAAAGCTCAAGCTTTTTGCCAGGGCAAACCATCAGTCTGTCTTTTCCTTTGAGGTCATAATTCCAGTGACTCCTGTCAAGATTCTGAACCCCCTTTATTGGGGGCTCCCAAACTCTATTGGCACCAACAAATTTCAAAATCACTCTATCTCCTCAATTCTAGATGCCCATTTTCTCCTTGTTTAAAAATATATGAAACTGGGATTTGCCTGAGTTGGACCCCGTTTCTGCCTGCACAAATAGTGACCACACTCAGCCACCGAGGGGACTGCTCTGTGTTCTTGTTCCCTGGAGAAAGTGGGCATGGATCATCCCTCCCAGCTTTAGGGGCAAAGGTGGTGACATGGGGAGCTGAGAATGAGGGAGCTCCGTTGACCACCATTGCCCAGATTCTCCCAGCCATAGGCAACACTCACACTGGCATTTCCTGTGCAGGCAGGAAGTGCCGACATGTTTAATTCCTATACTTGGCCTGCTTGGGTATCAGCATAGTATCCCAAGGCCCACTCATTTAGAACAAGATTTCTCCCACCCCCCGAGGATCTGAGTATAGGGTTCAGAGACAAGGGGGAGGGACAGCAGTGTCAATCTTCCCATTCTGTTCATAAATTTGATTTTCTAAGAAGTTGAGCGGCTTGGGGTGGACTGAATGTTTCTCACCATTGTACAGAAGATTCTTGAAGGGAAACTACATGCCAGCCCCTCCCAGAGAGGGGGCATCGCTCTGAGAGACCCCTGATAGCAACAGCAAAAGGCAGAAGAAACTGCTTGGGAGACACAAGAGGGGGCTGAGGTCCCTCCAGGGCCCCGCAGCCTGGGGAACTGAGTCCACTTGAGGCGCAGGGCTTTGGAGGAAAGCCAGGCAGCCCCTGCATCTCCTGCAACAGCCTTCCCCAGAAGCCCTCAGGCAAGAAGACTCTAATTGATGAACTTGTTCCTCTGTAACTGTCACACGTCTTCAGTTCATTACAGCCCCATCTGCCTCTCCCAGCCTGCTCTCCTGCCAGCCCCCGGCTGCGTCTTCGGGGAGGCCGCGCCGCAAGAGCAGCTGGATCTGAGGCCTGCGATTATCTTGGAGAGTCCAATCAGGGTGATGGCAGGCCCTTCCTTAGGAGAGCAGAGAGTCAGGACAGGGTGGCAGGGAGGCCCAGAGGAGACCTGAGGAGGTAGGTTAACCCTTGGACTCCCAGATCCAGAGGCTGGGGCCACGGCCAGGTACACCCCAGCCAGAGGCCTGGTGCTCCCTGCTGGAGGGAGACTCAGAAAATCTGGCCTTTGATTCCCCAACCTGAGCATTTCTAACCCAGGACGAGTGCTCTCAAAGACTGGAAGGATGACCTCAGAAGGCCAGCGGGCATTTTTAATTGTCTGTGTGCACCCAGCTATTGGCATTGTGAAGAGCGCCACTCGACGCTCTGGGGTCTCCTAAGTGGGCTCTGCATCTCGCAGGTACCGTCTGACTCAGTGGCACACACATGTGCTCTGGGCAACACGAATCCAGAGCCACCTTACCTTCTCACTCTGGTCTGGTCTCTGCCACCAGTCAGGTGACACCGAGGGTCTCTTTACCATTTAGACTTCAGCATCACCTCTGCACAAGGAGCGAACTCGTGAGTCTCTGCTCCTGAGGTCACAACCTGCCAGGCTGCAGTTAGCCTTGGCGTTTATGGGTGATAAATTCAACAAACACTTCCTGGTCCCTGGGATATGGAAGACACCCTAATGAAACACGGCCTGCCCTCCTGGAGCCTCTAGTCTAATGAGGGAGACAGGTAGAAATCCTTGCCACTCTGAACCGCGGCCACTGGGCCTGACGCACACAGCTCTGGCGGGGCCTGCAGAGGCCCACAGCACTTCTCTGGGAGGTTGGTTGGAGCCATGCTGTCAAGGGCCCCGCACACCCAGGTCGGGGGTTTGCACTTTCTCCTCTTAGGCAACGGAGAGGTGGGGGCTTGGGGGGCTGGGGAGGGTGCATTCCTAGCTGAGCTTCAGAAAGGGTCTCTTCTGGAAGAGACGATATATGGGACAGCAGAGTGAGCGCTACACACCCAGGAGTCTCAGCCCCATGGTTTTGCTTTCCACAATTTCAGTTACGTGCAGCCGACTAGTCTGAAAATATTAAGTGGAAAGTTCTAGAATAAAATAATGCCTAAGTTAGAGCCCTATTCTGAGCAGTGTGATAAAATCTCAAGCTGTCTTGCTCCTTGTGGCCTAGGAAATGCATCATCCCTTTGCTGGTGTATCCATGCTGTATATGTTACCCACCTGTTAGTCACTTAGTGGCCATCTCAGTGATCAGATCAATTGTCCTGGTATCAGAGTTGATATCAAATACCCCTTATTCTACCTAATACAGTATTTGTTCTAGTTTATAATTACTTTATTATTATTACCTATTATAACTGGTTATATAATCGTCATTATAATGACAATTAATGTCTTACTGTGCCTAATTTATGAATTAAACGTTATGATAGGTATGTGTGTATAGGAAAAAATACCATAACATATGTATGATTCAGTAGTAATGGTGGCTTCCGGCATCCACTGGGGGTCTTGGGACCCATCCTTCATGCTCAAGGGGTGTAATGTGAATTCTGTCAGCCCCTAGCCCTTTCTTTCCCCTTTTTAAAATTAACAGCTTCCCGTTTTAGAAAAGCCACCGTGTCCCACTTCCTGCTTCCTGTGTTCCTTTTTCCTGAGGTTTCAGAAAGCATCTCCTTTGAGGCTCCCCGTCCCCTCCCCGTTCCCAGCCAGGGTCTGAATTTTAACCATTCTATTTTCTATTTTCTTTACCGATTTTATGATAAACAGCCCGGTGTTTTCCAACACCTCTCCTAAGTGTGTCAGGCTGTCCCTCGAGGCGCTGCTGCGTCCGTCCCTCCACTCTGAGAGGCCCCATCTCATCCCTGCCCCAGATGTGTGACGTCCCCACCTCCCACTGGTTCCTTCCAAGTGGCCAGCACATTTCCAATCCACCCCAGATCCATAAAATTGGGGGGTGAGTGTCCGTCATCTCAGGCTGAATCTGGGTCACGCTGGCTCCTACGCTGGCCCACAGAGCAGGCCCCAGATCCATCCTGATTTCCCCAGGTTCCCCACCGCCTTGGCCTGGGAGGACCAGGGGCCTAGTGGCCCTGCAGCACCCTCTGTCTGCCACCCCCCGCCACCCTCTGCTGCTGCCCGGACTCCATCTGGTCTCTTGTTGCTGATACAGAAAGGACATGATTTTCCTTAAACCCTCTGATGCTGATACTTCCTTGAATCACCTTTTATCCCCGGGTTCAGAAGAATCTGCTAGTTTAATGAAACGCGCTCCTCTCCACTTACAGTCCTAAGGGGCCAGAGCAGCTCACCAGAAACCTTAGAGCCCGTGACGTCGGAGGGCTCGCTCTGCTGCCCTGACTTTTGACATCCGTGGTTCTGCTCTGAGGGGGACAGTCAACTTGGGCTGGACGCTGAGGGTCAGGCAGGCATGGACACAGCCCAGCCCCAGTGGATGGCTTAGGACGGATGCATGAGCCAGGCATAGGCTTCTCGGGGACTTGTCTTGCTGTAACACCAGGGTCCCGGAGGCCCACCCAGCTTGGACAGAGAGAGGAAAGAGATTCTTCCATCAATGGAGCCACTAGCTCCAGGCCTGAGGCCTGAAGAGCCCTCATGTTCCCCCATGCAGCTGGCCAGGAGAGGGGCCTCGGGGCCGGGCTCCCTCTGCAGCTGGCCTGTGTCCTCGGCAGCTCTCCAGGGAAGCGTGGCTGATGCCTGCTCCGTGCCAGTCTCTCCTGGGCAGACTGCTCATTGCACTTTTATGGCTCGAGCTGGAGGTTTATGGAGCAGGAGAAAGACAGCCGCGGAGCTAAGGAAGGGCAGGCCGGAGGGGGCGGGGCAGATGGCGCTTCTCACCTCCGCTTAGGCCCAAAGACATTGCACAAGTTATGGCCCGTGTCTCCCCTGGTGCCCACTCTGCATTCTTGATCAGATAGATAGCCGTTTTCAGCAGGGAGCAGGGAGCTCTGAGCCACTTGCACAGGACACAGCCCTCCTGCCTTCCGGGGGTTTGCTCCAGGGGACAAGAAGTCTTCATGGCCACAGTTCCAGGAGCTGACTCTCGCGGGCGAGGGAGGGGCCGTCTGCTGCCTGCTATTGAAGAAGCAGGGAGAGGCAGGCTCAGGGCACATGCCTGTACTCCCAGAGCCTGGGGAGGCTGAGGCAGGAGGATTGCAAGTTTGAGGCCAGCCTCAGCCATTTAGCAAGAACTTGTCTCCGAATAAAAAGGGCTGGGGATGTACCTCAGTGGTAGAGGGTCCCTGGGTGAATCCCCATGACCCCAAAAGGGATACCAAAGAAGCAGGAAGAAAGCTTTGCTGATGGACAGACACCATGATGATGGGCTGTCACTCAGCGGAGATCTGGGGACGGGACCTGGCCTGGGCTCTGGCTGGGAGCAGGGTTCTGAGGTTCCCCAGGCCCAGTGGCCTCTGCTGCAGGTTGGCCACCCCCTCTGGTGTGCCTGGCGGCGTGATGGTTTATGCCAGGCTGTGGCATTCGCCCAGATGTGCTGAGCAGGCAGCTCTCTGCATGCCGGCACGGAGTTGGGACACCGTGTTAAGTGCCTGTGACTGGAGCCGCTGCCATCAGCCCCAGACAGTCCGGGACACCTTCAAGGGAAGGACAGGCACTCTCAGCTGAGGCCTTGGGTCTCCGCGTGCTGAAGGGACAGTCAGTCCCTCACCTCTGCGTGGCACCCTCCTACCTGACACATAGGTCAGCAGGACTCACGGGGACAGGGAGGTGCAGGGTGGGGAGGCAGAGTGGGGAGAGAGGCCTCCAGGAGTGGAGGCTGGAGGCACCTTTAAACATGGGTGAGATCTGGACAGGTGCCAATTCAAGGGAGGGGGCACACGCTGGGAGTCAGGAGAGGAGCCAAGGGAGCACAAGGCGGGTAAGGTTGGGGCCCGTGAGAATCAGGCCTGTGTGGCATGGGGGTGGGAGGCAGAAACAATGGAAAGGAACAGACTGTGACAGGCTTCGGAAGGCAGGCAGAGGGTTTGCTTTCAGTGCAATGGAAATAGTGAGCCACTAAAGGTCTTAGAGGGATGGCATGACCAGTAAGAGTGGGCGGGAGGAATGGCTATCACAACAGGAAGCCAGTGGGCAGGGCTGCAGGGATTCGGACCGCAGCTTGGGGCTGGGCTGAAGCTGGAGACTCACTCTGGGTCAGGGCAGAGTTGAGGACAGTGGGTCATGGGAATCTGCAATCGATAATCTGTGGCCCTCTTCCCAGGTCACATCCCAAGGGTCAGTGGGGCAGGTGGACACGAGATGTGGAAGGGTTGGGGGAGGCCTGGAGGAGAGAGTGTCCCGTGACGCCAGGGGCCGGGAGCCTGTGGTGTGCAGGGGGTGGAAGGACCCACCAGAGGAGGGGTGACCGGGCGTGGAGCAGGAGGGCCACTGAACACAAAATGAGGCCACGGGAGGCCTCCGTTGGCCTGGCATCCTCAGGGACAGTCTGGCCTGTGGAGCTGCGACCAGGGTCAGGACTTTCTGAGTGCCTGTTGGTGGCTCTATGTTGCCACCCTGCACTGGGCAGCACCACCAGGCCACTGCCCACCCTCCACTCCCATCTTCCCAGCTTCCCCTGGGGCCGTGGCTGGGGGACCTGGGGTGGGAGCGAGAGACACATGGCCACCCCTCGGGGCCGCAGCCCCTACTCACCAAGCAGAAGAGCAGCTTGGTTCTCTAATTGAATAATGTGGGGAAATAATGGGATTCTTCCAGAACCATCGGTTATGTTTCAGAGCCAAATCCTAACGAGAAAGTCATTAGTAGTAATAAACACAGCAGAGAGCCCGGGACGCGATCCGTCAGGGGCCTGACGGGCGACACCGCGGGGAGGGGCTGTCACCCCATTTGCATTTTTGTTAGCTAGCGGAATGTCACCAGCCCCCCCCTCCACCAATGAAAAGTCAAGATGCAGGAAAACACATTAATATGAAGGATTTTTCTCTCGTATCATTGATGCTGGGGACAATGCAGCCCATAATAGCTTCGCCTCTGCCAAGTGGCTCTTCATATTTCCTTAAAAACGAGTGTTATCTAGGTAATTTCCACAGCCCATCCGTGTCCCGGGGGAGCCCGCTAATGAATGAACCGTGTGTCTCCCTCGGCCTCAGTCTGGCTTCTCCGCTTCCCAGTGGACCCCCCAAAGGTCTGGCCACTGGCGTCTCTGTCATTTGTGCAGTTGCTTCTAGGAGTCGGGGGCGGGGAAGGGGCCTCCCGTGGCCAGTGTTGTGTTGCCTGATTCCAAACGTCATTCGTGTCCTGTGGACTCTGGAGATAATGGTGTTATTATTGTCTCAGGTGACAGATGAAGGGACGGAGGCCAAGACAGACGTCAATGAACCACTCACCTCTGCCCAGCGGGTACAGGGCAGAGCCGGGGTT